>NC_046618.1:1217500-1817500 GCF_900324465.2 Anabas testudineus | reverse complement strand
TCTCTGGTGTTTCCACTTTTGCAATATCATGTGAAATCAGAAGCTAACTGCAATTCCTTGTAATTTTAATGACCTCCTTCATACATTTTACATACTGAATGAATGACTTTGGTAACCTCCCCATCTCCTGTAGCAAGGGCCAGGACAAATGTAGAATTTGGTACGGCTGGAAAGTAAAATCACCAGCCTGTTGTATTGCTGATGCTGTGAACACTACAGTCTCTAGGGGCGCCAGAGGTTAATTAAAAAAAGACTGGGTGTACATGTATTATTATAATGATTAACACTGAAATGAAAAGTGGAACAGCTAGAAATGTGATGTTATGTTTGTTCTGTTAAAACACACAAAAAATAAGTACCTGTCAGCTGAGCTCACTAAAAGTACTGCAGTCTTCTGAGAGTGAACTGACTGAGGGCTGGTCAATATTTGAACATCCAGAGTATGAGTCAGAGACCTCAGCAGTCGTCCCTGCTACCACTGACTTGTCCTTCTCTGGAATGATGTGGACTGAAAGTTCACAGGCTGTGATAGGGAATCCCTGGGTGCCTCAGCCTCTCAGCTCTTCTTTGAAGATTAAATTTCCAATTTAATGAAATCCTTTTCTCTCACTCTGCCTCCACCCTCCCCTGCTGCAAGTTGTGGGACAGAGGTTGTAGTTTCCAAGGGTCTAACCTTACTGAGGTTTTTGAAAGAATAATTATCAGTTATTTAGAGGTTGTTGTGGGTTTTGCCAGGAGTTGTAGTCTGTAGATCTGGCAGAGGTCCTGCAGTCGAAATATCACCTTGCAGTTTGCCTCTGCCAGTCAGTTAAGCTGCAGTTTACACAGTGTACATGCCGTTGATGTATTTAGTTGATTATTACATGTTATTGTAAGTGGCTTTGGATAAAAGCGTCAAAATGGCTAAATATAAATGTAAATGTTCACCTCTTGTGTTGAGGGCCCAGTGTTTCTGCAGCAGCTCCTCCGCAGCTTCATTTCTCTGTAACTCAGCCTGACATCTGTGTTATCTTTACAAACCTTTACAAGAATGTGAAATATAAGAGTCTGACGAAGCTCAGCTTTATCACTAAAGCTCTGCAGACAAACATTGCCTGTGGTCTATGTTTTAGATCTCAAGTACTTTTACATGACTATATCTCTGCTTTGGGATGTGTGTTCTCTTGTGCTGAACATTACTGTCCTATTTTCTCTTCCAGCATGTACTAACATGCCCATCACCGTTTGTGGACAAGTGAAGATTTCTTGTTAGACCAGCCATAGTTTTCCTCCTCCCATTAGCCTCCTCTGGAAGAGCCTTGTTCTTTATTTATAATGGAAAGATAGTGTCTGAAATATTTACAACAACAAGGGGTGGAAAGGGTTTCAATAAGACATGAAGTGAAACAATCATGGAAGGTACTTTCAGCTTTTAGGGATGAGAATAAAGTAGGTCTGGAAGACCAGGGGGAGACAGAGTCACGATGTCTGATGAAAAAGTGGATCTAGTTTAACAGCCAACAATAAGGGGGGATTAAGCAGCATAAACCAGAATCAGATGAATAAGTGGTCTGGAGTAACGGAAGGATAGAAGAAAGGCATTAAGTTCACTGAACTGTTTAATGATTTCATTTAAAGAGGAAATAAAGACAGTGGTTACTTTATTCTTCTGACAAATGTCCAGTAGCCATTCTGAGAACCAAAAAAAGAAAAGGGGATTCATGATGATGACGATGGTGATGATGACGATGGTGATGAGGACATAAGAAGCAGCATAGTAGCAAATCTCACAGCTAAAATTACTTTTCTGAGTAGCCTACTTTTAAAAAATAAATACAATTCTAAAAAAAAGTCAAGTGAATAAAAGAGTATAGCAGCTGAAGAGTTACAGCTTGATAAAATGTAAAATTAAGAACTATGAAATGCATGGCAGAGGACTAATGTGTGGTATGCGAACATACAGACTTTCAGACACGCCCTCATGCTACACCACTAGTATATTAAACAAAGATATTCATTACCTGAAATATTATTTAGATTTACAACATGTCTGTCTCTCGCTGAAAACACCTTTTACTGTATATATTTTTTGACCAACCAATCACTGCTTTTAAAATAATATATTTAACAGTACAATGTAGTTCTAAACCACACCTCCATTCTCATATCATCGATTGAACTCCAGGTTTGATAACATCTGACTACATTTTGTGTTTAGTGATATCAGAAGCCTAGTTTCTCACTTCACTGTTCATTTATTCATCCGCTATCCTAGTTGCTTGTCCTCTTAAGGGTCGCAGGAGTGCTGGAGCCTATTCCAGCAGTGATTGGGGCAAGAGACGGTGTACACCCTGAACAGGTTGCCAGTCACAGTGACAGACATTTATACACTCACTCACATTCATACTTATGGGCTATTTAGAGTCACCGGTTAACCTTAACTGCATGTCGGATGGTGGGAGGAAGCTGCCCCATTTAACTATCTTTTTGTTTATTATATTAAATCAAATTTATGCACAATTATTAGTAATAGACATTCAGACATAAGCTCATACTCATACTCATAAGCATATGTCTTCGGATTGAATTTATTTGAAAGGTTTTTCCACTTATTCTCTCCTTAAGCTGTGATAAACCTTAAACTGTGATTTATAGCTCTTAATCAGAAATATTATGACTGTTTATGCTCTGTAGTAAAAAGGGAATATTGTCAGCTGCATAACTGCTGTAGATGGAAGCAGGCTCAGGCAGACACTGCAGAGTCCCCATTTTTTAGTGTCGATCAGCGTCATCACCTGTATTGTCATCACTGCCACTTGTGTTCTGTGTTGTTGAAATAGCTGGTGCTTCAGACACACACAGACATGGAGAGCACAAAGACGGGGATTGACACAGATAGCATTGTGTTTGGTGTTGGGAGATGACAATGAATAGGCCTGTCTGAAGCTCTGAGGGCCACCCCATGACACACACACGATCCATGAGTTAAGGGAGAGTGTGGAGACTGGAGAGTTGATGAAAGCGGCCTCCCAAATGTGATACAGAGAGCAGCTTTGACAGAGAGAGGCTGCATATTTCTACATCTGGTCAAACACATTTCTTTCTGCTGAGTTCACTTTTCAAAAGTCTTCACACACTTGTTTTGCATCCTAAATGCAACAGTGCAACCGAAAACACAACTTAACACAACTCAGGATCATGCTATGATTACAGATAATGACATACTGTATATGTCATGACTGTATTGTGCTTTTTGCTAATATCATTAGGGAAGTATTATTTATTTACTTGGGAAGGGAAGTCAAAGATGGACTGCTGTAATAAATAATAATGTGTTCCACACTTAGTTTCTATACTAATACTAATAATAGGTATTATTGATTAGGCTATCATGCAATGGCTGGGGAAAAGGGCACAAACATTAAACCTGTTTGCTTACAGTTTAATATTCTTTTTCTACAGCACTGGTTGATGGTTGTGCTTAAACTGGCCTTGAACTTGGTTCAGTTTTATATACATATTGATTACAACTGCGTAAAGAAAAAAACAGCAAGGATGTTATGCAAACTACAGGTGTGTACAGATCCCGGAGCCATATGATGGTGCCACCATAATGAAGAAGTGAAAACCATATGAAAATAATTTTTTGGAGAACCTGATAGAGTGTGTATGTTTAAGCAGAGTAATGATGCAGAGCTCTTATATCCACAGCACATTATTATTCGTGTCTTTAGGATGTAAGGCAATAGAATGTATAGAGAAACAGGTTGTGCAATCCTTTGTTTTTTGTACATCTTAGTGTGCACTTTTGATGTATGAATTATTGAAAGCTCTACTGCACCTGAGAGCAGACTACGATGTGTCATCCTCTTTAAAGGCCGACAGAGGATCATCTTAGACCTGAAGGCATCAAGCAGTCCAGTTGTGATTTCTAGCTTTGGAAATGTTAACCACCCAGTTGTTTGTGTGCCGTTATTATTGTGGTGCATAAACCACGCTAGCGTCAACAAATCTGGACCACATCAATTTCAGACATTAGTGTAATTACTGTAAACTGTCCATCTCCTCTCTTTGCTGGTGCACAATAATAGGAACCCTGCTGCAAGACTGAGCAAGAAAGTTAGAATCCACTCATCAACATGTCCATGTACATGTTTACTCAGCTTTTGATTAACAGTGTAATTTTTGTTTTACTATAAAGTAAGTAAGTATTTACTATAAATAAGTACAAACTGAATGACTATTCTAAATATACTGTATGATGCACATAAAATAACACGTATTGTCAGATTGTTTCTGCTGGCAGAGCAGACCACAGAGGATAGATACAGTAGAAAAGTGGTTCCTCTTCAAGTCGATATGCGTGGTATATTTATTTTTATTAATGGCAAATACACTGCCCGTCCAAAGGTCAGCTGACTACCTTAATATACTGAATGACCAGGTTATTCCATCAATCGATTTTTTTCTTCCCTGAAAGTTCCCGTATTCCCATATTCAAAGGTGTCAATGCCAGGATTCATTGGGCTTCAATTGTGAAAGAGTGGTTCAGAGAGCATGACGCATCATTTTCACACATGGATTGGTCATCATAGAGTTCAAGACCTTAACCCTGTTGAGAATCTTTGAGATGTGCTGGAGAAGACTTTAGTGGTCCGACTCTCCCATCATCAACACAAGATCTTGGATGCAACTATGGAGTATAAATGTTGTTTGCTGTCCTTTCTCTTTTTGCTCTGTTTTCTTTTCTACCAACTTCACTATGTCCACCAGCTTGTCTCTAACTTTGTCTTTTGGCTGTTTGCTACTGAGCAGTTAGTGGACAGTGGCTTTTTAGCACTTGTATTCTTTTGGCCTGTTGACCATGTGCTGTCATTCATGGTTATCAAGGCTTCCCAAGTGTCCCTAAAGAACATGACAACCTAACAAAACACATGATGGTCAGGTGGGACAACAATACAAATTTGACTTCAAAAACCCTTAATGTGTTAAGGATTTAACAACCTCAAAGAGACCTGAAAGTCCTGGGCTTCCTTCTCAATCAGTCAGAACTGAAGAAGTCTTTTGGATGGGAGGTGAAATGTCTTGAAGAACATCAAGAAATTCCATTTACCACTGAATACCACCATTGTGTTTCCTCCAGTAATGTTTGTAGTGGTCATCTTCCATTTAGTTCTCTTTGGTATGTTTTATGCTGGCTGACTAACAATAGAGTAACTCACAACCTCCACACAATGCTATGGAGAGTGTCTTAGGTGGATGCTTTAATGCATTGTTGGCTGTTATGGCTTAGGAAGTGAATATAGGTAGGAGAAAGTCTTCACAATGATGGTACAACAAATGAGTGTGTGAGGAAGTGAGAGAGTGGGAGAGAGCAAGAGGGGGGAAAAGCAGCAGGAGAGTGTGCAGACTGGCAGATAGAGGGAGGAGGGAGGACAGGCAGAGTGCTCTCTTGGCAGCTCTCCAGCCTGACTCTCCCTTTGATTCTGTGGATGCCGCTCTTACCTGGCCATGTCATCCGGTCTGCGCAGGAAGTGGAGGAGCACAGTGCAAGCGCTCAGGTCTCACCATGGGACGGCAACAGGAGGAGTTGAAGGAGGCGCTGTGAGTCTGCTGTTATTTTTAGTCTTCCACCCCCCCCAGGGCTAAGCTAATCCACCACTGCACAGGCTTATCTAGATTGGAGGTAGGACACTGAGGCAGAAAGGTTAAACACTTGCTCCTGTGGGAAGCCTGCTGTGTTTGTGATGCTGTGTAAACTATCCACACTCAGCCGCACCATGCTTGTGCCGAGGCGGGATTTTACTTCAGGGGTTCAGGGCTGTGGTTTTGACAGAGCAGGGGGACCGTGGCCGCTCCACTCAAAGGTCCACTGAGGGAATCTCCTCTGTTGGCCATGAGTCTGGAGTGGCTGCCGATTGGCTGCTGTGCCGGCTACCCCGGCTGGCACCAGCACAAGCGGGCTGAGACGGGCAAGCTCAAGGCCTCAGAAGGATCCAAGGAAGTGCAAAGTGGTGATGGTGGGGGCGCCAGGATCCAGCTAAAGGGATTGGACACAGAACAGCTGAGAGGCAGCCTGGTGGTCCTCTACGCACCTGCTGGGAACTCCTGTCTGCTAAGATTGGTGGGATATGAATGGATGCATAGCTGAATGGATAGTGAGCGCAGTGTGATTCTGTTAAAACTTTACAACTTACATGCAATAATTTGAAAATATTCCATGTAAAAGACTCTTTGTAGATTCAAAGATCATTTTTATGCCTGAATCATGCAGGTTTAGTTGCTGATGTTGTATGGTGATCCTGAACTACCTTATCTTTGACTGATTTCATTGTGGAGAAGGGTCAGTTTTGTAACTTCAGTCTCACTGGGCAATGTTTTTATTAGCAATATAGAGATAATAATACTTTGTTTAAATATATAAGTTCACTGTTTGATGGTGAATCATGCCACCTATTTGATGCCTCTGCACTAGCTTTGAAGTTTTATCTGTAGTCATAAAGTAAAACAAATCTAGAGGAAACAAATTTGCATCTGCAACAAGAGGTTATGTACCTGAAGTGGAATAGCTTTGAGAGAGCTTCTGTAAGAGGACAGGACAGTTTGCCTTGATCCCACTGCGCCTGTATGTGTTTAATATAACACAGGGGCAGTGATTTCTAGCGATGCTTATCAGTTGGTGGCATTTGACTGTGTGGTTGAGTGTGAAATCTGTGTGGTACTGTGTGTTTATGTCTGTGGACAAGTGAGAAAGTCATGCATTTGTAAATGTCAGTGGCATATAATGGTGCTTGGCATATAGCCCATTCTCATGACTATGATGCATCGATGAAAAGTTTAGAATTATAGATTTTCTATAGTACATTATTTCATGATTGTGCAGTGGCACCAAGGGCTGGGTGTTGGTTTGATCATGTGTTGACTCTTGTGCCCGTGCATGCTTACATTAGGAATCAACTTGTTTTTCTTGTTCTTTAGTTGATTTTATCATTTTAAAATAAAAATCTCACACCCGGTCAGGGGTGAGGGATTTGGTCGACCTTACATTAGACACGGGAAACTGTTAATTTCCCATTTTAAACTGTCACTTTTTTCTTGTAACCATGATGACTGAGTTTTATTAAAGCAGAAATTACAATGAGAGAAGTGGACAGTTCAGACAATAACTTCTCCAGTATTCCAACATTGCATGCCTTTGAACATAATGATGCATTATACAGTACGCATTATACAGTATACAGTGTTCTAATAAAGGAAGTGTACTAAAAATTGTGTACCGGAATTTAAATCTTCAGCATCAGACAGTGCACTCAAAAGCTAAAACAGTTAGCTAAAATAGTAAAGCCTAGTGTTTAATGTGTTAGTCAGATTTGTCAGGAGTATGCGAGTAGGAGGAAGCAGTAACTGGACAGAGTAGGGAAGCAGCCAGCACCTGGGGCCTGGGTTGTACTGTAAGTTGGAGCTCCTCCTCAATAATGAGACAAAATGAGACAGGTGATGTGTGAACCTTGAGAATCTGCCTGTGTGTGTGTGTGTGTGCGCACATCCACATTATACAATGTAGATTTGATATTTTTTGGCAGAATTGTAGTTTATTTACAAAAGAAAATGGAGACCTTATTTCATAATGATGACTTCCTCTCTTTTAACTCTGAGATCTTGTGCAATAGATCAGTAGAATAGGTATTAGCTGAGAATAACTACATTTTCAAGATGTCTTTGGTGTCCCAGTAATTCAATGACAGATGCCAGTACTTCCAATAATGTTGGAAAAAAATTAGCTTTTGATGTTCAGCTTCACCACTCTGATGTTTGCTGTGTTTCTTGGTTTTGGGTTTCTCTCTTTGAGTTTGGGACAGTTGCTACAGTAAGACACAGTAAGGCATTTGAAGATGTCATCTTGGACACTGAGAAGCTGTGATAGACATTTTTGTTTTTTACTATTCAGTGATATGCTGTAATATGCATGTCAGTGCCAGTGATGCATACTCTAAAGCAGAGTCCTACACACTCTTGTAATTAGCATATGGTATTGCCAAGGTTACTGGTGTGTGTCTTGCCTGCCTGTCTTGCCTTAAAGCAGTGTGGCATTGCTGAGAGGGAAATGTTTTTTTTTTGGGTTAGGACTCAGGGGATGCTATATTTCTCAAACTGAGAAGCCCTAAATGCAGCAAAAGCAACCTAACTTCTCTTGCTCTCAGAGATTCATGCTACAATTGAGACATAGCAGTAGACGAGATACCTGAATTTGACTGAACAACATTGAAAAGTTGAAAGAGTACATAGGTAGTGCACAGAATGAGAATCAGGTTTTATGTCCAGTTTGGATAAGATTTGAATTTTAACCCCATCTGTGTGGAACCAGAACCCTACCCTTAACCAATAAAACTAATTATTTAACTCCAACCCAAAAACCAAACTGAACCTCCAACAACTCTTTAGAGATTTCCTGTGGCCAAAATGTGTTTTTCAGGATTCTTGATTCCATGTCCTTGCCGATGCTGAGCAGTGTCACACAGTAGTACCACGAGATTCCAAAAATATCTAAACCACAAAACTACTTAAGCATGCTAATATTTTTCTCTATTAGTGTTTTTCTCTTGAGGGCACCTTACCATAGTCTAGCACACGTATACGACACATACATTGTTAATAGTTAATGAAGACATCTAAACAAAAAAGAACATATATGGAATTATGTAGTAAACAAAAAGTGTCGAACAACCCAGAATATGTTTTATAGTTTAGATTCTTCAAAGTAGCCGCCCATCGCTTTGATGACAGCTTTGCACAGTCTTGGTTTTCTCTCAGTCAGCCTCATGACACCTGGAATGGTTTTCAAAAAATCTTCACCCAGAGGTGTTAAGTACTTGTTGGTTGCCTTTCCTTCACTGTCCGCTCCAATTCATCCCAGACCATCTGAACTGGGTTCAGATCAGGTGATTGTGGAGGTCAGGTCATCAGATGCAGCACTCCATCACTCTCTTCTCAGACAAATAGCTCTTACATAACCTAGACATACAATGAATTGCAAACAATGGTCCCACTGAGTGCAAACCATATGAATGTCACTGCAAAATGCTGTGGTAGCAATGCATAAGGGGGCAAAAACATTTCTGTATTGGAAAAAATAAGAATTCAGTAAATGTATAGTGAGTACTTTTAAATAAAATAGCAATGCAATTTCAATTCTGAATGATAAAATCAGGATTTATATTCCTCCATAGAGCATTTGATCTTGATTTACCCATAACTAGGACATTAGAGGACTTTGGTTTGTTTTGTCCTTTTTCCAAGCCCAGCTTTGTCACCTCTGAAGACAGCCAGCAAGACTGTCTAACTGTGTTTGACTTATGCTTGGAACAAACATATGTACAGCTCCTCCCTCCTTCCTGTGCCACCCTCTTCTGTTGTCTCTCATTAACGGCTCTTTTTAGTAGCAGCTGAAGTTGAGCAGAGCTGCCTGCCTCCATCAGTGTCACCAGGGCTCGGCACACACATCACTCATTTAGGTGTGTGGTTGAAAGAGAGAGGGGAGCAGTGATGTGGAAAGGGATGAGGGCAGATGTGGGCTGCAATAGTAGTCCAATTAAAATGGTACACCAGCCAGGCAGTGAGACAGACAGGGCAACATACAGACTGCTGTTATTGACCTGATACTGTTCTTTGACAGAGCTCAGTTTCTGTGTGTGTGTGCGCGTGTGCATGTGAAAACAAATGTTAGTTAAAGGGACCAGATAAGGTTTGGGGGTACATTCTGAAAAGCCTGCAAAACTGTGAGCTGATGAGTCTGGCCTGCCTCAGGTCAGTGAAGACATATACTGTAGATCATATTAAATTAGCTAGATAACATTCAGTGTTTGGAGCTTGTTATGCCTCCAGCTGTCACAGATTTGTGGCAGTGTGTGTTGGTTTGACCTTTTAATGGAGCTGTGTGTGTGTGTGTGTGTGTGTGTGTGTGTGTGTGTGTGTGTGTGTGTGTGTGTGTGTGTGTGTGTGTGTGTGTGTGTGTGTGTGTACACATGCCTCTTTTTAATTTGGAGTAAATCTATGCCCATATGAATGCTTTTCACACACACTCTAGTATTTGGACCAATAGGCTCTTGAGAAATAGTGTGAAAAAGTGTGTCAGATACATATTTTAATTGATAACTATATGCTACTATCCAGCACACAGATAACATTACTATGTGACTCACAGATACCATATAGATTATTTTCTAAATTAACCACATTTCAACACTAACACCAATAATAATAATGATAATGATAATAATAATGAGATACTTTATTGATCCCCTTGGGGAAATTGAGGTTGGACAGCAGTCAGACAGTACGTAACGAACCTATTACAGGTTTTTGGTGTCTTGTCCGCGGAGACTTTGACAAGTGGCCAGGAGGAATGGGGAATCGAACCACTACCCCAGGGGTTCGTAGATGACTGCTCTAACAACTGTGCAAAACTTTTTCTGGATGCCAAGAGTTGAAATAATAAGGACTCATGACTAACGATATAATACTAAAAGATCTGCAATCTGCTACCATCTGAGCTGCCAAATCAAGTACAAAAAAATTCTGGGCCTTAAACATTCTGCTGGGCAATTTGCAACATTTACCACAGTTATTGAATATGTTCAGGGAATATTAACTGTACTACTGTCTATGGTATGACACAGAATGTGGTTTTCTATTTAATAAACCTTTTGAATTGTAGTTTCAGAGTATCATGTCACTAATAATTATGGAGATACGTTCATGTATGGCAGACTCTTGTTACTGAATGAATTCTGTAGCTGGTGTTGACATTCAGTGTTTGCTAACTGTGTTGTATTTGTGTTTCCTACAGAGCTCAGGGATGGAGGAGATGGTGTGGGAGCAATACACAGTCACTCTGCAGCGGGTGAGTTTATTCACTAACTGTGTTGGTAAAACACAAGACAGATACGTTGTTTTTAGCATCCTGAAGAGTCTTGGCACCAAATTATGACTTTATGAACATATCTCAACATCCGACAGCTACATCCTGGTGAAGCACAATTTCAGATGTTTTAGTCTCATACAGCTAGTCATGGGTCCTACTTATTTTAATGCTTAGAACCTAGAAAAAGTTTTGCTCAAGTAATCGTCTAGTCCACCAGCAAATTGCACCAGGTCCATCACTCCTCCCCCAGATACCTTCACTTCTTCTCACATTAAAGCTCCCACTGCCTTCATAGACAAAGAAGAGCTGGTCAAAGCATTCAGCACCAGTATTCTTCACTCTCTTGCAAAGTTAGACAACCTCAAATTAAAGGTCAGCGTTTGTTTAATGCCACAACTCGTGCAGTCAGGCAGGTGAGTAAATGAAATAGACAAGTGTCCTACCAGCACATGAGATAGTGTCTGGCTAAATGCCAATGGTGTGTCAAAGCAAAGCCGGTATTTCTCTAATATCATCCTCCAACATGCCAGTTGAAGCAAAGTTTTGTTTAATTCAACAGATACAGTACTTGACTTCAAATGTTTGGAGCAAACAAATGATGTAAAATGCACCATAGATACTGCCGTGAAGAAAACATTTAACTAATTTATTGGTTTATTTTGATACTTGTTGATGATCAGACTTTTTTTTTATCACTGTGTTTGCACAGTGTTCAAATCCATCAAAATGAGCCAACCCTATGGTGGTTATAACATGAAATATATTAAAAATACAGTGTTGACACTGTAAATATATATGATTATCAAAGCCGGAAACAAGTACGATGTAGTTGCCCATCATCAGCATACATTAGGACTGTGGTTCAGTGTGTTGCTAATGTAAGTGTATCAATTTAGAAGACTGACTGATCCTTGGAAAACCCTGCAGCTGAAAACTTACACTGCTCAACAAAATAAAAGGAACTCTTTTTAATCAGAGTTTAGCATCAAGTCAGTTAAACTTCTGGAAATTAATCTGATCAGTTAAGGAGTAGAGGAGGTTGTTAATCTGTTGCAGCTGCTTTAGTCTTAATTAAATTAAGAACAGGTGAACTAGAGGGCCAACCCCCAAAACAGGAAGTGTTTTACAAGTAGAGGCCACTGACAGTTTTTCCTTCCTCATCTATTCTGACTGTTGTTACTAGTTTTGCATTTGGCTAGGGTCAGTGTCACTACTGGTAGCATGGGGTGATACCTGGACCCTGCTGATGTTGAAAAGGCAGTCCTAGTCCTCCAGGATGTCACATCGGTATGTGCCCTTGCCAAAAGGTTTGCTGTCTCCCCCAGCACAGTCTAAAGAGCATGTAGGAGACAAGTAGGGACAGGGCCAGAGAGGTTTCTTAATGTATCGACAGGACTGGTATCTGCTCCTTTGTGCAAGGAGGAACAGGATGAGCACTGCCAGAGCCCTACAAAATAACATCCAGCAGGCCACTGGTGTGAATGTCTCCGACCAAACAATCAGAAACAGACTTCATGAGGGTGGCCTGGGGGACCAACTTCTACTAGTGGGCCCTGTGCTCATTGCTCAGGACCATGGAGGTTGATTGGTATTTGCCATAGAACACTAGGAATCTAATGAAATACCTCACAGCCATGTTTTACCTCAGACTCTCTGGGAGCTCAGTGATCCCCTGGGCCTGATATGGGAGGAGATGCACCAGGACACCATCCGTTGTCTCGTTAAGAACATCCCTTGGCTTTATCAAGCATGTATACAAGCACGTGGGCACCATACAAACTACTGAGTACCATTTTGAGTTTCTGCAATGAAATTTCAGCAAAATTGACTAACCTGCTGCATCATTTTTCATGGTGTCTTTGAATTTCAGCCTTCTGTAGGTTGACATCCTTTTATTCCCAACACATTACCTAGTTCATATCAGTATAGATATCCAGCATTTTATTTCTGTATTGAGAACTGATAATAATATCTAATAATAATAGATTAAATTTTCTAAACATGTGTTACAAAGTAGAGAAACAAAAGAGTTTCAATTTTAGTTTCAATTTTAAAGAAACAAACAACACAAGTAGCCCACAAATACATGCTGTATTTTCAAAGTGGTTCTTTAATTTTTGGAGCCCTTTTTTCATCAGTGTATATGTTTTCATCAAGACATTTCTAAATAAATCTTCTTATGTAGAAGTGATCACGGGACAGTGGTACAATGTTTTTAATTCAGGTAGTAATTTAACAGTACTACATTATTTAAACAGATGCTAACTTAGTCTGTTAGAAACTCAAATGTTGCTTTGATTATTTTCGTTATGGTAAACAATTGAATGTAAGTCAGTGTTATTTTTATGTTCATCAGTGAGATTTACACTGCAGACTACTGTAATATAATAGAATGCATAGAATCTGGGCTTAATCCCATCTAAATGAAAAACTCACACTCAGTAAATACAGTATGTCCTCCAGTGGTGAAAGAGCATACCATTATCTCTGCAAGGCCAGATCTCTACAGTGCAAATTAACATTCTTCTAAAAATAGACCTGACCTGACACTGGCTAACCCACCCTCGGGCTGCCTCTCCTCACTGAACTCTGTAGTCATTAGACTACAGTATATTGGCAAAGCACAAAAAGCACACACTCACACTCACATTCACCAACCCTGTCTCTTAGAATAATGTTTATATACCGTATAAATAATGACCAACAACATGTCACACTGTGAAAGAAATAACCTAATAATTAGAACATATTGTTTCCTCATAACTAATGAACGTATCTGCCATGTCATAAAATATTGAAACCAACTGTATGTCTTTCACAGAGACCATGTTCGCTGCCTATACTAATCTTACAAATCTTTAATAGCCTCCACAACCACTCAATCTAATAATCTTTCTACGAAGTCTCTTTAATACAAGTAGAAAGTACTTCATTAAATGGAATTTAATGCCAAAACAGTTGGGACATGGGACCATGCTACACGCGTAAAAGTTAAATAGCTGTAATAAGCAAAGCCTTTACTGAAAAAGATGTTGTCTCAATGGCCGTGGCAGCCTTTAGCTGTCTGGTGGGAGATACATGATACCAGTTAAAACTCTCTGTCCAGTTAGACTTGTTGTTATTGTGAGTCTCATTAATTTCTTTGCTTGTAGGATTCTAAGATGGGTTTTGGCATCGCTGTTTCTGGTGGACGAGACAACCCCAATGTGGAAAGCGGTGAGACGTCAATCATCGTGTCAGATGTGCTGCAGGGAGGACCAGCAGATGGACTACTCTTGTAAGTCTAAAAGTGATCATAATCCTCCTCTAGGGAAAATACCTCAACCTGCTGTGGCCTGCTGTGACCTGCTGTGTACTAAACTGTCAGATCCACATTCTTTACACTACTGCAAGTCACTAGAAATAAAATAGTTCATGTACAACACTTACAGAATGTGTTTCTGTGCAATCACATTTAGTGCAACCATGACACAAATCTACGCTTGATTATTTGTGAAACATTGTCATGTTATTATCTCAACATGTCTTATACTGAATGTGTGTCTGTCTTTTTTTTTTGTCCAGTGAGAATGATCGTGTCATTCAGGTCAACTCCGTCCCCATGGATAATGTGCCTCATTCTTTCGCTGTGCAGTCCCTCCGTAAATGTGGCAAAGTGGCCAAAATAGTGAGTATGAACAACACATGGGGGAGGTCAGAGTTTGTAGATGCTCACAGCTTTGAAATTATTTATTGTCAGACTGCTCAGAAGTGTAATCGAACTGTGCAGCGATAGCTTTAAATGGCCGAAGGAGTATGTCCTCTTGCTTACAGTATTGAGATATCATGCTATACATTGACTTGTAACCCCTGTGTCATGACTTGTATCGCAACGCCAGACTTTTGCCAATACACAGTCCAAATAGGCAAATGGAGAAGACGTTAGAGTTAGGTACTGGATCTCTGACAATTGGCTGATTTGTATTATTATTTTTTTATTTTTCGAACTCATAGTCTCCTGAAATCACATGAGGACATTTGTCAGACCCCCCCGGGACACTAAAGGCTATTTAACAGTTGGAGATAGCGTTGCCCTTTGAGTTGTGCTGCATTCACTTGTGATGTGTAATGTTACAGTATATAGTGCAGCTTTTCAGGTTATCAAAAATAATAAGGTTGACTAAGGTCTATTAAGGTTATTAGTTAATTAGATTTATCTTTGAAAATAGGTCCTTAAAGTGAGTTTTTAACTTTAATATGATGCCTTGAAAATTACTATTTTATACCATTTTGATACCACAGGAGAAACTGACAAAACACTGAGAGCATAAAATATTAGGAAATGTACACTGTTATTGTTATAAACTATCATCTATAACAGTGATTTAAATAGTGCTATGAACCCACCTAAGACTTCTACTCTTCCTGCACATACTGTATACTCTTATGAGACACAGAAGTGTCTTAGTAAGGTGTTGGGCCACCAGAACAGCTTTGGCATTGATTCTACAAGTGTCCTGAACTCTACTGAAGCGATGAAACAGCATTCTTTTCTCATTTGGACCAAAACCTCCCAAAGATGTTCATTTGATTTTAAATCTGGAGACCGCAAATGCCATGACATATGATTCCCATAATTTTCATACTCAAAACAAAGCATTCACTCCCATTAGGATTGAGATGTATTGATTTGCAGTGACCATTCCCTCTATAGGGGTAAGTAGACCCAAACTGTGGGGTCAAAATGGTAAAACCAATTCTACATTTTTCCCAGGATTTCTGTGTTGTTAGAGCTTTATATCTCCCAAAGTCACATAAATATTCCATTGCTCCTGTGAAGGGATATCTGGGGGAAGCTAAACCTTTATTTTAAACTCAAACAAACTTTGTCAGAAAGCACTCTGGCTTGCACCCCAATTCCCAACTACTGCCTACTAAACTGCCGCTGTGTGTGTGTGTGTGTGTGTGTGTGTGTGTATGTATGTGTACATGGTTATGAGTGTGAGGTTTTCTGCCTGGCTGCCTCTCACGCTGCTGCAGCTCTAAAAGTAGCAGCAGTTCTCTCCTGTGTCTAGGACTGGGCTAATCTCACCGCTCCACACTGTTAAATATAAAAGCCTGACATGATGAGAGAATCTGATTTGCTGCCTTGAATCACTGCTTTCAAGACCTGCAGCTGCATGTTTAGGCCCTCCGGTTTGAGAGAGTCAGAAATAGAAGCCTTTAGATAGAAGCTTGTTTTTTTTTTTTTTTTTAAAGCAGTTGAACTTGTTGAACAAACCATTAACCCAGCAGATAAAGTCTGTGTACTTATTCCAATTTATTTTTTAGTAGAACAATTTTGTGACCATATCATTGCTTAGTTTGCTCAGTTTTCATACATATTAGGCATGTATAGTAACTCCTATGTTAAATCTTTAAGAGTTTGTTACACACCAAGCCAACATCGCAGAACTAGAGTAAAAGTACTAAAGTATTAATGGTCTTAATGAGTCTGACTAGAAGGGAAGAGGAGACACAGTGGGTTTGTGTTGATATACACTTTGGACACTGTTTATGGGTACACTCTGTTGTATTTATTTTGGTATTATTAATTTGTCATTGCAATCTTATGTACTACTGTTATATATATATTATATATTAGTATAAAGTCACTTAGAAATTTCCGTTTTTAAGCTGGCTCAGAACCTTCTGGGAGGTGGCTGTGCTAACCATTATGCCACTGTTGTGCTCTGCTACAATTAGTGTTAACTGTTATTTTTTGTTTTCTCGTTTAAAGAAAGGAGCTTTAACGCAGGGTTTTTTATTGACCTTATAAGGTCAAAATCTAAATTAACCAGCCAACCAACAGGATTTTCAGGAAGTATTTGGAAAAGTACACTGATCAGACATAAGATTTTAGATAAATTGTCTTGGTTGTGTAAAGCTGCTTTGTGACAATGTCAATTGTAAAAAGCGCTCTACAAATAAAATTGAATTGAATTGAATTGAATTGCCTTGTTTCTCTGTGTCAGACGGTGAAGAGACCTCGTAAAGTGGCAGTTCACTCCCTGAAGCAGCCCCCTTCCCCAAGCGGAGATAGTCGGGAATACGCCCCATCCACCCACTACTATGATGCTGACAATGACAACGGCTGGTACCGCGATGAAGGCCGGGACCACACCTCTGACAGCAAAGGATTCTTGGAACCTGAGTACAAGGGAGGGCAGGACTACAACCAGAGAGGAAGGAGCCGGGGGAGAAGCCAGGAGAGAAGCTCTCCAAGCCCGGACAGATCCAGAAGAGATGGCAGCCGGGGACGAACCCTGGATAGCAGCGCTGACCGTCAGAGGTACCACAGCCGAGGACGCAGTCCCGGAGACAGCTACCGTATGGAGGACAAATATGAGCGAGGAGGTGTGGGAGGGAGATATAGGAGCAGAGACCGGCTTAATGATAATCCTCCATCACCAGAACCCTCCAAAGAGCTGGAGCCACTGGAGAAACCTGTCAACGTCCTGCTGGTGAAGAACAGACCCAGTGAAGGTAAAACCCACCACCAACTTTCAATGATGGCCTAATGAAACTGAAAAGAAATTACATTTTTAAATATATTTACTACATTCTTGATGCTCACAGTTGTTGAGCACCTGGTCCACTACCATCATTGCACATGTGGAACAAAGTATCAAAATGCCTATAAAGTGCAGTTCAGTGGACTCCTACTATTAGCTGGTGCATCAGCGACTGCTTCTAGTTATGTGTGGAAGGTTTGACAATTGTGTAGGAAAATGTGTCATCTTAAATTTTATGTATTGCATGTTATTTAATGCATTCCTTAAAGGGGGACTAATGTAAATACTGTACCATCACACTGTTATTTCTTGTGTGAATAAACCACAAAATAGCAGTGAGAGTTAGAATGTGATTTAGCAGTAGTAATATTCTGTAGCTGTATCAGACTGGGTAAGTCACCTGACCTGGAGAAGTGACTTTTTCTGTTATAATATGCATAGTTTCTGTATAACTTGCCTACATTTTTACAGCGACTAATTCTACTGAAGTGGGCTGCAATGACAGGTGCAGTAGGGTGGGGACACATATTCAACGCTCGGACACAAGAACCACACAGCTAGCTTAACCTGCCAGTATTATAACATTGTCTGGGGTTTGCTGATAAAAGTGATTGTCTCTATTATATATGTCTCCCTGTCACATGTTAGATGGGCTGTAACAATAGGCATGTAGTTTTGTGACAGGGTTCTGTTGGTCTTTCTGTAGTCTTGGTAGTTTAAATATAATATATGTTGTGGAGATGTTTTCATGTTTTAGGCCAAACAAAAAAATGCTGCCACAGCATCTTCAGGGGGAAAAACAGCACTATTACCCACAATAAAAACCTAGAAGGTGTGCCTTAAATATTTTTACATAACTAGTGGTATAGTTTGCTTAATCACCTATGGATATTGCTGTGGGAGAAGAATCTATGGTACACAGAAGATGAACCTCTTTTTTTACAAAGAAGAAAATCTGGAGTATATGTCCCCATTCCAGCTGAGCTGAAGAGATCTCTTTGTGGATGTCAAGCTGGTGCTAAACTAAAGGCTAGGAGATAATAGAGATGATATACAGACCTTTCCTACTATCCATGATCATGGGAAATCAACTGTATACTGAACAAAAGAGAGGAATTGGAGGCACTGGTTAGGACCCACAGAATTCCACAAGTGTGGCCTGATGTGTTTTTCTGAGACCTGGTTGAATCAAAACCCTGAAGACTCCTGTGTGGATGTGCTGAACTTCACCCTGGTACGAGCAGACAGAGATGCTCAGGCATGTGGCGAGACATGAGGTGGAGGACTTGCTTTATTTTTAAACGAGATGGTGTAACTCCTGTCATGTTACTGTCAATGAGAGGATATGCTGTCAGGATGTTGCTTTTGGCAGTTGGTCTCAGACCGTATTATGTTCCCAGGGAATTCCAGGGAATTCAGTCAAATCATAGCAATACAAGCGCAAATCCAAATGTTGCATGTGAAGTCATCAAAGAGACTGTTGCCAGGATGCCAACTCAACATTCTGAGGCCTTATTTATAATATCAGGAGATTTTAACCACCAGCTGAGCTAAATGATTAAAGGTCGGTGTCTCTCACATCCCACATTATGAAGGTCCAGGAGAGGGTCATCATCAGATATGCAATGGATCCCCTGCAGTTTGCTTGCACAGAACACATTAGTGTAGGTGATGCTGTCCTCTACATGTGTCACCGTGTTATGTCTCATCTGGAAGAATCTGCAAGTTATATTCTTGGGTTTTTCAAGTGCATTCAATACCATTCAAACAATCATCCTTAGAGAAAAACTGAGAAGGATGGGGGTTGACCCCTCATTTGTTTCCTGGACCACTAATTACCTGACAGAAAGGCCACAGTTAGTCAGGCTGAGGAACTGCATCTCTGGTAAAGTCCTATGCAGCACTGCAAAATGCAATTCGAAGTGCTTTTAACTGGGTCCCAGACAGATTCTTTCCTTTTTAATATCTGTTGGTTCACCTATAGCTTATGTTTGACACACATTCTGTATTCCTTTTTCACTGTGCTTATGCAAACAACAGATGTCCATTTCCAGTGTTAGCATCTTGATACACACTGACTCATGGTGGTTGTTAACCTGCAATGTGCATGATAGGTTTCCCAACATGGAGACCATCTTCCCTTGAAGTCCTGTAATGATAAATCTATCAGGGTCCACTGAAAAGCACTGAAGTCTCGAATTATTCAGTCAAAAACACTTTGATTTCTATTAGATTTTACCCAGTAACTGTGGCGTGTTGCATGTTTTTGTAGAGTATGGTCTACGTCTGGGGAGTCAGATCTTCATCAAACAAATGAGCAGCACAGGCCTGGCAGCCAAGGATGGGAACCTGCATGAGGGAGACATCATTCTCAAGGTGCACACACATTTACTTTTAGTGAAGTCACACAGTCACATCCCTTACACATACAGTAAGACAGAGAGAATCACATCTTTGTACCGGTCATGGAGGTCGTGGTACAACTACAACTCTGTAATGTATATACTGTAGTAAAGAATAGATTTTAAAAAGAATCAAATGAACATCATAATTCTATAAGTACATGTACAATATATCCAGTACCTATCCATTGCCTGAGCTCCCACTGCCTTTGACTGTCTGTACTATGTGTATGTGCAGATCAATGGCACAGTGACAGAGAACCTCTCTCTGCATGATGCTGGGAAGCTGATAGAAAAGTCTAGAGGGAAACTGCAGCTGGTGGTTCAGAGAGACCACCGCCAGATCCTCGTCCGCATCCCCCCCCTCGCAGACTCTGACTCGGACAATGACGGTGAGTCACCGAATGCTTGGCCTGACCAAGATGGTTAGTGTTAAACCACAAGGGGGTTTGTTGCTGATGCAGTGTAGGCAGGACAGGTGTGTGCCGTTTCTTCCACAGGACTGACATATACTTAGGGCAGTACTCTGAATGAGAAAAGTGATGAAACAAGGTTTTTTTTCCTCCTTGTCAATACTATAATTCCATACAGTACTCAGATTATTATCTATCTCAAAAATATTGCTCTAAATTTCGTTAAATGCACATAATACTATAACTTCATATTACTACATTCAAAATATGTCTTGACTGTGCTATGTGAACAGTGGAAGTTGTGTTTTGTGTGTTGTTTTTTTGTAGATTTAGGATTTAACAGATTCGATGTAGGTCCAAGTCAGGGTGAACTCTAGAATAATTACTGTTTTTTTTACAGCTGTTGTGCTGTTGGTTTATTCCCAAATTTGTACCAAAACGATCATGATGTATGAGACAATCAACATTCAACACAACATATATGAAAATGATGAATGATGAATAGCTAAAATAAATCGTGTTAATAATAGACATAGCAAATAAACTACTCTGTGTCATCATGAGTGTGACAGTTATTTCCGAGTTAATGAAGCTAAAATGGAGAAAAGTAGCACATAATGTAAATTGTTATTGATTTAAACCTCTTGCTTCCTGTTTTGGATTAACCAATGGAAATAATTATTCCTTGTGACAAACTTGAGTCTCTATAAAGGGCACCAAACAGTGTGAATGCAAGGATTTAAAAGCGTGCAGGTAAACTTGCACAGATACAGTAAAACAGTTAAAAATGTCTGTCATGAGTTTCTGCTCTGCAGCTGCTCAGCTACAGTGAATCTGTGACCAACAGGTCAGGGTGGAGGTGGGATCAGACCCTCAATGTTATGGGAAAAACAAACGTCAGCCCTTTGGGTTGAAAATCTAACTGACTGATCTAAGTTGAACTGATTGAATGCAGTACTCATCTTGACAACACAGAAGCGATCCTTGTAATCGCTCAAAGGTGCAATCTTTGTCTGTGTTTTCTCTTCCAGATAATATGTCATACTTTTAGATGAAGGACCACCCGAGACACAGCATGTGTAACATGTTGCCTTTCTCTAAGCTGTAAAACGGCTGTGACACAACCTGACTAAGTTGTAAAGCTTTCACACCTTTTGCACTTCTCTTTATACTGCTCTGAATCTTTTAACTTTTTAATACAAAATCCATTTTCCTGAATAAATAAACACATTTTAATCCATATGTACTTTGAATTGTGTGATTCATTAAATATGGAAGTTCAATAAGGACTGTGGCAGGAGTTTAAAAGCTGCCTTCAGGTAAATGTGCTTTGTTCTATAAGCATTGTCAGATGTGTGAATAATGAATCATGATGTTCTCGACAATGGGTGATGATTTATTTTTGTGAATACAGAATGTTGCATGAAAAAGCGTGGCTCATGAAGTGGGTAAGATGTTTGTTGAATATTCAGCGCAATAACACTTTAATGATTTGTTCTAACAGCGTAGCAAGTCATCATTGTTTGTCTGACTCCCATGTCTTTTCTGTTTCCATTTCACACAAACACTCTCATGTCACACTCACACATCTTTTTGGACCAGTCAGAGTCACAATAATTCACAGATGGGTGAAACCTGGAACTTGGAAAGATTGTGCAGATACTACTGCTGCTGCTGCTGCTGCTGCTGCTGCTTGTTTGATTCTGTGTGGAGCTGCAGATTAGGAAGTTTTTAGGATCTAGCTACAATATAGTGAATATACCTTTGCACATCTAATTGCTAAGTAAATATTCATTTTCATTTGATGCATTTTTTATTACATGCTGCATGTACAGAGAGAATGATGAGGACACTGTGTAATTGGATCTGATTACTTCAGTTAATTGACTTGAATTGAGTTTCATGTAAGTATCTACCAGGAAGTTTATGTTTAAAGTCACTTAACACCAGTTGTAAAACAATCTAATGTGAATGAAGTGTAACGTATTTTCTCAGTTAGAAAAGTAAGGGTCGGTAAAGGTCGTGTTAAGTTTTTGGTTGCCATGATTTGTCAGAATAATGTTGCCCAGCCCCAGGTTGAGCTAAAGCAGTGTCCCATTGCCCCGAGCTAATGCAGCTCCATCACAGGGTTCAGAAGATCAGAGCCAGAGCCGTAAACTAATTGCATTGTGTTTTCAAGACACGTCCTGTTGAGATCGCAGAGAGTAGCAGAGCAGCAGACACTGTGTGTGTGTGTGTGTCGGTGTGTGGGGTGTGTGAGTGTTGGTTTGGTAGTTGGAGTTAGGATGTCTGCAAAGTCTGGCAGAAAACACCAGAGCACTTCTGCCACTCACCACTCGCTATCCTAACCACTCGCAAACTGCTAAAGCCTCCTGTTGTTGTGTTGTAATTACCTAAAGACCTCTTCAGACGATGTCATCTATAGGAGATATTAATTCATATGGCAGGTCCACCCAGAATTCTCTGTAGTTTGAGCCACAAGGTGCCATCATCTTAACTGAAATGTAATTCCCAAATCAAACAATAGGAAGCAAGTTAAACATCGATGAGGCAGCTCTTTAATATTAAAGAGGTTTTAGCTCTAAGTAGCAGGAGCGTCCTTGTGATTTTGAAATACTTGGCATACGAAAGGTTAGTTTGTTTGTTTTTACCTTGTTTTTTACTTTATTGTAGTCTACAAATCAGGTCCTACAGTTTTTTCCTATATATTTGACACATTATGCTCACATTTCTCTTTCATTGCCTCATGCGCTGTCTCCTATTTCAGTGTTTTATCCTCACTTTTTGTACTCCGTCACCTCTGCATGCAGAATGTCTCTCTAACACTAATAGCTCTAATCAAAACATTGTAGATGATACAGGGAAGTGCCAGATCCCCAGCTCACTAACTTTCTCCCCCTCTGTCCTCTAATTGCTGATACGTTAAAGGTGCATATTAAAGGTACATGAAGGAATGTCGAGTTATTGACTGTTAATGAGTTCATCGTAGTGTGTGGTTTTCAGAGGTTTTCTACTGACTTTTTCTCTTTTTTATGTTTGTTCCTTTGCTTTGTTCCTGGTTTGTTGGTTTGCAGGCCTCTGTCAAAGCTTCCATCTCCAGCTTTTCTCCTTTTAACAGCAGAGTGCCGCGCAGATAAAAGCAGACAGCATCACAGGGGCTGAATGAAAGCCAGGAGGTCTCTGTGGAGAGCAGCCTATGGTGTGTCTAAGCACTTTGGACTCGCTTGTCTCTGCGTTACAAAGCAGTATGTATACTCCCACGAGGCCGGAGCTGCCCTCATACTGCCAGTCCAGAAGTGGCCTCGTGGATCCTTAGACAGCATTTCTGTCTAGTTTAGTTTAAATCCTCAAGATTTACATTATACAGTGATTCAAGAGAACCTCTCATCTGCCCTCATGTACAGTACTGCACCAAAGCTGAGTCATGTTCACTTTTCAGAAACATGCCAGTGCCAAACATCTTTAATTCAGTTCCTCATTTGAGTCCATTATAACAATGCTGAAGTGGGGCAGTGGCTGTCCGCTTTTAAGGGCTCAGCATGCTTTAACAGGAATAAACCTAAAGTCAGAACAACTCAGATTTTTCATGATTTAATTACTCAATTATTGAATTCAGAGAAACACCCAGCAGAAGATGGTGGTTACAGTACTACATGATCTGTAATACTGACCATGATCACTGCTGCACTAAAAGTATGTATACCTGGAGTATGTCTGAATTGGATTTCAATCAACATAGACATACTGATATATGTTAATCTATGCTTGAAGACCGGCGGCTGCCTCTAAAACTCAAATCTAATAATCATCTATTTTTCCTTCTGGTCTATGTATCCATTGTGAAAAAGCTGCTTTTATCTTGAGTTCTGAGCTGTGGCACCAGCATTTGTCCTCACAATTTTGACAAACACATCTAATAATTTCTTGACTTTGTCCCATGTGGTAATCAGCTGGTGCTGGGGCTTCCTGAGGCAACCATTTTTCTACTGCTGGTGGTGGTGGTGGTGTTGGTGGCATGCAGTCTGGTGAGGGGAGTTAGCTTAGGAGAAGCCTGTGTGTCTAACTGAGATGTCTGTCTGTTTGTCAGACATATCGGAGATGGAATCGTACCATTCCTACTCTCCCCCAGAGGAGAGGAGATCCCGCCAGTCTGACCTGTCCTCGCACTCCTCTAATGAACGAGACAACCACAGGTAGGACGGATGGAAGCTTGGATATATGAGGGGAAATTAGAAAATGTCTTAGATCCTGACTTTCCAGTTTAACTGTTTGCAGGCACCTATTTTATGTCTTATATCAATTCATACACACAGTACTTCCCAGCTATTTGTGGACATGTTGCTACAGTGTATGTGCAAACGATTGTGTTATTTGTTGTTAAAAACTGGTAGTGACTATTATAAAACTTGCAGTACCGTACTGGAATGCGGTCACCACTTGTGTGACGCCATTCCCTGTAAATTGAATTCACCTTCAGGCTTGGGTTTTTGGGTTAAGGTAAGGGTTGGGGCAGGGGTTGGGATTAGACATTTAGCTGTGATGGTGAGGGTTTGGGGCTAGGGAATATATTATGTCAACAAGTGTCTTCACAACTACAGAAAGACCAACATGTGTGTATGTGGAACAGGGAAGAAACCGTGAGGACAGCCAAGATGTCAGCCATGGCTTCCCCATTCAGAGTACCTGAAGACCCCCACGCTGCCACTGAGCTGGACAAAGACACACCAAACATAGAGGGGCCTCCAGGTATTAACCCATCTCACTATACTTTATCATTACATGGCTACATTCACCAGACATACCTCCAGCTTATTGGACACAATATTAGATATTAATAAGTCACTTATGTCCTTCTGAAAAATGAGCAGCCAGATTTACCATCTGTGAAATCTTCAAGTTCTTTCAATAGATGTTTTGTTATGTGTATAGGTGGTAGAAGTAACAAGCTTCAAAACACTTTCATATATATTATGACCCAATAAAATTCATGGAGTCAGTATCAGCTTTATTCCATTTCTCTTTATACTTCAATGTAGAACTATTCATTCTGAGTGGTGTTTTTGTGTAGAAATCTTTTACTTCTATTTTGGTCTCTACCAAAGTCTGTAGATAAAAAGAAAATTGGTACAGATGTGGAGTTTCAGATATAAAATTGACCAAAACATCCCAAATAAAAACAGCATGAGCTGCTCATCTCTAAAAGCATTATAGGTTTCCTTCAGCAAAAGAATGGCTTTCAGCCGTTTGATTTCCAATTTCCATCCTTCTGTACATTTACAGCAGCTGTGAATACACTGTAAAATATATAAACAACCTTGATGTTCTCCTCAACAGTTGCTGCAACAACCACACCCAAGATTCTCCTCCGACCAAGTCCAGAAGATGAAAAAATATATGGGTGAGATTTCCTTTTTCTTCTACACATGTGTAAATGTATGTTTGATTTCAGTTTCTCCTTTGTTGAGTAGTTCAGTTACGCCGGTTCTCATATTGATATGACACTGGATGACAAGATCTCCAACACAACTGTATGTAATAATGTCCACTTAGAGATAGAGGACACTGAATATCTGGAGGACAATGTTTCGACACATCTCACTGTTCCTTGTATCAAAGCACATGAGTTGGATAAAATAACAGCTTGTATCATTAATGCATACTTGCATTTGTGCTTCTGCAGACCGAACACAGTGATGGTGAATTTCCAGAAGGGAGACAGTGTCGGCCTGAGGCTGGCAGGAGGAAATGATGTCGGCATCTTCATTGCTGGTGTTCAAGAGGGCAGTCCTGCTGAGGAAGAAGGCCTGCGTGTTGGAGACCAAATCCTAAAGGTAGCCAGCTCAGGCACCTCTTAAAGACTGGAGCTCACAACATTACAGTTCAAAGGCTTCTAATTATTCTGCCTTTTGTTTGTGTCTTAAAGGTGAACAATGTTGATTTTCAAGGCGTAGTGAGGGAGGAAGCGGTGCTCTTCCTGTTGGAGATTCCTAAAGGGGAAGTGATCACCATCCTGGCTCAGAGCAAACCTGACGGTAGAATATGCCAATGATCTAATCTAACTTACCGATGAATGTCTTGTGACATTTTTTACTTGTAGCTTGAAAATCTGATAACCACATTCATGCTCACAAGGAGATGAACCCTTAAAAGAAAAGAAAAAGGAGGTGGCTGTTACAAATAGATTACAAGATACATGAACTTACAGAGCACATTCATGCCCCCCAGTGGGAAATGTTTTGATTATTTAAGCTATCTGCAGTATTTGTGACTAGTGAGATGAAAACTCAGAAAGAACCAACAGATGAACTCGCACATTCTCGGCTTTGGTCTTTTAATATGATTTGTTGACCGTAAGAACAGACCAGCTTTCTAGTGCAACAGATCTGCATATCACTGCCTGAGCTGGTGTCAGCAGAGATGGAATCACTAGAAATGCTGCAGCGATGGAAGGAGTTCTTCAGAGCAGCTTTATTTGACTCCACTGAATGCTTGCAGGCTACTTGTGGAATATCCCAGAAGACAGAGTACTCTCCCACAACCCTTAGCCAGCTGTCACACACACCTCAGAACCATAGTGCCCCTCTCCCTCTCTGATTTTATTTCAGCATAATGGGAGAGATACCAGCTTTCTTCCCCCAAGGCTTTTAAGCCTGATCAGCCGAGTTTTGGTTCAGCCAACCGTGACACACATGGACACATGCACCCACACACAGATCTGCTCGAGAACACATCAGCTGAGTGAGAGCAATACACACTATGTTATATAATATGCACATTGGTCCCTTTGGCCTTTTTTGTATTGGAAAACATCTACTTGTGAAGCAAAAACACATCACACAAAGAAGCAGAACTAACCCGACAAGAAATCCGTGAGTCTCAGCACTGTTGAGAGAAACATTTCAAGATCATCAGAGGGGACTGGAAGCTCCTCACAGACAAAAACAAAGAGTAATAGTTAGGATTTAAAAGGTCAGGGTGGTAACTGTAGCATTAGTTTGATTGTTAATTTAGTGTCACATTTATTAATCAAGTGCAATCCATGCAAGGTACTTACACATACAGTAACTGTAATTTTAGCCTGATCAAGACTAAAATACACTGAAACATGAATAACAAAATAATCTGTTCTATTTCCTTCTAGTTCCGTAAATGTTGAGTTCTTGAAGCCCTGCGGAAAGTGCCACTCCTCACATAACTTTAGTCTTTGAAGGTTCTTGGAGGAGCATTCAACTAGAAGAAGAGAAAACATAGTTTTATGCATCAGTAGGAGTGTGCAATTAAAGTAGACTGAATAAATGCTGCTGCTGAGTCCAAAGTGCATATGAAGCCTCGTACGTGCATGCGTCAGCAGCAGTGAGTGTTAGCGTAACAGTATGACTGTTGCCACTGTTGGTCCTTTTGGGTCAGCGCTTTGTCAGAGCACACACATCACATCAGGAAGCCTGAAGCAGGCTGTAAAGTGTATTTGCCTGCAACAGTCACACAGATATGTGCTTTTTTTTTTCTCTGCGCAAATAAAACTGGAAATTTGAGCATAGAGGATCACTATGACCTTTTAGAAGCGCACACGTAACAAAATAATTTCACCTCTTGGTCATCACGTGATAAAAAGCAGTTGTACCGTTCAGTATATGGACATCACTGACTGGGCAGGGGTCAGAGTCATTGAGCAAGACTTGGGGAAATCCACATCTGAATGTATGAGGGCAGTTGTGCAGCTGTTTTAATCCGCGTTCACTGCACTAGTCAGTATTTCAAACCAATACAGCAGTACAGTTGTACTATATTACAGTAAGACAAGTATTAAGATTAAGGGGTACTTTCACCTTTGTCTGTAGGTTCTGCTTCAGTAGTAACATAAGATTAACTTTCCCTTTATTTCCCCTCACTCTTTATCACAAAGTAATTAAAATAATGTACAGTAGTTAGATACATTCACAGTTATTATATACAGTACACACACAGTATAAATATACTATGGGTGTCCCATCCAGTTATTTTGGCCCTGATACATACCTCTTAATTTTAGTTTGTGACCCCAACTTGATACTTGTATGTATTTATTCACAGTAAATGTTGCTTATGTATCTGGCATTTTAAAATTGGAATTTCTCCAACATAAAGTGCTTTTCATATCAGTGATCATTCCTTCATTGATCCAATTCCTGGAGGTCCTGGTCCAAAGAAATCTGAAATTCATAAACTATTATTGATAAATAAATTATTGATGTGATATCCATACAAGAATAACTGGGAGAAGGTGACATCTGAAACTAATACGATGGGACCCTATAGAGTAAAGAGGTATCACTTCTGGATTTCTGGAAATACAGTACAGAAACACACTACGACAGTATTGCAGAGTGTATCATCTTCCCCAATTGAGTACAGACACTGGCTACAGAGAAACTTAAACCTACAACTTCGTCATAGATGTTCATCAATGAAGCTGAAGCCCCTTTTGACACTTTTTGTCAGTGAATGCATCATCAACACTGGATAAACATGACAAGCTGCTAGCTGAATGTTTTCTACACTGACCATCGCTAATGATAAATAGACTCATCATCCACACTAACTGTAGCATCTAAAGATTTCTGTGTACTACCTATAGACAGTGTATCTCTTTCTTTCTCATCTATCTAGTGTATAATGATATACTGGTGTCAGGGCGCGGAGACTCCTTCTTCATCAGGACCCACTTCGAGTATGAGAAGGAGACTCCTCAGAGCCTTGCCTTCACCCGCGGGGACATATTCAAGGTGGTGGACACCCTTTATGATGGCAAGCTCGGCAACTGGCTGGCAGTCCGTGTTGACAAGGACAAACACCTGCTGGAAAAGGGCATCATCCCCAACAAGAGCAGGTAGGACCCTTTTTGGAGAACTGTGAAGCTCATGAAAGCAACAGGTATCTTACTGTGAGTAAAATGTCAAACTCTGAACAAGTGAGCAGATGGCATGACAGGAAGCTGGAGCCTGGAATCCAGGTGTAAATTAGCTGCCGCCGAAGCACATAGGTTTAACGCTGCACTGACTGGGGATGTCTCCATATTTCTCTTCATTCCTCCTCATTTTTTTGCAAACTTTGACAGCAGTATCTTATGGCTATCATTAGCCCTTCTGCAACCCCAGCACTCTGGGTTTGTCCTGACTACAGGCCAGCTGCTTGTTGTCTAAAAAAAGACCAGATGTCACTTCAGACGTCTGTCCAGCCAGAATGTTCATTTCATCTTCTATCTATCTTCTCTCTTCTCTGTTGCATCCACTGCTTTTATAAAGTCGTCTTCTCCGCTGTCCTCACTAACTCCTCCTCCTCCTCCTCCACATTCCACGTGCTTTTGAGTAAGCAGAGGTTTCTGGGGTTGAACTTTTTTTTCTTGATTTGGACTTTGGGAGCACGTGCATTAGTGTCTGACTCTACCACTAGATGGAAAATCAGGTCACAGCTCCAGCTCAATCTTTGTTCAGGGCTAGATTAATTTGTGGTGCGATCATCCACCACATGTGGGGTTGGTGGTTTGTTTCCCGGCATCGCTTCTCATTTCTCACTGTGTCATAGACATGGAACCCTATGCTGATCTCCTCTTTATACATGTCATGAAGAAATGGTTCCTAAAGCCCTTACAAATGCAGTGGAAACAAATGTACTGAAAGTTAATCTAAAGCTTCAGCAGACTGACTTTGTTAAATCAAGCTGATATGTGCTGAATTGAAATTCTTTTCAGTGTCAAATCCCTCTGTGTTTCCCTGTTGAGTACCCTTAACCTAGCAAGTTAGCACACATCATGGCATGGTGGCAATACATTGACAGTATCTTACAGTGACTGTAATAAAGTCTTCCCAGATAAAATAAAAAATAATAGTAATGCTATATTAGATGTTTTAGTCATATCCAGGTTTGTTTCCTTACTACTGATCGTGTGTCTACACAGCAGCTTTGCTTGGTGCCTTGATACATTTAAGCAGCTTACTAACCGGACTCTTGTCAGTCAGGCTTCCACTAAGACTTACTACAGCCCGCAGCTATGCTGGGTCACCACGACCTCACACTGGTTGTTGACTGTGATGCAAATGTAGCACGAAGCATAATGTCCCGCTCCTTTCCACTGTATGCCAAGTGTGTTTAAATGACAGCCCTAGGTAAGATTAAACATCAGAGAACAGAAGGTCACCAAGATAAATATTACTTAAAAGAAAGAGGCTTAATTAATACTGTAAGACAATACCACATACATCTATATACAGTATGTGTAACACTGTTAGAGTGTAAATGTGTGGAACATACTGTGAACTGGGTTTTTCTTGTTCAGTCTTTTTCAACAGCAAGGCTTCTTTCAACAGAACTAAATTAAGACAAGAAATGCACATTACACTAATTAGCCCAAGAGAGTGACTGGAATTACATGTCCACAGCCCAGATGTTAATTACTGGTGTGAGACAACAAGTGCTCCCGTTGTGTGCTGTGGTACTATTCTTGTGTGTTTTCTCTATATTATACAGTACATTCATGCTGGGGAAAGAAATAGTGTCTACTTTTACATGGATGCATGCAGAATGTGTTCAATAAACAGGCTAAAGATACGTGTGAGAAGCACATCAGATATTTAGACAGTTCACAGCTGATGTGATTTATACGTGAACGTTTGTCTTCCCTATCAGAGCGGAGCAGATGGCCAGTGTCCAGAGCTCTCATAAAGCTGTTGTGGGTGATCGAGCTGACTTCTGGCGGTTGCGAGGCCAGCGCTCTTTGAAGAGGAAAGACCTGAGGAAGGGCAGAGAAAACGTGAGCGCTCAGACCTTGGCCACCCGCTTCCCAGCTTATGAACGGGTGGTGCTCCGAGAAGGTGAGTGGAAGGTTGCCTCTGGACTGATTCACTACTTAAATCTATTTACTGTAGTCTAATGCTGCTGTGATATGTGATTGGTCCCTTTGGACAATCTCTCCATAGAGTTAATTTTGGTTTGGATCATGTTTTAGGTCATATTTATGCAGACGTAGAGAAACTGTGTCAGTGGTAACTGACCAAAGAATTAAAGTCAATTAAACCTCAAAGATCAAACTTAAGAAGATTAAATTACAAAAAATGTTGTGCATATAGTATAACTTTTATTATATTCTAAAAGTGAAATTCTACTCACTGGAATAAAATGTCTATTTTTTTTAACTCTGTGATATTTGTTTTGTTTCAAATAGTCTTTTAATTAACTTTTAATTTGTGATCCCTGTATTTTTTTGTTACTATTGTCACAAATGTAGATTCTTGGTATGGAAATTTAAAAGCTCATTTTCTGGTTATGACCAGTTTACTATATATAATATACTAATTAAAATACTAATTTGATACTAATACTAATCTAAACTAATAATAATATTGTGTCATTGCAGCTGGTTTCCGGCGTCCTGTGGTACTGTTTGGCCCAATCGCTGATGCTGCTAATGAGAGACTGGCCTCTGAGATGCCCGACCTGTTTGTTGTTGCCAGTGAGTTTCTGCCATTTTATGTCCACCCATGTGTTTGTGTGTGACAGTCTTCCTTCTCACTGCATGTGAAAAGACGTCCCACTACATGTCTTTTCTGTGCTCTTGTGTTAGAAACCGAGCCGAAAGATGCTGGTTCTGAGAAGTCTTCGGGTGTCGTTCGTCTGAACACAATTCGACAAATCATTGAACAGGTACCCACCATCTCTCTCTTATGTATACAAAATATCAGCTAAAACATAGTAAGTATGTTCAAACACAGCATGACCCCGACTTAGTGTTACTGTTTGAGAGGCACTATTTACTCCGTTACATTTAGATACTACAATCACATTGAATAGTCCAAATGGTGTTTCAACACGACCTCATGTCCCTGTACCTCACTCTGCACAGGACAAGCATGCACTCCTGGATGTAACACCTAAGGCTGTGGACACGCTCAACTACACCCAGTGGTACCCCATCGTCATCTTCTTTAACCCAGACAGCAAGCACGGCATCAAGGCCATGAGACAGAGGATCATCCCCAGCTCCAACCGCAGCGCCCGCAAACTCTACGAGCAGGCTGTCAAGCTAAGAAAGACCTGCTCTCACCTATTCACTGGTACAGTGAACACACGTGAAACGAGCTGTAGATACATGTTTGTTGTTGTTGGTGAACGTGTGTGTGCTGAGTTTTTGTGGTTCTCCTGTCCAGCCGCTATTGACCTGAACTCATCCAATGACGCATGGTACGGCAGCGTCAAAGACTCCATCAGAGAGCAGCAGATGCAGCCTGTCTGGGTTTCTGATGGCAAGGTAAACACTCACACAAACACACACACACTGCTGTAGCTCTACATTTAAACACTACTGTAAAGCTAACGCAGCACTATGTTCATCAGCTGTTCCTCCACTACCCCAGAAGCAGCTGAAGCCAGCAGCCTTCACGCAGCACTACTACATTTAGAACAGTGATGAAGCTGCTACGTCACCAGTGAGATTATCTCAGCATGATGCACCACATTCAGCCAATCATCAAATAGCATTTTACGTTGCCATAGTGCGATGTAAAGCAGTAGGAAAACTGTTACAGAGAGGTAGATGAAAATGAGCACACAACGGTATCTAAGCATGAATAAAAGAGCATGTTACATCCATATGTTGTATATATAAATCACTGTATAGTCACCCAGCACAACAAACTTACCATGATCAGTTATCATTAGTAGTGTGTTAGTTTTAGCTTGGCTTACTGAATAAACTAGACATGTTGGTTGATTGTAGTTCAGTCTCATTAGTCCATAGTGACCAGACTGTCCTTATAGCACCTACCTTCATGTGTGCTCTGAGCATGCTCACTGTGCCTTCTTACTTCCTGCCAGTAGTGCTCTACAGCTCGGCTCTGTTTGTCTTTCTTTCTTCTCTCTTGTTCTTGTACTATCCGTCTGTCCATCCTTCCTTCCTGTACACCCAAGATCCATCATGTGTCTCTTCTAGCTGGAGGGAGTAGAGAGTGATCTGGACTGCCAGGACATGGAACGTCTGTCCTTCCTGTCCGCTATGTCTGCCGACTACCTCAGCATGGACAGTCGGCTGACCTCCGACCTGGACGACACCGCCGATGAGGCGGGGGCTTACACAGACAATGAGCCCGACGTGGAGATGATGCACATTTCTGCCATCAGCCGCTCATCTGAACCCGTCACAGCGGAGGAGGTCAGAGACAAACACACACACTCTTGAAGTTTGATCTAACCACAGTAAAGACATCAACACTGTTTTATAAGTAAAAAAATATATCTGGATAGATGTCTCTTTTTTAATGTCAGCATCAGATCACTCCGCCCGATGCTCCATCTTCGTCCGTTCAATAGATGGATAGTGCTGCCATCTGCAGTGCAGGCAGGAGACTACAACACCACTCCTACCCAAATTGTCAGTAGCTGTTGTGGTGTTTCTAAGGAAAATAAGGTGACACAGTCTTTAACGTCAGCTAAGAGACAGGCAACAGGTAACAGACAGACCTCAGCAGATGCAACAGTGTCACTATTAAATATTTATTCGAAGAAACCCTAGCTGTCAGGACAAACTTTGCTTTCAGAGCTTGAAATCCCAGGAATAAGATTTAAGGTGAAGCTGCTGTCATGAAGGCTACTGTCCTGTTGAGATAAGTTGAGATCAACTTATCTCAAATACTTAGTCATCTCGTGTCTGTGTCTGTGTGTGTCTGTGTGTAGATATTGCGCAGATACAGTCCAGACATCAGGAGTCGCATGAGTAAGATCAGCAGCCGGGAAGTCTTCAACAGGTCCAGCCCTCCACCTGTCTTCTTACCAGACAAGGTGAGGGACACACACACAGCATTCCTGTACTATAGCTTTAATACTAAACCCACAGCACCCCTGAAAAATTATTAAAGCTAGTGACCCAGGAGCTAAATTGGCAACACTCCACAGCAGGAAATCATGTGATTATACACCAGAGACTGGTCATCTGTCTGTTAGGGACACTGGACAACAAGCCAACTGCACACAAACAGAGTAGCACATGTAACACATGTACATGATTTAAAAATCCACAGCCTTATAGATGTAGGCTGACATTGCGATTGCAATTTGATTAGTCTAGTAGCACTTATTATTCTGATCAATATTATTATTCTTAATACACTGTCTGATCCGCAAATAGGCTGCTACTAAAACACACCTACTGCTCTTAACATAATACTATAAACACATGTACTATTTATTAGTATTTACTAGTCTGTTCTTTTTAGTGTTCGAAACTGTAACAGTGGTGTACAAGTACAGTTTGTACTAATACATCTGTACTTGTAAAGTAGGAACAAGGATAATAAGGGGTTAACAATCATCACTTCACAGCCCACATTTGTTGTACTTTCCCTGTAACTGCATGAAAAAAGCCTGTTAACTGTCCTGCTGATGAGTAATAGTTGTACTGTCCTGTAGTAATACCATACAGTATGTTCCACGTTATTAAAAAATACAGTATACAGTAGTAAGTTCTTATTAAGTTTCTCTTAAATAGAAGATTGTAGCAGAACACAACCAATGCATGTTGATATTATGCAACTTTTCATGCTTTAGTGTGTTTTTAGTTCCTAGGTTCAGTAGGAATTCCAGAAAGAACTAAGCAACAATATATATTTTTTTAAATGAGCTGGTATATGAAAAAAATGACTTTACAGCACAGAAAAGTATACTTACAAGCTCATTTCTTCAATTTTAGAAAAAAAAAAAAGTCAAAAAATTATAATCATTAAATTCCTTTATGCAAATAAACATTGTGCTGATCAAATACTCCCAAATGAGACTTATTCTTACTGCCCCAAGATTTGGTAGTTCTGTCCTTAAACACTAATATGAGTACATGATATACCTATGTGTGAAGAGATTCATCAGTTTAAGTTGCTCTAGTTGTTTGTGTTAAGAACTGACTGACAGGGACCAAACGGGTATGAACAAAAAAGGATGTTTATTAACATCAAGGGCAGGGGAAACAGGGGACCAACACAAACCAACAAAGTATCAACTTAAAGACCCAAAAACACGGTGCACAGACACAAACTAAACCATAAACTGACATACAAAGTAACAATTGAAAACGCTGTGGAAACACAGGCGAAAAATACAACCTAGAAACTTAACGCACTAATATAAAACAAGACAAGGCACAAACGAACTCATGACTAAAAAAATACAAAAGTAGCAAACAAAAATCACTGCTGAAGGCAGGCTACACGGGGAACAAACAGACAAGGCTAACAAGACAAAGTAACAACGGAAAATTCACTGCAAAAGGCAGGCAACGTACAAACTCACAAACATACCAAATTAACAGGACAAAGTAACAACTAAGGCACACTGCATAAACGCAGACCAAATAATTCAAACTTACAAACAAACGGAGGTTCCTGACGAACAAACAAACTGACCAGAATGATACGGGCCAAACAAAACATGAGCAGCGTGAGAGCATGAATGAACAACAAACCAGCAATTCAACTGACGACTGAGGGGTGCTTATAAATCAGAGGGATGACCAGGTGAAATGAGTCTGTAATTAGTCCAATGTGTGGAGAGTGGGGGAAGAGGAAGTCCATATGTGGGTGTGTGGCAGGAGGGTGAGACACAGAACCAAACATAACAGACAAGGGGCAGAGATTATACAATCAGGGTGGAGCACACTGGCTGTAGTCTGGTGTTTCTGCTTACTGCTGGGCAATTGGACACCAGCATTGTTTGCTGATAGTGGCTCCTGTTTGGGTAGAACAGTTTCTGTTACATGGTTTTGTTTATCAGAGTACTGTGAATTCCACATACTGTAAGTATCTGCTGTGGCTCTAATGCTACTCTTCATTTATCAGGTCAAACTGTCTCTGAGGGATGATCCGGTCCTCTTATCAGGCTCCATAAACCCACACCATCACCCCCGTCAACGTCACCCTCCACCTCCAAGTTCCAGTAGAAGTTACGACTCCCCGTCCAGCAGCAGCCCTGCGAGCAGCAACAACGATCCTCCACCTACCATCTCTCGTTCAGCTGCCTCTTGCGGTCCGCCGCCCCCGCCCACACCTCCGGCTCACCACCTTAACTCGTTTGGCAAACCACGTCCCCTTGGAGCGCTTCAACCCCCCAGCTTGCCAAAGCCCACTGGCTGCGGGAGCACAGCAGAGTCTGCAGTTCACATACAAGTGGCTGCGCCCAGTGTAGCAGAGGACAGCTCTGTGGACGATCCATCCATGAGGTCTTTCTTGGGGAAAATCAAGGCCTTTGAGAAGATGGATCACTTTGCCCGAGCCCAAAGGATGCATGAACTGCAGGAGGCGCAGAGTGCAAGGGTAGGTGTTACCATTGGTCATCTGCAGCATCATGAGGTGCATTCACATGCAACACAATTAGATCAGTTCTGCAGGATTTAACAGATTGGCCACTTTACATTATTGTTTATTCTGCAGTCACAACACACTAGTATGTAAGAACAATGATTCTTTATTGTTCACAATAGCTGCAGAAGAGAAACATAAATCAGATTAGTGTGGCGATTAAACATTATGCTTGTTTCATACCTTATTGTGTCACTTACAGTGGCTTGATCAAAATGGCTCAAATACATGGAGAACAAAGTGCAGAACACAACTTTTCCATTGGAATTTCTGTTGGTGGTTTATACAGCAGTGATTTTCATAAATAGTTTCTGATGAACTCTATCTATATCTACCTCCTATACCAATGTCAGACTACTTTTAACCAGCATATCTCAGTTGACATGGTCATTTTTAATCAGTATTCTATATTCATATGGAAAAATGAGGACCTCATATTTATTTACCTCTAGCAGACAAAGGTTTAATAATATTCAAATACATATATACATGTGCTCATCAAACTAGAACTGTAGGATGTAAGTAAAATCTGTTAAGTGGCACTTTAAGTAATTATTTCAGAAAAGGTGCTTTCTAAATAAAAACATTTCTTATTAATCATATCATATTAGTCATAACTGTGTTGAATTATCTTATCTTTGTTTCCAGTTGGAAATTGCCCAGAAGCACCCAGACATCTACGCTGTTCCTCTGAAGACAGCTAAGCTGGATCACACTCGTCCACAGCCCATCGGGTAGGATCACTACACGACAAACAGCACTGCGAGTGTGTCTGTATGCACTGTGTGTGAGTGTGTGAGTGTGTGTGTGAGTGTGTGAGTGTGTGTGTGTGTGTGTGTGTATCATCTGTGTGTGTGTGTTACATCTAACACCTAACAGACCTGCATTGTTGGGAATTCCATTAACAAGAGCATTCAGAGAATTACCAGAAGTAATAGCCAGAGTTGTAAGAGTTCAGTGACCTAGGGACAGCCACAGGTCATTACTACAGTTATTAGATAAATGACAGAAGAGCAGCTAGCCACATGAGATCGGGCCTTCCTAACTTACGTTGGAGGAGGATTTATGTTCCAGCATTTATGACATTTTAGCAAAGACATAAGGCATAATGCTGCAAAGGAGGAGAAACGGGGGGACTCTTTGGTTATACATTAGCTCCAAAATGTGCAAGTGGTTGGATGAAGGCATCCAAAGAGGTTGGTCAGCTACTTTTTGGTAGTTATATTATGTTTAGCCAGACCTAATAAAACTTTGTGGTAAGACTCAACAACCATTGGTTCTTCAGTTCCTTACAAATACATTGCCAGGACTTAAACACCAGCTAAACTGGAAGTGGCACAGGCCTCAGTAGAGCTTTTATTGTCCGTGTCCTTCCAGCTCAAGCTGCCATCCTGAACTCCAGACTCCGCTAGGCTCCAAGGAGGTACATCCTTTCTACCCCAGCGAAGAGGTGACGGAGCAGGGGGCAGCTCCAGGCTACTACAGCGCCAACTCCCACCAGTACCAGGACACCGAACTGTAGGGTCAGCGCACAGAAGCTGAGCCCACTCCCAGCTTCCAGGACAGACATGTAAACATGCACTGCGCACACTTACCATTCCATCATGCTCTGCACAAGTCAGCTGCTGACTGAACTGATTCTTGCTTCTTTGATAATAAGGACAATTATCATTTCTTTTCTTCAAAGAAGTTAAAGCAATCTGTAATATCCTTTTGGATATGAACACACTGTCTTTACTTTTTATGTTGTATTTATTAGTTTGTTTCTTCGTATGTAACAATTTTAAATGGTGAAATCAAGAACCACTTGTTTTCTTGCCTATGCAACTCTTCAGTTTGTGCACAGCAACTGAAACCTTTTGCCACGAGTTTTGCCCTCACAGAAACCTCAACAAACCCAAAATGCGCTTTACCATATATAACCCCTTCTTTTTTAAGCTCCTGTTATTGCCAGCTGCAATCAACAAAGGTTACATATATATTATTACATACAGTGTGTCAAGTGTTTATACTCTCTTTGCATTCCTTCCTATATAAAAATGCCTGTGTATTCATACAGTATATATCTATATCTATCTATATAATATATATATATATATCTATATCTATATATATATCTATATTCTATCTAGTAACACTGGAATTTGTTACAATTTTTTGAAGTGCCTTTTACTTTAGTAGACCCATGAGGTTTGGGTTGTCTTTCCTCTGCCCTGCAGCCATCTAGCTGGACTAAAACCTCTGCTGCTGTCAAGCTTAAAGGGAAACCAGGGAACCAGTGACACCAAAACCTTAAAGCTGTCCCCACGTACTGTACTGTCTGCTGTCACCTCCAGTGACAAAACGCACCCACAAAAATACAGTACACATCCTATAGCCAGTTCTATCTGCCATGTGTAAGGAAGAGCAAACGCTGTCTAATTCCTGGAATTCAGTCAAGTAAATTCTCAGTCTATCATTCAGCCTAGCACCAATTTCAAATTTGAAATAAAACTTCTTTGGTATATAGGCCCAGTCACTCCAGGATTAGAACAACCACATGTCTTGGAAAGATATGTCCTTTTTTTTTTTAGTGAAATCTGTACATTCAGAGAAGTAGCTTGAGAGGATGGTGCAAGTCTTTGCAAATCTTTCACGTTAAGTTCTCTTTTGGTGATCTTTGACATACACCAGTGAACTTGACAGTGATGATGTTTGAAGGAACTTTGCGGCAGGGAGTCCACAACAAAGGAAGCTAATACAGCGTATTAGATTTTATAAAATCCTGTAAGAATTTTTTCTCATAGAATATTATGTGGAAGTTTAAATTTTCATTTGCGAGCTTCAGGACTTATAGCTACAGCACTTTATGTAACATCTTCTGCAAGAGTGTGAACTGAGAAGAAGCATGGATTTTAGACGGTTATGTGAGGTCAGTATTTCTTTTGTAAAAACACAAACTATTGTTAGTAACCATGCTAATAAGCTTGCCAAAGTGCTAGAAGAGCAGTTTTGAGTGACTTCTTCCACCACTGCTCATCTGGTGCATGATTTGAATCCATGCATATTAGTGTTTCCCCCACTGCTCCTGCTCATGTGCTTCTGGGTGGAAACATTTGTACCTACAGCTTCTAGCTGAACCTATTTTACTAGGACATATAGTGAAATATGCTGTTCTACTTTCTGGTGTGACTGGGTCTTGAGATTCCTTGTTGTTATTTTTACCATCTTTGGTGCTCAGCAGTCAGTGCTGTCACACAGAAAAGATAAGTCAGTTTGAACTGTGTGGTCAGTAAAGCGATGTCTTGCCTTGGAGTGTTATGTTGATGATGTTTCTGCAGGTGGAGCCCTCTTCAGTCTGTTCAGCAAAGGTGGCTATCACTGCCTGTGCTAACAACCAAGTAGATGATAGGCCTGGTCATATTCTATATTTGTCTTATTTTCAACAAAATCATATGTTGCTACAATGAATGTATGCTACTAACAAGTACCATGAGTGGACACAAAACCCTCATTCCTCTGTGCCAAAGTGCAACTTTTACAACACATCAAACACTCACCAGAACCCTGAATGAATGACTGAAAATAATCCCCCTCAAATGCACCTTTTTCTCTTTCTTCTTTCTTCTTTGATTCATATATTTAAAAAAAACTACAGAATAAAGCCATATATTAGCAGGCCTCTTTTTACGATTCATGTCTTCAGTATGAACCAGAAAGTATTAAGAGACAGACTAACACATTTAATGTGGATTTTTATGACAGTAATAGAATAACATTAGCCTTATTTTCTGAAGACTAAAAAGTTTAGTTTAAAAAATGGCTGGATCAACTGACACTGGGCATTGTGCCAAGATTGCGACACAGAACCGCTCCTCATGATCTGAAGAACAATAAAGCTGGACCCCTTCAACTTACTAAGCTGGGCAGCCTTGAATTAAGGACACCTTTGTGAAGTGTGTCTTTTCAACAGGAGGCTCTTAGTTAAGTCACAGCTAGTCTTTTTTTTTTCTCCAGAGACGTTAAACACACGACATCCGACATTTACAACACAACCAGATAAGGAGAACTGCAGAAAGAAAAACTTTAATAACCTATCAGAGTAGTTTTTGGTGATCTACCAGTCATCCACAGAGTGGAGCAAAACAAGCTTATTTCTATGAAAATGTCTATGTATGATCACTGTGTTTAAATTTCTAGTGGAAAGAGAGTTCCAATCATAACATGAAGGGTCATAGGTTAAATTGCTGAAACAGGCAATAAATGCACATCAACTCTGGTAATAATATGCAATAAAATAGTGTTGCACTAGTTAAATGAAATAAATACACTAAACCTTTGGCAGATGAGAGGAGGTCTGAATCCACATTTGCTAACACCCAGAGATGGGACCTCAGCTCGGTGTGAGTATGTGGTCTGCCTGGGTCTTAGTGTCTGTGGTGGAGGTAGTCAGCTCTGTGTTCTGGGCTTCACCATGAGTGAATGGCGTCCTGTTCAAATATGCTTGATTGTATATCTCAGTTCACTCTTTACCTCCATACGAGTTACAAAGTGCTTACTGTCAGAATCCAAGTGCTAATAAGTGACATCACTGGCATTAACCTCACTGAGTCTACTATACTGTGTCATGGTGGGTGAGGGGGATTTGTTTTACAAATGAGACAGAGAGTGGGAAGAATGACTGGACTGTCTGCTGAGTTATTCCATGTTTTCACCTTAATACACCAAATAAAACAAAATGTCTTAGTCACATGTGTGTTCTGTCATTATTTTGATAAACTGGGATTTCAAAACGACCTTGTTTAGGGACAGGTTAAACCCTCATAGAAGCTTTAGTTTGCTCACCACCATTTCGATAAACCAAAAGGCTACTAGAAGAATTTTCTGTAGATAGATGATAGAGAAGTAGACCTTTTTTGGCATTTAGGGGAAGTGTTATGTTTGGTTACAACCTAACTCTACATTCTATTATAAGACCCTGATCCCATCCATGAAACATGGTAGTGGCAGTGTGATAGCTTGGACCCGCTTTGCTGTCTCTGGACCAGGGCGACTTGCCATCATTGATGCAGCTGAAAATGTAATGTTTTGGACTGAGAAACTCTTTGGAGGGACCTGAAGCAGGTGGTTCATGCAAGGAAGCCAAACATCATCTCTAAGTTGAAGCTGTTCTGTTGGAGGAATGTACTGGGAAAGTGTGTTTTGCTGCTGGAAAAGGGGTTCACATATTTTTGTCACCATTAAATGTGTAAGATTGGATCATTTCACACTAAATGAATTGGTGTCATTATTTGTCTGATTATGTTAATTGGGTAAATCATAACAGCAGTCAAATAGTCATGGAAACAGTAGCATAAGCTTGTCAGTACAGTACATTAGTTAAATATTACAGAAATTCTGAAATTGTTTCTTCAGACTTTGATTCCAAATGCAAACTCTGTAGGCAGAATCACATTATCACCTTTATGCATCAAATATAACAAGTGTCACCAAACTGGTTAAGTATTAATCAACCAGATTATCAATGTGCTTGGTATAAACACAATTCTGAACACCCCCAGTGCTGAATCCTAACTGAATTTCTTTTTTGCTGTCTCTGTGGAAACATAGGTAGAGCTGCAAACATAAAACCAAAGCAATACAGTATGTACAAAGTGGCCCCAACATTCTGTGCTGTCAAAGGACTGCAGCTTGAAAAGAAAGATTTCTCCCTTCACTGACTAAACTGACGGCTTACCTATAAAGTTTTGCAGTCAGCTGAATGAGACAGACAGGAACACATTTTAGTGGGAAGATTTAATTCCAGTGTGCACTCCAGTAAGGTATTCACAGTGGATAAACCTACTGGAAAATCAATAGTTCCTTGTAGGTTGACTGCAGAGGAGAGCGGCTGGGATTTGACACCACACTGTTCAGCAGGAGATACAGATACTTGATCTAAGGAGAATGTTGAAATAGAAAGTGAAGGGCAATGTAAGGATGCTGCAGTTCTCCAGCTTAGAATCACAAGAACAACTCGTTGATGTTGTTGTTATTCAGTCAAGTTTATTACTAACAGGCATTTCAGTCTCATATGTTTTATAACTTACCCCCACGTCTAGTTATTACCCCCAACTTTCTCAGTCCCCAGCATCTTCTGTCTACTTGGGTTATAGGGTACATTGTTTTTAAAAAAGGATGTTTCAGTTGAACGCCCTTAACAACGTGGCAAGCAGAACAGACTTGGCTCCATTCCCCTCCACTGAAGAAAGAAACACCACACACACCTTAAATAACCCAGAATCCGGCCAAACAAAACTAAAACCACTGTTTGTTGGCTCGATACTTTTTTTTAAAGACAGTTTTACAACCCTGTTTTGTCCGTTATTTTGGCCGTTATTGTATTTTGTTTAATAATTTAGGTGTTTACATCACGAGATAATATAATTTCTAGTTGAACACTTCTGATGAGGTACTGTATGAGGATCTTTAGGTACAGGAACTACAGCAACGTACTGCCTTATGCTTGTGTATTACATGTGTGTATTTTTGCATAACCATCTATCCAACAAAATCATTGACCTGCCACCATCAGTGTCTCCTAAATGGAACTGTCTCAGGCATCATCATGGTTGCTGTTTGTCTTAACCTGACAATTGTTCCACTCTGTAGTCATAGACATATGCAGCCGATGTCAGCCAGTCAAGAACGCCAATGTGAAATAATAAAATAAACTGATTTTCAAATGCAACAAAAGTCTGCAGCCTGTCTTGTGACAAGCACAGTGTTGTTTAATCAGGGTGCAGCATGCTGTCAGCACAGATGTTGGTGAGAGATGGCAGGTACAGTGTGAGCCTCACAGCGGTGTTATTACTGAAGATTTATCACTGCTGCTGGTACAACAAGAGGGATGTGTGAAGGTTACGCATGACTTGCCTCCAGATGAACTGATAAGGAATACACACGTTATCCAAGACAGACTTGATAGTGCACACACCATTGTCTTTATTATATCCTGCTGGTTCTAATCGACACTGATAATCAAGCATCACTGCTTCCTACACCCCCCCCTCCCTCCCTTGACTTCTTCACTCTCTTTGTCATTGTGAACTGTAAACTGGAGACTTACTGTCTGACCATCACTACCTGTGTAAAGTTCTAATGTCTCCTACTACAGTTTAACATTTTCCACCGTGGTCACACACTCCATTCACCGACTCTTTGACACCTTTTATTCTTTTACAATTCAACTGCATTTTTTCCTTTATACACGTAGCTCCATACTAAATATCTTCCTATGGCTCTACTGTGCATTGTGACGCTGTCAGACTGTTTTCAGAGCTTGTCTTAGCCAGCTGTCAACCTGCTTTTAACCACATCCACACTTTCATGCAGCTCTCTATATGTAAGGAGCTTTTGCACATAAACCCAAGCAAATATTAACTACCTGACAAATGACCTTTTGCTAAAAGCATTTTCACCCCTTCTTTATTCATAGTACATTCGCTTTAGGCTGTTTTCTAACAAGCAGTGCTGTGTCTTCACAACATATTAATGGACTGTGCTGCCTGTGAGGTGCTGGAACAGAACGGAGATCAGGAAGTCGACCCTGATATGGAGCCATTTGCTGACCTGACTCAAAGACGCTGCAGTTTATTCAGTCACACAGGCCTCAGTGATGAATTTACATTCTTTAAAGATACATAATGCAAAGTTTAGTGTTAGTGTTGTTATGTGTACCTTCATACAAAGCACCCTAGGATGATGTAGCAGAATAAAAGTATTTAGTAGAGAAAATAAATAGTGAAGCGAAGTGAACACAACATGTTTCCACATTTCTGCATCAATCCAATAGTAAAATGTATGTGCATCATTCTGCACAACACTTTTACTTTGTTATTATAATCCTGTACACATTGACACAGAGTCTGAGCATTGTTGAATTCAAATCTTCATTTTTGAAGCACGTGAGAGTCAAATCTAGTATCAGTAGTGTTTAAAATGTCTTTTTACATCAGTGGCTCAGTCAGATCGATGCCACAGAAGCTTTTGGACTGGTTTAGAGCTCATTTTGGAACAAGTTACATTCTGTTTGCACGTGTACCTGTGCACTGACTTTGTGAAACCTCTGAAATATCAGGTGTTCAGTGGTCAGGTGTGCAGCATGACAGAATCACAGACACAGACTAAGTCATGTAGCTACATCAGGTGGTGTATCACTTGTCTTGTGTGGACATCTTATGAGGAGTTAGAGATCAGATCAGCTGTGAGGCTCCTTTAGAGCACACTAACCCTCCTGCAGTCGTGTGTGTGTGTGAAACTTTCCAAAGCAGAGAGCTTCCATTTCCTCCAGGGTCTGGAGAAGCAGCTCTCCCTGTTTACATGTCACACATGGCCTACTCTGCCCCTCCCCCGCCCGGACTCCACTCAACCTGCTGGCAAACTATGTGAAAGCCAATCCAGGGCCGTGCGTGTTATTTTAAACTGGACTCCAGCATGGCGGGGCAGCTCGACAGCTCCGGTGGACTCGGACTCGGACTGGGACTCTGCGAGGATCCGTCCAGCCTGTAATCCGCGGACCCAGCACTTCGCTCGGGACAGCTTGGAGCTCGGATCGTGCTGTTTTCGCTCCTCCCGTCGAGCTTCAGATGTCTCTCCCGGTGGTGCTGCCGGGCTCTTGCTGTCCGGTTACCGGGGCATCGCAGCTCGCAGAGCCGTCTTACCGAAACCGACCCCGCGGCTTGTCCGCTTCTTCGCGCGTCGCCGCCGGCGGCTCCCGGCTGTTGCTGCCCGGGCGGCCGCTGCTGTCGCTGGGCTTGTTGCAGCTGCTGCTCGGCGGCTCCATGGTGGCGCTGTCCTTTGGAGCTCTGTCCCTCAGCAACTCACCCTCCATCCGAAACTCCTGTCCCTTCTGGGCTGGCTCCTCGGTAGGTTAACGTTAGCTACAGGCGTGGCTGGTACCCTGGTGCATGGTGGTACAGTGGTCTGATCCTGAGTGTCTATTTATTCATCACTCACTGGTTTCCATTAAAACATACAGTATTACTGTCAGAGCCTCTGTGGACACTCTGTAAGTTACTTTATTTCAGAGTGTCCCTCTTCATTTCAGTCTACATTCAATCAGACACATCCTGGACACTAATGTTGGACCTTTCCTTTAACTGGCTAAACTTCACCTTTTCACAGTGCAACACATTTCGAGTTTGAAGTGAACGCTGCTGAACTTTTCATCTCCCATCACCTGCTGCTCCAGCCTCTGCAGGAGATCCTGGTGCAGGGAGTCCCCTCTCTGATTACTGGCTGTCCAGCATCTGCTTGTGCAGCGCTCCTGTCTGTCATAGCGTGTGCTCCTCTGGGCAGTAGGCCTGTGTGTTACGCTGCAGCAGAGGAGTGATTTCTAATGTAGCTGCACCTTTAAAGTAATGCAGGCTGGATTGATTTTAATGTAAGATAATCACTCAGGAAAGAAGCACCTGGATCTCCACCCAAATGGGATTTTGAGTGTTGATGACTTGTACTTGTTGATAAAAATACAGCTTAATTAATAATTAGTGACAATCCACAGGTAACTCCACAGCTGTGCTGCTCCCCTCAGCTCTACAGGATGTTTTTGTTGAAACAGAGCTGATGGTTTCATTTCCTTCTGCTCTCAACAACATATCGTAGTTACCTGCACAGTGTTTGTGACCTTCAGGCCTTCAGGCTGCATTGCAGGACAAATCTTTGTGCTGCTGTGATGAATGTAGCCACATTGGCTCTGGAGTGCTTTTAAAAATCGTTGTCTCTCACCACAGTTTCCTGCTGCAGTCAGGAATGGGATTTGACGTGCTCTTACACAAGGAGGAAGCCAAAGATCAATTCTGTGCAGAAACTGCACCAAACCAAGCTCCGATGAGATGGACTGGATGAGTCGACTTCACAGCTTAACAGCCATGTTTTAACCATTCAGTAATGTAGAGAACAGCCAGGAGTCGTGATGCTGGAACATCGATGCTGATCATATAATAAACCCTGGGACCTCTTCCCTGTATCCTCTGTATAAGGACACTCAGTGCTATCCTAAACTCCCATCACTTATCCTGATCCTCCTTGTCATTCCTCTCATCTGTCACTCATGTGGAGACATGTGTTACTGCTTGTCTGACTACAGCTCAGCTACGCCTGCTAGCATGTACTTATATATTCTTTCTAAAACTACACAACTAACCACCAAATCCCAGGGTTGGTGTCTGGATAAAAGCATCTGCTAAATGAATGTAATGTAAGATACCTGCTTGATTTGAGTTACTCAGACAGTTGAAGCCTCATATTGGTTTCAACAGATCACTTCAGGTTAGTCACTGCACTGTGTGATCTGGCCTCATAAAGCAAACCTGGTATTAGTATAAACACTTCAGGAAGGGAGGAAGTGGCTTCCTGAATGACTGTTTCCTGGAAATCTAATTGTGGACTCTTAGCAGAAAACGTTACATCCAACACTCGTAGTAGATAAAACATGTCATCTATTATCATTGGAAAGTGTTAAAGTGTTAATATATAGCGTGAAGGGGTCAAATGGTCCAATGTGTTTTTGCACAGTGTTGCTCTACATCAACATAATATTTCTCTCTTTCTCTCTATGTTTCCAGGTCATTCTGTCGGGTATTGTAGGACTCACCACATGGAGAAGGCCCATGCTGCTGCTGGTAAGAGACATGGTTTGGATTTCCTCTATGAAGCAATGATTGCAGAAAGCAGAGAACCAGGCTGCTGCCCAAGGGTGAGAGGTGACGTAGTGAATACAGTGCAGAGGGGAACCAGCTCTGAGAGGAGACAACTAATGAACAAATCTGTAAAGTCTGAAATACCAGGAGGGGAAAATGTAAAGCCACAGTGACATCAGTCCTCTCATCCAACAGTGGACATAGTATGTGTGGAGTCACCCACACATACTATGTCCATTGATGGACATTCTCTACACCAAATATAACAAATGGATGCCAGTGCCTGTTCCACCTAATGCAAATTCTGATATTTAAAGCTGCTGTCCTTCACATTTTAGTATCACAGTATAACACTACAGCAAACAGTGGTGGAGCAGCTCCAGTACTTGAGAGCAGCTGCCGTATCTGTTCACAGGGCAGCCAAACAAAATCAGGTTATTTTGAATGAAGAAATCAGTCTGGACTAACCACAGCCTCGCTCTGATTTCACAGTAATGTTAGTTAGATTGTAGGAGTCAGAGGTGTCTGACAGCATCGCTGCAGAGAACAAACCATGTGCATAATGTCTGACTTAGTTTTACACCACTGTCAACCAGCAGTCAGCTGCTGGTTACGGGCTTATTATTGGTGACGTGGTCTGTTGAAATCAGCAGAAATCCTGCTCAATTATGTATTCACCTTCACAGTAAAGATCATAGGTGACTAAATGTTGTTGAACCTAAGTCCCAGTTGGCTGGCTCACATCATCAAATTTCCCTGTACATGCTGAAACATTTACAGATTAAACTGGTTTCACCTTGTGTGGAACCTTGGCTGTGTGAACAAGTCAAGTTTTAACTCATGCATCTTGTTAAGTAGTTAATTCAATACTCAGAAATACACTACACTGCACAGTTATTACGCAAGTTGTATTTTTGAGGCTTCATTTCCATATTGAGCAACTACAGTCTCCTCGGTCAATCCAAAAAGAAAAAACAACCTCAAACCTGAATATTTAAGAAAGTAAAAGTGAGGTTTTGACGTTCTTAGGAGAAGATCTGTGTGTGCACAATTATTGGCCAATTATAACTAAATGAAAAATGAAACATTTCCCATTTCACCTGTTTATTTGTTAAAATGAGAATAATAAACAACTCAAAATTTCAAACTAATAAATACTTTTGACTTAACAAAAGCAAACAATCAGTGACCAATATAGCAACACTTCTTTCTTAATAACAGTTATAAGCCTTCCATTCATTGAGTCTGTCAGTTTTTGGATCTGTTGACGATCAACTTTCTGCAGCAACAACAGCCTCCCAGACACTGTTCAGAGAGGTGGACTGTTTTCCTTCGCCCTAAATCTCCCATTTAAGTAGTGCCAGTTCCTGTGAGGAGGAGGGCCTCGTCATTATTCTTTCATCTTCAAGTGTGGATGTGTGATGGAGAATTGTCCTACGCAAATATCATGGTCTTCTTGAAAGATGAAAACTTTTTTCCTGTACCACTGCTTGAAGAAAGTGTCTTCTAAAAACTGGCGGTAGGTTTGGGGGGGAGTTGATTTGGAGTCCATCTTCAACTTGAAAAAGTGAAACTAGCTCATCTTCAATAAAACCATCCCATACCAATACCCACCTTCACCTTTCTGGCTTCTGAGTCAAAGAGGGCTCTGTGCCCGTTGCTCATCCAGCCATGGGTCCATCCATCTAATCAGTTGACAAAACCAGAAAAATCTGTCTTCAGATTAGGGCTGGATGATATGGGAACATTATAATAAAAGTAAATTAAAGTGTAAAAAGTGTAATCAGTCTATATCAATTTATATCTCCATATAAGTTAAAATAACTATTTCTCTCAAGCTTAAAGCTTCTGTTTCACTTCTAAGTGAGATGTGGAGGTGGTTAAATTGGTTATTTTTGACTATGTTTACTGGTATTATGTCTTTTGCAATGAAGTAGGCTATTAAATATAAGTTTCTTTGTTGTTGTTTGTGTTTTTAAGACAACGTACCTATCAGGTCAGTTGTTGATGTGGTGGTATCACACTGGTTGTTTACCCAGCAGCACTTACTTGGGTCTGGGACTGGAAAGTCTTGCATTGTGTGTGTTCTAGAGGATGATACTGCTTCGTCTTTGTGGGAACATGCTTCTGACACAGTCTGCAGTAGCTGACACTTCTCGGTCGGACTGTAACTAGTCAGTATATTCTCACCTGATTGAATTTCTCGGACGCTTCTTTTCAACATTATCTTCATCTTCGGATTCTTGGGCTCAGTTCTTCTGTAACGCTGTTGCTTGACTTTCCTTTAACATTTTCCGTCATCATTTCTCTTATCTTGCTCCTGCTCCTGACGCACTGCTGTGCACAACTGCAGTAGTTCATACGGTCTGAGCCATGCACCTCAACCTAAAATGACTTCACTGTAACTTTTCCAGCCACATGATTGGCCCCTACAATTTCTGGTTCATGCCTGTTCTCATTATCATTGGTTTTTTGTGTCAACACATGGATGGAACGGATTCTATCATAGTTACATCGACCATGTCTTAAAGTTCTATTGAGGAGAGATAGCGTCCTACTTGTCATATTTCTTGGTCCAGTCTTGACGTTTCTACTTATGGGTCTTGTTGAGTGATGGTCAGGTTTCAGGTTTCAGGTTTCAGCCTTCTTACCTTGGCCATGTCACTGAGCACTGAACACCTTGTGTGGAATATGACAGAACTGGAGGAAAATGGATTCCTGGTAGGTTTATGTTTAATTCCTTTTAAATCGTTTGCATTTAATTAGTTAGTTAATAATTAGTTCTGTAATCATACCCAACTATCTTAGCAATTTCAAGAGTGCTGCGTCCCTCTGAAAGATCTTTTGGCCCATTTTGCCCGACAATAAAAAGGCTGACTAATAATTACACAAACCTTGATATAGGGTGTTGATCCAAACACCCTATATCAACAACACTGATACTTGTTGTTGAGCCAAACTCTCCCTCATTCCACAAATAAACATCATCTTATAGGCTCAAATCCAATAAGCATTCAAGTTTACACATGCATAAACATGATGATTTTGTCAAAATACTCACTTGCCTAATAATTGTGCACCTAGTGTAGAAGTTTAAACAAACTCTAATAAATACTGTTATTTCAAGAGCAGGTAGTTATTAATGCTATTAGTGTCTTATAAAGAGGCAGATCCAGACTATTTCCCTCAGGGTGGTCAGACTGAGACGAGTTAACAGTGGCCATGGCATCTCTGTAAAGGTGCAATATTCCATCCATCATCCTAACTGCTACTCATCAACACGTGGGCAGAGGGAAGATGGAGCTGAACCACTGGTCCTGAAAGTTGTGGAGGACTACTCTCACCGATTGAGCAACAGTCATTGAGTTTAAGCTGTTAAGAAAGATAAAGAAAGAATAATAAACAACTGTTGAATAAAACTTCCTGGATATGTTTAAAATTCAATGAAAGCTAATAAAATGAGCTAAAAAGCACTTTACTGCAAAATGTGGTGACATCTGTACTTTCAGTTTGTTCCAGTATGTACTGAAATCTCATCTCTGTGTTTGCACATCGTCCACGCTACATTTCAACTTACTCTGCCAGTTCAGTCTCGGTTTGATTATTTTCTGTTTATGAAATGGTTTCCACATAATATGTCTACACTGTTAGACCCCAGTGTTCAAACCAACCAACCACAGTAATCCATCTTCCCTTCCTTCTTCCATCCATCCCTGCCCCCATCCCTCCATCTCCAGGTCAATGTGTTTGTCCTGCTGTCTGTGGTGTGTGTACTCCTTAATCTGGCTGGATTCATCCTGTGCTGCCAGGGAGCCCAGCTGGTTTCCAGTATGACCAGCTGCCAGCTGGTGAGGCTGCTACCTGTGTTCTCTCTGCTTCCTTATGTAGAAAGTCAACAGCAAATGCTTAAAAATTAATTTTGTCCATGTTGAACCAGTTTACATATAAGTAAGTAAGAAAGTAAACCAAATCATTTTTATAATTTAATCAGAAGAATGGTTAGCAGTGAGTCTCATGGCAACAACAGCTCAAAAGAACATACGATCCTGGACCATACAGTGTCATTAGAAAAACTGATGATGTTATGTTTGGAAACTGTTGCTAGACAATAGGTCAGATTGGTTGCGTGATTGTATTTGTGTGTGTGCACGTGTGTGTGTGTATTTCATCTTGTCTTAAAATGAACTTGGTCAGTTGTAATAGCATCAATCATTCTGTAAAGTCCCAGATCACATCTGGAATCACTACCCAGAGGACAGGAAATCACCACTGTGTGCGTGCGTGCGTGCGTGTGTGCGTGTGTGCGTGCGTGCGTGCGTGCGTGCGTGCGTCTGTGTTTAGAATGAAATCAATGAAAGCCAAATAAGTCATCACAACATTCTGAAATAATCCACTAAGCCTTTGACATGTTATGAAAAATGATTTCCTGTTTCTCTTTGTCGAGCAGAGGTCATCGTTATTTCCTTATAGCCGTTGAGAAATTCAGTCAATATTAGTGTGATTTTCTAATGCGGGAGTAGAAAGGTACATCAACCATAAGTCTATATTTATCTTGAAACTCATTTTACAGAGGCCAAGTTGCACATAATATGGTTGGCTGGAAGATCAGGTTTATTGACTTACTGTGTGCAGTAACAAAGCTTTTCTTTCTCTCACTAAGACATTTAACGCTACAGCACTTGATATTTTTTTAGTAGAAATATATTAGAAATCTTGTAGCTGAGTGTTTAGCTGCATTTCCCTTCCTCAGTATCAGCATTTGACCTGCACCTCTGCCCTTTTCCTCTTTCCCAGCCTGTCTTCCAGGTTGTGGTGCCTGGGGTAGATTTTATGTCACTTCCTCTTTATTTCATGAGAAATATTTGGAGGCAGTTTTTCTGCCAAGTAGTGTTAAAATGAAGGTGAATCTGACCGTGCTTAATAATGAAAATTGTACTGAATGTTGAAAACCCAGAGTCTGTCAGATTTCCCAGCATCTTTGATGTGTTGTCTTGTCCTATTTTAGTTAAATATAGATTTGAAATAATTTGGAAATCATTTCATTCAGTGCTTATCTGACACAGCGGCGTTCTATTTTCTATTTTCTTTTTTTTTATTGGAAACTAGATTTCTGGTCATGGAAGAACATACAGAACACATTGTCTGGTAGACACAACACAAGCAGCTTTTATCCATGTTTCCTATGTGGGACCTTTCCTGATCCCCAGTGAACTTTGATTTGAAACATGTTAGTGTAGCAAAATCAAACCCACCCTTCCTTCCTTAAGCGCCGGCAGCAGCCTGCTGCACATAGGAAGTTGTCAGAGTTGGAGATAATGCAGGAAGACATACAATTTGTGACACTCTACACTGGAAGGCCAGTCCTGTGTGGTACAATGGTATTATGACTGGAAGAAGTGGTATTGTGAAATAAAAACAAAACAACTTAACCAGTTTTTTTATTGAACACATGTGCAACATGTTTCAAATCTGTCACTAGTGTTCAGCTACACAGCTCTTCACTGTGAACTGTGACCCGGAATTCTTCAGGCCCCAGCCTCTCTGTGTGACCTTTTGACCTCTCCTTGTTGTCTTTCCTATGTCTCTTTCCTGTCTCTCTGTTTTTCACATGTACTTATGTCCATCTGTCCTTTCTATGAGGGGCTTTCAGGAATAAGAATAGATGGGGTTACGTACAACTTTTGCACTCTGCTCTATAAATAGTGTGTGTGTGTGTGTGTGTGTGTGTGGTCATGCTGATGCAGATTTGAATCCTGTATTTATTTGGCATCATACAGTGCCTATAAAAAGTCTTCACCCCCTTGGATGTTTCATCATTTTATTAACATTATAAATCAGTCATGGTCAATAAAAGTTGGCGACTTTGACAAAAACATTCTGAAAAATACTTTACAACATTAATGTCAAAGTGAAAACAGGTTTCTACAAAGTCATGACAATATATATATATATATATATAAATAAAAATATGTAAGGTGACATTTCTCTTTTATTGACCATGATTGTTTCAGAATGTCAATAAATCCAAAGTGGGTGAAAACCTTTTATAGGGACTGTATGATGCCAACAAACATTCAAATGGCGTCTGCATGTTCGCGTGGATATCACCTGTGGTGAAAGTTGAAAAATACAGCTACACATCTGAAGTAGTAAAAGCTCTGAATCCGAGACCAGAATTCCAGAATTTCCAGAATTAATATCTCTTAATCTCATGTCTGTCTAGCACTCGCCTCTGTGAACAGGTATTACACTAAGAAAGTAACGTGTCCAGCAGCAGTGTATCGGTTGCTGCTTTGGAGCACTGTGTTCAGGGACAGTACTAGTAGTGTGTGAGGTGTGTGTGTGTTGTGAGGCATTCAGGGACATGGCGGTGTAGGCCCCAACCTCCCAAAGAATGAAAAGCAAACAAGAAAGGAAATCAAGAGTGACAGGTCACAGGAATAAACCATTTCAGCCTCTGGATCCCTTGAACGTCCAGTTTCCTGATGGATTCCTGCCATGGTCACTACATAATGTGAATGTGGTGATGTATCCAATAACGTGCTGGTTCTCACTATACACTGAAACTAATGTTGTTGTTTTTTAAGCTGCCACCCTCTCTCTCTGTCACTCTCAGTCTCTTTCTCTTATTCTTCTGTTTCAGAGTGAAGACAGAGATGTTTGTTACTGCTGCCCCGTCGCCCCCACCTCCCAGTGTCCTAAGGAGAAGCTGCTTGAGCTCCACCCTGCCTACTCCTGCAGCACCATGAGGGTCCTGCTCAAGGTATGTCTCTCAGTGTAGACTGTAGGCCGGACAGTGAGTAGATCCTGAATAGAAATGTAATAACAGGGACATGATTTGGAGATTTTAGATTCTTCTTTCACGCCTTTGCAGCATCGCGTGGAGATCTGGGACAGTACCTCTGGACTGGCAGACCGGGGTGGTGGTTCCTCTTTTTCAAAAGGGGGACCGGAGGGTGTGTTCCGATTATAGGGGGATCACACTCCTCAGCCTCCCTGGGAAAGTCTATTCCAGAGTGCTGGAGAGGAGAGTTAGGCCGCTAGTCGAACCTCGGATCCAGGAGGAACAATGCGGTTTTCGTCCTGGCCGTGGAACACTGGACCAGCTCCATACTCTTGCTAGGGTGCAAGAGTATGGACCAGCTCCATATACTTTCGCTGGGGCTTGAGGGTTCATGGGAGTTCGCCCATCCAGTCTACATGTGTTTTGTGGACTTGGAGAAGGCGTTTGACCGTGTCCCTCGTGGCATCCTGTGGGAGGTACTCCGGGAATACGGGATTCGGGACCCTTTGTTAAGGGCCGTTCAGTCCTTGTACGACCGGAGTAGGAGCTTGGTTCGCATTGCCGGCAGTAAGTCAGACTTGTTCCCGGTGCATGTTGGACTCCGACAGGGCTGCCCTTTGTCACCGATCCTGTTCATTACCTTTATGGACAGGATTTCTAGGCGCAGCCAGGGGTCGGAGGGAATCCGGTTTGGGAATCACAGGATTTCATCTCTGCTTTTTGCAGATGATGTTGTCCTGTTGGCCTCATCAGACCGGGACCTCCAGCAGGCACTGGGGCGGTTTGCAGCCGAGTGTGAAGGGGCTGGGATGAGAATCAGCACCTCCAAGTCCGAGGCCATGGTTCTCAACCGGAAAAAGGTGGCCTGCACCCTCCAGGTTGGGTGGGAGATCCTCCCTCAAGTGGAGGAGTTTAAGTATCTTGGGGTCTTGTTCACGAGTGAGGGAAAAAGGGAGCGTGAGATTGACAGACGGATTGGTGCATCGGCAGCAGTAATGCGGTCGGTGTACCGGTCTGTTGTGGTGAAAAAAGAGCTGAGCCGAAAGGCAAAGCTCTCGATTTACCGGTCAGTTCCTACCCTCACCTATGGTCATGAGCTTTGGGTCATGACCGAAAGGACAAGGTCGCGGATACAAGCGGCCGAAATGAGTTTCCTCCGTAGAGTGGCTGGGCGCACCCTTAGAGATAGGGTGAGGAGCTCAGTCACCCGGGAGGAGCTCGGAGTAGAGCCGCTGCTCCTCTGCATCGAGAGGGGCCAGTTGAGGTGGCTTGGGCATCTGTTTCGGATGCCCCCGGGACGCCTCGTAGGGGAGGTTTTCCGGTCCTGTCCCACCGGGAGGAGGCCGCGGGGAAGACCCAGGACACGTTGGAGGGACTATGTCTCTCGGCTGGCCTGGGAACGCCTCGGTGTCCCCCCGGAAGAGCTGGAGGAGGTGTCTAGGGAGAGGGAAATCTGGGCATCTCTGCTTAAGCTGCTCCCCCCGCGACCCGGCCCCGGATAAGCGGATGAGAATGGATGGATGGATGGAGATTCTTCTTTAGGTTCTGGGGCAAAGACAGAATATTGAGTTGTAAATAAGTGGTCTGATGTGTTCAGACCTGGGGTCTGTGTGTAAATGAGGTGTCTGGGGTGTACATTAGTTCTGTTTTATTACACTATAATTATATTATTACAGTACTTTTTTTACTATGACTGTTTAACTGTATTTCAGTAGAAAACTGTACTGGTGGTGCAGTTTCAGATCAGTGATCAGCTGCAGCCAGTCACCAACAGGTTTCTAATAAAGGGGTTTGACAGTCCTTCCACAAAGGATGGTCTTGTGTATCCTCTCTTATCCCTCCTTATTCATCGATCATCAATCCGCGCTCCTCAGAATGAAATAAGAGGCTTTGGATGTCCTTCAAGCTGGAGAGACAAGGGCAATTAATGATCGAGGACTGAGGAACGATCAATGAAGGGAATTTATTAACCGATATGAGGATTCTCAAGTTCTTCCACTCCCCCACTTACGCTTTACACATGACCGCACAACTACTTTGTATTCTTATTAGTGCAACTAAGCCTGAAGATTTAGGGAATCATTAGGTCTCATTTATAAAGCAACTGTGACAGTAAAATTGAATGTCTCATCATAATGGTTAACGATTAATCCATGGTCCATGTGTGCACTGGGGTCAGCTCTACTGTAACTGACATTGTTTTTTCTCCTGTCTCCCAGAAAGTGTTGTTTGCACTGTGTGCTCTGAATGCTCTGACCACAGCTGTGTGCCTTATGGCAGCTGCCCTCAGATATCTGCAGATCTTCACCGCAAGAACACCCTGTATGGTACGATCACACACAGTTGGGCCAGTGTCATAGGCTACTGTTTGTAAATATCCACATTTAAAGGAGGATATAAGGATGGATGTCTTCATATCCAGAGTTACTCTGCACAGATTTTGATCAGCTGCCAATTTTTTCACACACTGAATGATTCATTGACGGAAAATGAACACAGGAGGATTGAAGTGCCAATATGGAACATTTTTACTTCATTTTACAATTTCATTACATTTTAAAACAGCTGCAGAATCATTTTGATGGTACGCTGACTAGTAACAAGGTGAATTACTGCTCTATGAAAAGAAAACAGTTTACATTAAAAAAAAAAAAAACACATACACATTAGGAAAGAAAACATGACATGACTAATGTTTGTGGTAGTGAAAGCAGAAAAAGTGAGAACAAATGGGCAAAGGAACATGTTGTCCTTGCAGCCCAAATACAACCCATATGGGCTTCTTGGCTGGGCTGCCAGCAACCAAAACAAAAACCCACAATCTGATCATTCAAGTCAACAGTCGACCAAAACAGGAACCCACAGAGTGTCCAGAGGGAACCCCATAATCCTAACTGATCCTAAACTGTGGTTCTTTATTGATTTCTACAGTTTGCTTTTGGCATGAGTAATGCTCACATGAACATGTTTAGGTTCCTAACAACGTCAGCACAGATGTAGCCCTAGTTAGTGGCATGTGCTAATAATTAAAAGCCAAGTGTCTTTTTTTTTATTATTATTGGAATTCACTGTCGGTGCTGTTTCATTACACTGCTATGCACCGTCTTCTTGTATTAAGCAACATTTGCAGAGTTGTTGAATGTGACGTGTGCACAAGGACTCAGAAAGCCCCCTCACCAGCTGTGAAACACACTGGCACACGTCTTTAACATGGACCTGGAGGATATGATTAGCCTAGCTTAGCACAAAGACTGGAACACTTTGGGACCCATGACTTAGCAAGTGCACCTGACAGCATTTAACATGACATGTGAAGTCATTTGTCTCTGCTCTGTGATAGGACGAGGCCCGGGCCACATTGGAAGAAAGGGAGGAGCCTGCTCAGGTCCCAGACCCAGATGAGTTTGTTGCTCCAGCTCCTCCTCCTTCCTACTTCTCCACTTTCTACTCATACACACCACGCCTGGCTCGCCGGTAACTGCATCCTCCACCCCCTCAAAAACACACACATACAGAGTCAATAGTAGAATAGAACAGTGTCTGTTCTACTCTAATGAATCATATTTCAAATCAAAGCAAGTGACAGTGATCAACACAATTAAGCAACAGAGAGATGTCTGGTGATTTTCATTAAGTGCAGGTGCATATGAGAAGACGAGATGGGACAGGATACCCCAGGGTTTAGACTCTGGTGGTGGTGGGGTGGTGGCAGCTGGTGGACGCATGAGGCGAGATTTGATCAGCCTACATTACCCCACAGAAAAGCGGAGATGTGTGTTTGATTAGTTTGACTTGTGTGTTTCAGGATGCTCGGGGACAGTGTGATCCCTCTCCCTCATATCTACGGGGCTCGGATCAAAGGCGTGGAGGTCTTCTGTCCGTTAGACCCCCCACCTCCATATGAAGCTATTGCTGAAAGCTCCACCCATGCAGTCCCACAGGTACACACCAAAGAGAAAACACTGTCAAGATAACACAGATGTGGAGAACGGTGAACTTTTCATGTTATTTGCAGTTAGACCTGTCACAGTAATCATGTAATGTAGTTATCATATGATATAAGGAGATATGGATGTGGAGCACTATTTCAGCAGAGGGTGTGGAGACATTCAAGGGTCATACATAGTGTAAATTCTATTAATAAAATAGTATCAAAATATCAGTAATATAACATCTAATAAAAGTAAGAATTGTGACAGGCTTAGTTGCAACAAAGAGGATTACATTTGTCAGTAGAGTCTTAATGATCCTCTCACCTTTCTGACTAGTCCACAAACTGTAACTGTTTCAATGTGATGGTCTGTTTATTTCAGGAGGCTGAGATTGCCATGACTGAGCTGACTGTGAACCCAGCCTCCACAACACCAGGTGCGTTGTACACAGGAGCTGAAAAGGAAGTTGTTGTGTTTGGTTTCCCTCAATGAGTCACCAACCAAGAGGAGTGTGCTAGCATCACAGAGGTTTATATATTGAGAGGCACATCCCAACAAATCTTTGTCAACCAACAAAGATCAGACCAATAGCAAGGTGTGTTATAGTCTGTGAGGTCACAAACAACGCCAGGGTAACGTCTAGGAGACTAAAGGCCTCTCTACTAGAGTTTGCTGCATGGGTAAGACTGCTCTGTGGACACATAGAAGTGTCTTTTCTGGTGATGACCAAACAAAGAACCTGATCCCATCCAGAATTTGTATATTTGTTGAAGACACTGTACGATCTTTCACGGAACTGTGTGCTACATTTCTCTTGACAAAAATCATTTCGATTTTAGCGCCTGCTCATGTTCTCTTGTTTTGTGTACTTTAATATAAAATGATGAAGATGATGATGATGATGATGATGGTGCCCTTTGATCTCTGATCTTAGACACAAGTCCCCATATGGTCCCCATAGTGTCACCAGGCAAGCCCCAGCTCCAGCTGCCTCCTCCTCCTCTTCAGCAGCAGCAGCAGCAGCACACTCCGACACAGAACCGCAGCAAGAAAGCAGGCATTCGCCGCTCCAACAGTGACCCAGTGCTGATGGACCTTGCTGCTAAAGGTTAGTCTGTGTTGCTTGGAAAGAAATATGCAGTGTTTGGCAATTGGTTTTACAGTGTGAGATGACACTGTTGCTCTAAACAAAGTCAGACTACACATAATTAGCACGTCTTTTTTATTCAGTACTGTGTCTAAGATTTGAGAAAGTGTTCTCTATTCCTGTGTTGTCTCCTGTTTGAATGAATCGCAGAGCACAGGTTATTTATTCACACTCTTAGTCAATCACCAGTCATGGCTCTAAAACAACTGAGCCAATCACAATGAAGCATGACAACCTTAGCTCAACAAATGAAGAGTGTTTCTTCTGGGCATTATTTTGTTGTCCAAATGATGCAGACTGACATAAAGGTGGTGTGACTTCTGTTACAGTATTTGGAAGTGTTGGCTCCATCACAGCAGAACTGGGCACATGCAGCAGCAGAATACCCACTGCAAAAAACGTTTCTTCTACAGAGAAACATTTTGTTCACATAGTAATTTCACACTTTAAACACTGTTTCTAAATGTAAATATATTTTATATGTACAGTTTATGACATTAACTATCCCCCCCCCCCCCCCCCGTAGTGTGGAGCAGCTGCGATTCCCCCCTCGCACCACCTCCTCAGACAACAGATTCTTCCACCCAGACCTCCCAGCCTACGTTGGCAGCCCACACCCAGGCCCAGGTCACACTGCGACGAAGCAAAAACAACAGCAGGACACCGCGGCGGCCCCGGCCCTCTTCAATGGTGGACTACCAGAGCTATCGACATACACAGCAGCTTGTAAGGAAAATCCTGGAGCAGCCAGCTGCTCAAGGCCTGACCCCTGAGGTCCAGGAGCTGGTGGACAGCATACGAAATGTCCTGCAGTCAGATCAGGAGCACATGGAGGAGGCCGTGCGCTGTGCCAGCTTCATAGAACAGGTAGGAGTTCCTACAAAAATATTTATGATTCAACCACTTTCCTAAACTCAAAGTGAACATTACATGTATTTGTTTAGTGCACCATGTCTTAGGTGTCATGAACATTTGTTTCCTCTTTGTTTTCAGGTGTTTACTGAGTCAGAGATGAGTTCGAGTCAGCCTAAAAATCCCCAGCAGCAGCATCTAGCAGCTAGTTGCTCGCATACTTTTCCCCGGCCCCCCAGGAGAAGGCCTGGTCTGCTTCACCTGAAGAGCTGTGGGGACCTTAGCTCCTTCACTTGCGCAGCACTTGAGTCTGTGGAACATGGTGGAAACCGTAGAAAAGCGGTGTCAAGAGCAGGGTCCCGTCTGGATCATCCCGATCGCCCTCATAGTCTGATTGGAGTATTCAGAGAGACGGTGCTTTGAGGAGCCACCGCTGGACACCGCCTCATCTGTCGCTGAACGCTGAGAGAAAAACTGTTCTAATCAATGGACTGCAAATCCAGCCACTGAGGAGGATCTTTGTGGATCATATGTGTTTGAGTGCTGTTTTAAAAATCACTTTTTGATCTGCTAATACTTTTTGGTGACTCTTTGTGAACGGAGGTTTCTGTGCTTCTAAACATTTACTTATATTTTACCATTTGTAACAAGCGTCGGTTTGTCAACTCACTACATGATAACGAAGTGTAATCTAATGGTAAGACAATTTGGTACAATATACAGGGAGAATAGGAACAGATTTGAAAGAAAAAATAATATTCATGTAGTTTAATATTGGGAACTAATATGTTGAACTGTATTTTATTGGTGTTCAGCTGACCTGCTGTGCACTGACTAATTACACAGCGAAGGCTGAGATTCTCATGTTTACAAATGAGTTTACGCCTCCGGACAACAGCAGGCAGTTGTATGTTTGCAGAGCTGGTTGTGCATGTTAAGCAAATTCAAAATAAATTTGGTTTAATTAACTTGACTGGTAACTGGCTCATGTGAGGGACTGGAACTTTATTGTGGACTGAAATACACATCCGGTCAGGCCATGTCAGTAAAAACTGACTTCTTCTCCTGCGCTTATTCACCAGCTTGCAGCCTCTTAGTGTCTCGTCGAGCATAGAGACAGTATTTGTCTGACCACTCAAATAAAGCCCAATGTAACTGTCATTGTTAACACTTGACGCACGAAAACTTTGGTCTCAACTGGAGTCTAAATCTTTTTGAAGACCTACTCTCCTCCTGCACATCATAGGGAGGAGTCCTGGGCCTCTGCAAATCCACATCAGGCTTGGCCTGATGCAGCAGGGTGCAGCTGAGGTCCCTGTATGCACCCCTTCCCCAGAAGAGACAGCTCTTAGTCCAGACTTGTATTCTAATCCGTTCATTCATGCATCCACATTTGTCCCAACTACAATAAAATTCCCACCATACCTGAGACCTTGTGTGGACAGATGTAAGGTCAGAGTGACCTTGACCTTTGAAAACCACTTTCTGCCCGTTCTCGTGATGTTATAAATGGTAAATGTTCTGCACTTATATAGCTCTTTTCTACCTAGCTGGTACTCAAAGCGCTTTACACTGCTTCTCATTCACCCATTCACACACACAAGCACACACACATTCACACACCAATGGCAGAGCTGCTATGCAGCTGACCTGACTCACCGGGGGCAACTTGGGATTCAGTATCTTGCCCAAGGACACTTTGGCATGTGATATGGCACCCGGGAATCGAACCACCAATCCTATGATTAGCAGACAACTGCTCTACCTATTGGGCCACAGCCACCCATAATGGTTGTTAGTTGTTCCAAGAACATTTTTAGAACAATATCTAGAACACATTTCCTGGACTTTCCTGGATAAACGTTGAGCTGGAAGTGTGCTCATCCTGGCTGAACGGTTCTTTGTAACCTGAGAGGATCTCATGTGGATCTCATGTGCTCCAACAGAAACTTACGTTAAGACTTTCTTTCAACATATCTCCAACTTCCTTACTTCTCTTAATCTCGTTCTCATCGCCTTCCCCTCAATCCTCCACCAACTTACCTCCATCTTGATGCTGAATCAGTCTGATCTTCTTAAAGTTAAGTGAAGTCAACATTTTAATGTTAACGTTTTAAGATTAAAATCATTCTGATACTCTACTGCTGTTTTTCAGATTTGACTATTTGACAGCACTCAGGTACAGTAATATTCTCTAAATCTATTTACCTACAGTATAGTTACACTTTTCAAGTTTACCCTCAAGATCTCAGTTTGATTAAGGTCACGGCTCTGATTTGTCCACTTCAGAAAGTTAACGTTGTTTTTAAACCATGTGTCATTATCTTGTTGGAAAGGGAATCTGCACCCAAGCGCAGTTCTCTTGTTGACTGCATCAGGTTTTGCTCTGAGACTTTCTTAGATTTTGCTGTATTCATTTTACCCTCTACCTGCACAAACCTTCCAGTCTTCCAGTACACACACTCTCTCCCATTTCAGCTGTGGAATCTTTTTACTTTCTCTTACTTACTCTTTGTGTACTATCGCCCTTTTTGCTAAAGGGCGATAGCTAATGAAAACCCTAAAATCACTCGTCTCAGAATAATAATTATTAAAAAGCTCAATACTGCACAATCTTGGCTGCTGACATGACAGTTGTCCAGAAGACAGTCATGGACACCCTCCACAAAGAGGGTAAGCCACAAAAGATCATTGCTAAAGAAGCTGCCTGTTCACAGAATGCTGTATGCAAACATATTAATGGAAAGTTGAGTGAGAGGAATAGGTGTGGCAGAGAAACATGCACAAATAGGGCTGACCGCAGCCTTGAGATGATTGTGAAGTGAAGGCCATTCAATAATTTGGGAGAGATTGATCAGTGGTCCAAAGTCCTCTTTTCAGATTAAAGTAAATTTTATTTTTCATTTGGAAATCCAGGTCCCAGAGTGTAGAGGCACAGAATCCAAGTTGCTTTAGGTCTAGTGTAGTCAGCGCAGCCGTTTACTTGGAGATTCCAGAGCACTTCATGTTTCCCTCTGCTGACAAGCTTTATGGAGATTCAGATTTTATTTTCCAGCTGGACTTGACACCTGCCCACACTGCCAAAAGTACCAATACCTGGCCTACTGAGCATGGAATCACTGTGCTTCAATGGCAAACTCGCCTGACCTAAACTATGGGGCATTGTCAGGAGGAAGATGAGAGACACCAGACCCAACAATTCAGACGAGCCACAGGCTGATCGGCTCCCTGCCATGCTGCACAGATGTTTCTGTATTAAACATTCTCTTTTATTGGTCTTATATAATAATAAAATTTTCTGTTGATTGCTGAGAATTTGGGGTTTTGGGTTGAGTCATTAGCTGGATACCATAATCATGAAAATGAAAAGAACTAAATAGTTGAAATATATCTATATATCTATATCTATACTGTAATTAATCTATATAATATACAAGTGCCACTTCTTTAATTCAATGACTGACATAAATAAACTTTTTGATGATATGCACCTGTATTTACCCCACCTAAAGCCACTCATCAGAATTTTGATTTTGATGCTTTAATAATCCCCATAGGGAAATACTTGTGGACAGACAGCTACATATAAGACACCAGTGTCTTGTCCAAAGTGACTTTAACATATGGCCAGGAAGAACCAGGTGTTGGACCACTGACCCTGCATTTCATGGATGACAGCTGAACCAAAATCACCACTAGTGAAGCCAGTTGGTTTAAGAGTTAACTGGAGATCACCTGAAAATGTTGCACAGAGCTTCTTTAGAAACCCGAGTCTGAGCCACAGTCCTTCTGTGAGTCTTTTATTGTTGTAAATACTGTTACAAACATTCTGGCTCTGGTACAGAAATGGAGCTTTGATAGCTAGAACATCACAGAAAAAAAAAAAAAGCTAGCAAATCAATTCAACATTGCTCCGCTCTACAGAAATGCTGCCTTTTCTCGTATGTTTTCAGACACATTGAGAGTTAATGTTTGAGTTACATTCAAAATGAGTGCACTTGAAAATACTTGCTCGCCAACCCTGCTGCCCGCCACCAGCTTCAAGAGCCTGGTCGGTCGGCTTCACTAGGTCACACTAGCCTACAATCCCTGACAAACCAGGAAGGAAAATTATCAAACACCTTAAATGATCTTGTGCTCTAGCTGTATATACACTATATGTACGTGAATTTCCTACATTCCACTTGCCTTAAATAAGCCCACATTGCTTTCTACTGACTGGAACTTGCCTGTAAGCCAACCCACACACCAAATAATCATTAGAGGTTTATATCTTTACATAGTTTTCTATATAGTCTGTCTATATGTGTAGTTTATATACCCAGCTGGTTTTTGTTTGAACATGGAGTACACTGGTTGTATCACACGCCACACACACACACACACACACACACACACACACACACACACACTAGAAGCAGGAATGGTACAGCAGAATCACGAGGCTAAAGAGAAGCCCACGTTATAAAAGTCCATCATCCCCTAGTCGTCCTCAGTGTCAGTGTTAACGTCATTAAAAGTCCAGTAGCAGTAGTAAGGCCAAGATGAACTATGATCTTATTAGGAATAAGCTGTGGGATTTGGAATTTGTGAGTGGGTGGAGGTGTGGTGGGCATTCACAATGTTGACAACATTCAATAGGAAAATAAAAGCTGGTCAAAGCTGATGTGATGCAGGCAGGTACAGTACATTACCCAAAAACAGAAGAGGAGCAGAGGAGCTGATGTTGGCATCAAAGATGAAAAAAAAGATCAGTAAAAATTCCAGTAAAGTTCAAATTGAATGGCCTTTTTAAATGTGAGATGTTTAAACATCAGTTACACACTCCTCGTTGACCTCACTGCTACAGCAAGATGAAGCAGCAAACCTTTGTGTTCTCACACTGGTTCAGATTTACTGAGGAGGACGTGCATCCACCACCTCTAACTTCATGATGGAGTCAACTCTAAAATCATCTTATAATGTTGTAATAAAACTTTAGTCAAAGCTGGAGTCTCTGTGTGTTCATGGCAGGCTCTAAGGACAAAACTGCAGCTGTGTAGATGTGCTACATTTTTATAGGGCAGGTGCACATTTACAGTATATGGGAGCAGTAAACGAATGACAACGAATGACAGAATAATAAATAGGACCCTGCATCCAAATCTGCTTTGGATCCTGCAAATAATATAAATGGGTCATAAATATCTATGTATGCATGCTCACCTACTAATGTCACTTCAAATAAACTGATAAATGAGCAGGACCCACATCACGACCTTATTATCAATATTCTTATTAAATGGAAAAATACATTAACTTGTGATTAATTCATCGATTATTTTAATCCTTAGTTCTGAAGTTAGAGAGCCTCCTCTAGTAAAAGATAACATACAAAAAATCATCTCCATGGTGACAGCTTCCGTGCTTCTGTTTCTTCCAGTTTGTGTTGTTGTTTGTGTTGTGGCCACTCATTTCTTCACAGTCTAAACTCAGCCTGTAGACACTGGAAACCTTGACAACAATAATGCTCAGTGTGGTGGATGATAGTATATGGGATAAAACAACACCATGGTAGTAAGCATACTGTACAGCCACATTGTCATTTCATATCTAGCCTTTCGATGAGCACCATTCAAATGCAAAATACGTTATTTTGTGTATAAATACACATTTAAACAAGTAATCACGAAACATTGAAATAAGAAAAATCATCTTTCAAGTGTGTAAACAAAACAAAGATAAAAAAAAGACATTGCACTTTGAAGAGTTGAACCCGTGAATGGTTTGCATTGCAGGAACAGAAAATTGACCAGTGAAAGAAAAACTAACCAGAATGCATTACGCTTTGGTGAACTCTTATCCCTTACTCACTGTCCTTGAGTATGACTTCAACGTATGATATAAAAACACCATTATCTCTACTAGATCACATTCATAATAGTTGAATAATCCTGATCGGACAGTTCTCATTCCTGGAAAATGTCTTTCCTCCCGTTGCAATAAACCCCTCAGACTGAATCATTATCATTGAACCAATATTAAGCTCCCTAAAATGCCACATTAAACATAGTATTAAAAATAATAACGTTTGGTTATTAAACGATGCTACATAGAAAAAGGTGTTTCTTTAATGCTCAGCAGCTGAACGTGGATTGAGAGTTGTTTGTTGGTTATTGTGAATTCTCAGATAGTATCCAGGGCTAATATTGAGCTCAACTGCAGAGAATGAGGCCTTTTCTTATAAGAGGCTCATATTAGCGACAGGACTTCATTCCATACATCCACTGTTTAATAAGCATATTTCAGAAGAGCTTGCTAAGATGTCTCCCTGTGTTCTGACCTCATTCTTTTTTCATTCTAACACAATTAATTCACTACTATCGATTTCCACAATGCTAATTCATCAGGACAACAGAGTCGTACTCTGCTGCTTTCACACTTCCAGGTTCTACTTTGCAGTATTTTTGTTCACAATAAAGCTACTGTTAGTGATACTTGACTCCTGCACTAACAGGAGTTAAACATTAAATACAGAAACATGCAGGAAGTATTGCATTTTGTTGAACCTAGCTGTTGGGACACTGGTAAAAAAACAGCAAAGTAAAATCAGTCTATTGAATTTATTATATAAGAGACATATTTGTGTTGAGAGAAAGTGAGAGCAGCAGAATGATGAGTCTGACATATACCACATATTGTTGTATGTTGGATGAAAATATTTTCTATAGAAGCCAAATTAAAACATTAGAAACTTTCCTGTATTTAACAGCCCAGCGTAATTTAGACAATGATGAACCCATGGTGACTGTTCCTGCAACTTGTGCAAACACCCTGACACTGGGACATCAGGTTTGGTATAACAGGGTGGATATGTGGTTGGACAAGCAAGAGTGGTTGGAGCTGCTGCTGGTGTTCTGTGCAGAGTACAGGATGCAAACTAATGGAAACACAATAACCACTGTACAGTAACAATCAACTCAAGCAGAGCTGGGAATGTGAAGTGCAAACTGGAGCTGCAGCATCGACTCTTCAACAATGCATAATGTGTGGAATGTGATGAGGGGGAGTGTGTGTTCACGCACACCCATGATTCACACACTCCCTCTGTGTTGTGCAAAAAAGAGGAAAAAAAAACCCCCACCAACATACAGTATTTGAGTGGTTCCAGTAACAGGAAGGACAGCTGGTCCCATCCAACGTAACATGCACATAAAAAAACAACAGTATGTCACAGAAACGAGTCAGTGGAGGAGGTACAGCAAGACACAGGTTGTTCTGCCAGTGAAATAGCAGCATGGCAGAAGTACAGTCAGGTGTGACAGTCACAGCTGGACATGCAGGTAGCCTTCAAGTCGGCAATCAGGGTTTAGTTCCCACCTCATGAAAATAAGGTTTCTACTCATGTTTCTTCTAATCTTCACCAAACTGTCATATTTACCTTGACTGAATATTCTAGATACACTTAAGTGACATGTGTTGAGTTTCCAAACATCAACAGTGAACCAGGAAGAAAACTAATCTCTTAGTGAATGTTCTAAGTCGTCACTTGAAGATAAGGCTGAGCAATGGAAGAATCCAGCCGACAACTCAGCCACGGAGAGATGGGTACAAGATGAGCACTGGACATGTGGAGTGAACGAGGAGCTGATTGCAGGACGTTTTAAAGGGCATGTGAGGTCAGGTTTTTGACTTGTTAAATGTAAACAGGCTGCTCCTGGGCTGTCAGCAGGCGGTACATGGCCGCAGGCATCGTCTTCATGTGGATCTGGGACAGTCACAAATGGAGCAAAGCATTTTAATTGAAGTATTCATAATAAATATCTTACAACATCCAAATGATCAGTTTGGCACCGGTAAACGATGAGGCCTGACATCTCTTTAAATGTGTTAAGAGTCCACAAATCAAAGAGTGAGTAAGAAGAGTGTTCGTTAGTGATGGGAAGGCTAAAGATTGGAAAAAGACAGATTCTGCTCCCAGACATACAAGCTCATCTATGAAACACAGTGGAGGTCATGTCATGGCTTCTTCTGGGACAGGCTCATTAATCTTCAATGATGATGTAACACATGATGACATCAGCTAAATGAACTCAGAAGTCCACAGATACATTTAGTTAGATGCAGCCTAACTAATTGGGAGATCATTCATGATGCAACAAGGGAATGACCCAAACACACTGCAAAACAAAAAGGATTACCAAGGGGCTTAGACTGATTATTGACCGTAAGAGGGACTGAGGGAGTAGGAGTGCAGTGAAAGACTGGAAAATTAGAGGGAAACTCTAATGTTGTGACGTAGTGGGTCACAGCCCATGCGGTTATTAACACTTTTCAAATAGTTTAACTAGTTTTCTCCACGGGCTGTAGTTCAGTACAGTGTGAATAGTTAGTAAAAGCATGGTTCGAGGCATGGTTTAATCACTAAGGACTCCACTGGCTGGATTTAAAATGCTGAGGAGCAGAACAACAGTTGAGGGGGGGGGGTACACGCAGCAGATGGGCGATCAGGAATAGTGAAAAGTACTGGGTATTTATACTAGTGAAAGATAGGCACTAATGGATATTTTAAAATCAAATGTCTGTAGTCTCCCTGACAACTGTTGTTATAGCACCACCACCTACATCATATTCCCCCAAATCAGGTCGATCTCATCACGATTACGCAGCATTATGAGGCTTTTAAATTCAAACTGACAAAACCTGATTCATTTGACCAAAACACAATGTTGTTTTACGTGTGGACATAATATACTGACACAACATGGAATTATGTGGACAGCTCAACAGTCCCTTTTGACAAACAGTGGCAGGTTTCTGTATCAAACATTACTCAAACACCAGAAGACTAGAAGAGTGCATCTGCTGAAGATTATTTAGTGTATATTTATGCGTGAGAATCTGTGTCTTTACACATAGGTTGGTACAGTGTGGTAAAGGATTCACATTTTTAATTCTTGTGACCTTTGACTCTATACTGGGAGGTCAGGATGTCGTTTTAAGACCTGCAGTGTTGAGCTGCGTGCACTGGGTACACTGACACGTCCCTCTGGGTGTCATGTAGCTGCTGTTGCTGTTTATAACTAAGCAGGTCGTAGCTGCAAAGCCAATTAGGAGACATTTGATCGTGTTTCATCTACTCAGCAACAGAGATGTGTCATTCTCTGCTAATAGCTCTAATAATCATATGAGCATACGGAGCACAAATCCATATGAGAGCTGTCTTTAGTAGTAAGTTGCAGAATGTCTCGATGTGACTTGCATTCACTAACTTCAGTAAGTGTGTGGAAGGATCTACTGTATGTCCCCTATAATGTCTCACCTCTCCCACAGCATTGGACAGGATGTGGACAATCTTTTCATGGGGCGTGGCCACCACGCTCTGGCTGTTGATCTCGATGATGCGGTGGCCCACTCTGACCCCACCTCGCTCAGCGATGCCACCACGCATGAGGCTGCAGATCTGTTGGAGGGTACAGATCAAATCTTTCAAATATTTTACATGACACACGAGAGAAATCACTCAAGTTCAACAGAACACAAGAATCAAGAATAGGAACCACAGTGCTACCCACAATGCCATTCTGGACACTGAAGCCCAGCTGGTAGCGGAGGTCTGGCCGTCTGATGAGGACAGTGGTCACTGGGGGGCATCTGACAATGTTCAGCTTAATCCGAGACTGGTTCTTCAGACCCTACATGAAGCAAAGCAGAGGCTGCCTGAAACCTTACTAAATGTTTCAATGTCACCCTCGAGGTCTTGGATAATAACTGGTTTCCATCAGTATCATTGTACAGTTCTACTCACATTTTATCACATCATGATTATCGCTGTGCTCCTTTTTCCTGCTTCAATCACGCAGCCTTAGCTGTGTCAAAACTTATCTTATCATATATTATCATCTGACATCACATCTCTTTCAGTCTCTTTACATTAAGTACAAGTTCTTTATTTCTACTCATTCATGGTTGTCATTTTAATACTCAGAGTATTTGGTGGCATGTACCATGCGCTGCCACAGTAGCTGCATGTGGCTTATCATCCTGCTCTCTCCGCATGCATTTGCAACTAATAACACAAATGCAGTCAAAATCCATGAATTCTGCATATTCTGTTGCCCACTGAAAGTATGAAAGTAGCCATAGGCCATGAAAACAGTAAAGTAAATTGCCTTCTAGCATTTTTTAGTAATACTAGCATTTAGTCTTCTTTTCCATTCAGCTGTGTCGCCACACTGAATAATCTGCCTCCATTTAGCCCCCCTCTGCATCCTTTTTGGTATTTAGTATTTTTAATATCCTTGTCTGCTGTGATAATTCTTGTACAAGCATTGTAACATGATGGCAAATGAAATCTAACATTTTAGGTCATGTTATCAAACAGTAATAAGCCCTGTGCACCACCAGAATCAATAATCATCTTTTATATTCCCAGGTTATAAAAATAGTCTTGTACACACCTTAATGATGCTCTGGCAGGTGGACAGCGGCAGTCCCACCAGACTGGTTCCATTGATCGACATGATCTGGTCTCCTATGTTAAGTCTTCCAGATCTCTCGGCCGGTCCGGCGTGCATCATGTTGGCAATGATTACAGTGGGCAGGATGGAGCCCCATCCACTCTCCACAATGACCACACCCAGAATCTCACCCTTACCTTTCTCTATGAACACCTGTGCTCACAGCAAAGAGAAGCGAAAACATTTTCAAGTCAGACTGAAATCAAATGTAACTGTAACTTAATGGTTGTAATAGTTTGTTGCACTGGACTGGGACTGATGCTGCTGCATGCTGCTTACATCTTTGCAGTTCTCAGACTTTGAGAAGTGGATGAGGTCATCATTGTACATGTCCTGAGTGTTAAGCAAGTCACTGTACTCTTTCTGGCTTAGGTCCTCAGGGTTAATGCCATTGGCTCGTAAGAATTCCTGATAAGCCACGCTGAAGGCCTGTCCGATGGACTGGGCAATTAACTGGGCCTAGAAGACAGGGTGGCTGGGCTTAGAATTAAAAAAACTGCATCATCATTATGTTCTATTAAGATCTTTTTAACTGACTATAAACAGTTTCACAGCTGATTAACTGCCAAAACTAACTAACTATAAAACAGTGTGTTGTTTCAGACACAACAGGTCTGTAAGGTTGCTGTTGGACTCACATCCTCAGACTCAAACACATGACATATCATCTTGTACTGCCGCTTGCTGTCTTGTCCTGGGTCTGAGGCCTCCACATTCTCCTGAGAGTCGGGTCGGGGCATCCTGCGCCGGGCCATCAGAACTACAATGTTTCCAATGTCGGCAATGTAGGAGATGGTCCGCAAAGGATGGTCCATCATAGTCTCCTGGAAGTCAGAGCACCATAACGGAAAATACGACTTACTGTGAGACAGTGGCCAAAGGAGCGCCACGAGGCTGGCTGCTGTGTATGTTTAGTTCTTCATAGCTCCTTGTGAGTGATTATGTTGGCTGTTAGTAAGGGATGTTTCAGACCTGATCTGCATCTGCTGGATATCCTGTTTAATCAATATGGTATAACCAAAGTACAAATGCAAATGTGTGCAAAGCATGTCTGCTGATATATGTATATATTGTAAAAGTAAGAAACGGGGACTTTACTTTATATAAATTAGTAGCTAAACCAACTTCAAACCTGATGTGAACTGTGAGGGCACTAATTCAGCGTGATCCTCAGAGCAACATTTATACTGCTGTGTGATATGTAATATGTAATATGTAATATGGAGGCTCCTGCTCTGTGAGTTGACCACATGTGCAGTCAGGGAAGTACCTGGGAGTCCGCGTTGAGCACTTTGATTCTCTGGGTGGAGATAAAGAGATCCACCTCTGTCATGGGCTGAGGCTCATCCTCAGGGGTCTACAAACAGAATATTTATTTATTTTACAAAAAACATTAGAGGCGAGTTTATGAAGCGTTGCTGGATGAACAGACATTCAAAGTTAGAATGCACAGTGAACCAAAACATACTCAAAGACAAAACTGCACCTACATGAATTCAGCTTTCAGGTCAATAAGTACATTAGTACTAAGTAGTTAGTTTCTGACTGAGAGACAGAGTGAGTCATTCATTCTGACCGGGTTCTTCCCACCTTCATTGAAATGTGCTATAAAAATCCATTGAATATCAAATCATATGATTTTGTTATAGTAAAAATTAAAATCATTAGTGTTGCATGAGAATGCAGACAGACTTTAAATTCTGTCATCTCAGCAAGAAAGCCACGATGAAATGAAAATGATTCCTTTGAATTTCATAGCACATGAAAGTAGCGAATGGCTGTCTAACTGGAAAGCAGGAAAATACGCTTCTGAAAATGGTCAGGAATGATGCAGAAAAAACTGATTTACAGTAAGTGTTACAAGGCTTCACCTATACTGTCGTTCACCAAGTTTTACATGTAATTTAAATTCACTACTGTCATGCACACACAGTCAAAAGCACAATGAGTATTGTAAGAAATGATTTCCAGGTCACATAGTGAAGGCCATACAAATGTTCCCAAATATCAAAAGGTTTTTAAATTCATTGCATACATGCATATGGTTTCCTAACCTGGTAGTTGACTAAAAAAAACAACTGTGCTGATAAAACTGTTGTCTGTGGTAACATAACTGAGCCAATAAAACTGATTGAACATGTGATTTGCATACTGTAAAAGTGCGTGTGCTGATCTGGGCCTGCTTAAATGAGGGGGAAAGGTGCCTGTTGTGAGAGATGTGTTAATGATTTGTGTAATAGCTGTGATAAGTGTGGCTGCAGTTGTTTGAAGGAGAAAGGAGGGAATAGGATGAAAAGAACAGGTGGTAGTCAGAGTAGCAAACAAGGTGAGAGATATGCTGTTAGATGAGGATGGTAGTGTGTCTCTGTTGGAAAAAGAACTGGGAGCTGATGGCTGCCACCTTATTGGTAAAGAAGGTGGCAAAGTGATCAGCAGTAAGAGAGGTGGAGGGGGGTAGATTATGGTCGTGCATTCCACTTTGGAGTAAATAGAGCAAATGACTTCAGAGACGTTTTCCCTCTCTGTGCCCCGGTTAGAGGAAACTAAACCTAATGTCACCAAATGTTGTGTTTGCCTGATGATGGAATACCAAGCTGGAGTGCTTTTTTAAAGCTCTGGTACTTCCTGGAAAAAGGGGCGTGTGGATTCCAAGTTTGCTTCGCTTTATCTGTGGTTTGTGATTCAAATTCATAAATGTATGAAATATAAAATATACACATATCCTGGATTGGAATGATTCATTGATTTCACAGGAAATTGTTATTCACTGTTATATATGAACTTAAACTATTAATTAACTTTACTTATTTTGTATAAAGGACTTCCTTAAAGTATCTGTACACTGTGGAACTACTTTTACTTGATTAAATGATTTCACTATGTCACTCTCACTGAGCTGCTGCTGCTGCTATTCAGCATCATAAATGGTAGGTGGCACTGTTTACACAGACACACAGATCACCAAAAACCAGAAAACTACAGAATAGTTCTGATAAAGATTGTGCAGTTAGTAGTAGTGCACGTTCTAGTGCTTCAGCAAAAGCAGGAGGAATGCAAACACAAACAGAATGATGGCAGCTGTTTCCTGTATCCAGCCAACAGGATTCCTTCCATGACAAGTAGTGGACCAGTTTGACCAAGACTGCAGTGGAAGTATCAGAATGTTTGATGTGTAATGACCTCTAACAAAACATAGGTGGAGGCTGGATTCAGGAACATGCCGACAAACTGACAGAGCCCTGAAGAGAGAAAGGACGGTGAAGAGACAGTGATCTACACAAACAAACAGAAACAAAGAACCAAGCAGAAGGAAAAAGAGATGCTGCACACTGGACAGTGTGGAGGACTAGACGGAGATGTAGGTACTGCACCTTCTTCCTGTTCTGGGCTAATTTCTGGGCCGTCTGCCAGGCATGGAATAAAGCAGACAGGAGAATAATGGGTTAGAGCACTGTACAGGAGAGACCAACTGGATCACAGGGAGGGGGCCGGGGCGGGGTGTTGTGTTCGTGTCAGAGATAATAACCTTAAAGAGAGAGTAAGCATCCGACCCAAAATGATTAGGTCAAAGCTGCTATCTTTTAAAGTTTGTTGTCATTAATAACTTGTTACATGTTTTCCCACCTCCTGCAGTAAACCTGGTACATCTCTGCATCACAGCAGCCAACAGGAACTTCATGGATGTTCTATTAGAGCAAACAATTTCTCTAAAAGTACTACTTCATTTTGTGATGTTTTTTGTGTGTAAAGGGGGTGACGACAGGAGGAACCTGGACATGTCACAGGGTGGGATCGAGAGCAGTGAGACAATCACAGGTAAACACATAAATATTACCAACCAAAAGTATGATATGCTGTACCGCATCTTAGCCAAACACAGTACAAACACGTTTATACACTGCCTATAAAAAGTATTCAGTGCTTCTAAGAGGAGTAAACTATTAAGACTGTTTCTAGGCACTGTACAAGTGCAAATTAAGTATGGAGCTAATCCATGAGATACAGTATATACAAGAGGTGCAGCTACTTGTAGAGTCATATAATGGTAAAATAGGGTGTTAGAGAATAAAGAATAAAGAAACATGAAAAGTAATACTATTTAGTTCTAAACTAGAAAGCAGCATTCGGACTGAACTTTACAAACAGTCTTGACTGTGGCTTGTAACTTCAGACCAGTGTGTGCAAGCGTAACATGAGTGTGACTGAGCTTGTGCTGTGCTGGTTTTTCACCTTGATGCGGCTGACGGCCTCCTGCGCCTGCATCATGCGGATGTTCTTGGACGGTGTCTTATCTGACAGCAGCTGGGTGGAGCCCAGGTAGTTGGCTGCAAAGATGATCCCATCAATCAGGTCTTCAGGGTCACACGGGCCTGGGACTGGAGGGAGGAGAGAATTTCAGTGTCACTGTGGAAATAACGTTCCTCTCCCACTGTGGCTACATGCTTTTTTATAATCCCTTCCCTTTTTATATATCAGGAAGTAGAAAATGTAATTCAGTTAAGATTACATTCTTTACAAAAATGTACTTGTGGTTGCAGTGATTTGTTTGAAATATGACACAAGATGAAAACCATACAATATCAGAAGATACTCATAATTCACAGTAAAATCTGTATTTTGTATTTTATCTTTTTGTTCATTCACACAGTCAAAGCCCTTAATATTAATGCCATTCACTGAACACAATGTATTCCCTAACCCTTACACCACAGTAAACCAGATTCTAAACTACGACCTAAAACTAAGTCTTATCTGTCAAACAGCCTCTTTAAGACATTGATGTACTTTGTGCAGGTATCCTCGGCCTTGGAGCTGTATATCTGTATACTGTACATCTCCAGAATCCAGTTCACCTGCCCAATGTTCTTGTTGCTTGTTGTTGTCTTATTGCCTGCTGTTCTTTTCTCTCTTCTCTTTCCACTCACCCCAACCGGTCGAGGCAGATGGTCGCCTACCATGAACCTGGTTCTGCTGGAGGTTTCTTCCTCTAAAGGGAGTTTTTCCTCTCCACTGTTGCCTAAAGCTTGCTCAAATGGGATTGTTGGGTTCTCTGTATCTTTTTTTGTAGAATTACTGTAAGGTCTTAAACCTTACACTGTAAAGTGCCTCGAGGTGACTTCTCTTGTGGTTTGGCACTATACAAATAAAACTGTATTGAATTGAATTGAACTGAATTGAATTGAATTGAATTGAATTGAATTGAATTGAATTGATAGTTCTGATCAACGTCAAGTGACACAATAAACACACACTTTAACCAACAGGTTATTCAGTGACTCAATCAACACAAAACCTCTCTTGCTATAATATAAAAAATATTTCCTGTATATTATAATGACAGGAGAAATGTCCGACTTAATAATAATGGTGCTTGTAATTATAACGGTGAGATCAATTTATCCTGACACAGTTAATAAATAATGTATGTGTGTTGGGTATGTTGACGTATAATGTCAAAGGTGGATCGTTCCTCATCCCCCCAACCCCCACACCTGTCTCCTTCACCTCCCCCATCCTTATTAGCTAGTGAAAGCTGTGACATTTAGGAAATGCTGACGCAGCCTTTACGACAGGCTTAGATCAGCAGTGCAGTTCAATAAGCTGTGTATTCCCAGAGAATCAGAGGGGGGGTGAGCCTGAGCACAGCAAACACTGGCACTATAGGCCAGACAGCCTCATTCTGTTTGCCAAACGCTTGTCAGCATGTCAGTGTTGTTGTGCCTGTGAGACCCAAAACCTCTATCTGACTTTTCAGATATTTACACTGGTGTTTCATTTAAAGTGACATAATCTTAATAATGGGTAGAGAAGGGTGATTTGACATTTACAGTCCCCATTTAGTGGTTATTACTTGATAACTCTAGAGGTTTAATGTAACCATACAATAAAGTACAAACACTGTACACTGAAACACTGAACACTGTTAAGTATATTCCTGCCTTAACCCATTTAGCACTTCACAAAGAAACACTACTGAACTTAAGGCATGAGGCTTGGTGTAGAACAAATAACAGCAGCAGGTAAATGTGAAGCAGATTTTATGCACTGACGGTAGCCTCAATACATACATATTCATTAGCTGATTATATTTTGTGTTCTCAATTTATGTCTGCAAAATGACTAAAGCTGCCAGATAAATGTAGTAAAGTAAGGAGTATACTGATTCCCTCTCAAATTGTAAAAGTAAAGTAAAGTATCTGTATGTATTACTTAAGTAGCTACTTAGTTATTTCAAACTATTGCACCACAATAGATGTTTTCCAGGAAACCACCCTACATACCTCTGTAAATAGCATAATATAACCCTAGTACCACAGTGCAGCAGCACTGTTCATTTATTCATTCACTATTTTTTTATTACTACATTCAATACTTCCAACTTCCACGTCCCCTGTTATTGGCATGTCTCTGTGTCTCTCCTTCAACTGTCCCTTCACAGCAAGAGGATGACTTACCTTCTACATATGTGGGGAAAGATGCAAGGCTTCTCCTGGACTGTGCATAAAAAGAGACACAAAAACAAACATTACTTCACCTTGATGTGCAAAAAGAGGTGAGAATGAGACCCGGTGTGTTGAATATGTAGTGAATAATAACAACATGATGAACACACCTCCTTACTGGAGGGAGAAGATTCAAAGCTGTCGTCCTGCAGCAGGTGTCTGCTGGATGACTCTGCTCCTGGAGGAGAGGGCGAGCTTGAACCAGGAGACTGCAAGGACACAGTCATCAAAAAGCAGAAGACAGGCAGTGCATTAAAATCCCTTATTCAGGCAGCACAGTCACAGCCTAATAGTTACTGCGAAGTCCAGCTAGAGGCCTCTCCCTCCCCATGTTTCCTGTATGCTTCTCTACTGTAAAGCTAGAAACTCAAGGCTACAATGCCCAAAAGGAATTGTTAAACAAATCCTTAATTCAGCCTAAGCACCACTAACAAAATACAGCCAGTTGTGCCTGATTGTGTCTGATAAGTCAGAAAAGCACCGTGAGCACCTGCTGGGTACTGGGAATCCCCACAGTCTGTGTGTGATCAGTACAAAGGTTCTTAATTGTGTTGCAAATTGTGTGAAGGTGTGAAAGAATCTGCAGCCAACAGAGGGCAGAATGAGAAGAAAGACAAGGCCTGCACTGAAAACAGCCAACAGCAAGAGCACCAGTTCCACAGCACGATCCATCTCATCTCGCTCCGAGCCTGAACGTGGCAGGCAGCGAAAACGCAAACACACAAGCTGTGATGAGGTGAGCCGACACAGAGCCTGGACGAATCGCAGCTTCGAGGCAAAACATCACAACACAAGTGTCATAACATAGAAGCACAGAGCAGCAGGACACATATGCTGCAGCTCACACCATCTCTGTATTTGATCTCCTTTATAACTGACTGGCTTTATTTCCTGTGTGTTCAGACCCCTGCATTTTAGCATGTTCAGCATCTTTGTTCACCTCTTTATTTTTATTTTCTCACTTGCCTATAAGTGAGATCTCTCCATGCAGATACATCTCTTTAGTCCTGAGTACTGTTAAGGTAAAGGTACAGTGCTCAAGTCTTCATCAGGCTAATAAAAATGTGCCGTGGATCAGTGAGACTAAATATTCACATACACTGCTTTACCATGACATACAGTCATGGCCATAGGTTTTGGCAAAATTTGCAGGAGGAATCCACAAGTTAAGCCCAACTTTGTGCACAATAAAGGTAAGAATGGATCACCATCAGTCAGGATTTGGCCCATATCCAGCATGTTGTAGGAGGAGACAGTAAAACACTGTAAAGCTATTGGCTTTGTGTACAAATCATATTAATGTATTAATATATGAATACTATTCATCAATTTATTTATATTAATTACTATTATTTGCCTGCTTAACTGCTTATAATTGTTATTTAGTACAATTTTTTTTCTTTCCCAATAAGTGAGAACATTTTTGGTTTATGGGCCACAGTTGTCTGCATTTACTGTACATAGACTGTATAAGAAGTGTCCCTGTTTCGAAACACTCTAAACACATCTTCCTCTGGCAGATGACATCATCTGGAGGATTATTTCCATTGAGATGACGTCACCTGAAGGAGTTCTGGATGAGCCAGTCGACTCTAACATTCGCAGTATCAACAGCCTGTTGATATTCTGACTAAGTCAATAAACTCATTTAAATCTTTCTCTACATAACAAATAATAACAATAAATACAAATAGCACTTCTTCAGCTACACAGTCCAAATTGGGTTCTAATTACAAGGGACATTAGAGACCAGCAGGGTAGTGTTAGTTTGTTAGTTTTACTCTAGATATGTCAAGTATTTAAATACAGATATAACATGAAATGACACCTCCATGTTAATGCATTATTGTAAATATTATTAAATATATTAATCCAGTATTACTGTTTATAACTGGCTGAAATGTTTACTATTATCTCTTCATATATATTGTGCTGATCTGTACTCGAGACATTAGAATAATATAAAGATGATCACAAATTCCTAATATCTGACACAAAACGTTATGATCAAACATTGTTATCTAACAACACCACTCTGCTACTGTTACGAGTCCACGAGAGAGCTCTGAAATGAAATATCTGTTCTCATAAACACATAACGCTGTGCAATTCCAGACCTCTCCACACATCATAACACTGCCGAGACAAACGATACCACCACTGCTACTAATTCAAACCAACACGCCAATGAAAAATCATCACAGGCTGTCCACACCTCATCTCTGTCATGTTGCTCTGTCTCCTGCTTCTGCTTGGCTTGCTCCTCCTCAAGCTTTTCTACTTGATACATCCAAAAGTTTTCCATTGCTGCCAGTACTGTTATTGCACGATCCCAGCTGAACTTCAACAAGTGCCTTCAGATGAGACAGTGTTAAGAGTGGCGGTGCGTGGGTAAATGTGACAGCACTGTCTACGGACTAGGAGCCAGCTGCTCAGATGACACTCGAGGTATCATGATTCATTACGGAACCAACAAGCCAGGGTCTGTCTATGTGTTGGCCTGGATTTGCTCTGTGGAGTCATGTCATCTTTGATAATTACATTCATTTACAGTGTATGCTGTGAACACATGAGTATACATGTATGTGTATACATGAAGTTTAACACAGCAGTGTTAAAAGCATTCTGTTCTGTCAACAGGTAAACAGCCCCGTCATTCTGTCATTGGATCCTCACTAAATTATTGAACCTGTCTTACCCTTTACCTTTCTCTCTCTCCCTTTACTGAATAAATCATTGGGACGAGGGGTGGGGAGGAGGAAAGATTTCTGTTCAGGTCAAGAACAGTGTTTGGATTGATCACTTGTTGTACAGGAGATCTCCACTGTGCACGGCAGTCAGTGGGAAGAGGCCTGGCATTTCTGTCAGACAACATTTCTCTGCTTACCATTCAGCGTGTTAGGTTTTAGGAGCTGTTTCCCACTGCTCTTCTCTATGCTGTGCTAAGCTAACCACATCTTTGCTCCACTTCTGTGCTGAACACACACAGACGGGAGACTGATCTCCATCACTTCATCTTACTCTTGTGAAACACAGGCAACGAGATGACTGTTAGGAAACTAGGTCAGTGTAGCATCCTGAGACATACTGTACATCTGCATGTGTGTGTGTGTGTGTGTGTGTTTTGTTGGACTGACTTCATTTCATTAATAATTCATGTTTTAAATAGCAGGTCATTGGTGTACACACACCTGTGTTCTTTTCCGTTGTGGGGTTAGAGGAGTGAGCCACACGCCCACACACACCTATTATCAGTCATGTATCTCATCTAGATTGTATTAGTGTCATTTCTGTGATGTACTGGTGCACCGTAGAAACAACACTTTACTTTGCTTTTCAGGGTTTGTTCGGTTGGATTTATCGCAAGGAGGCTGATGAAAATTGTGCTAATGCCAACCTAGATATACTGTCATATTGTGGCTCTAATTATAGCAACTAGAAAATATAAATCTGGCACATCCTTAATGGTGAAAACCAAGGTTCCCAAGTCAACAGTTGAAGGGCTTATTTGTTGTATTGTCCAAAATGTTTTAGTGGGTAAAAGGTCTGAAGTTTCTGGGCTTTTTAATTACTGAGCCTACTGAGTTGGAATATCTACAGAATGTGGTTTGATATTGTGTGTGGAAGAAAGACCTTCTAGAAAGACTATGTGTAAGGGCCAGTAGTAAGAAGTGTAAAGTCCTCAGTGATCTGGTCTGTTGGTCTTTCTGCTCTCTGTTGGCTTTACACAGTAAATAGACTCTATAGTCTTTCTGCTACAACACCATCAGAGGTAAGAAGAAAACTGCACAGTCTTATCAATAACAATAGCAGCTAGAGCTGCTGCACCTACCTCGCCTCCAAGTGAAGGCGGAAGGTCGCACTCCACAGTGGGGCTCAGGTCCTGCCTCATTACCCAGATTGGCTCCTTGGGCTCATCAGGTGTGTATGGTGATCTCACTGTTCTGGTCTTCACCTCCTCTATGGCCTCCTTAATGTCCTTGATGGCCAAAGATATGGCGTCCCTCTTCTCCTGACTGTTGCGCACTGCTACAGGCTCCTCTGAAGGACTCACAGGCTGTTTTCTGGCTGGCCTCCCTTGATTGGCAGCTTTGTGTTCTTTGTCATCAGTTTGAGACTCAGGTTGGGGTCTTTCTTCTTCCTGCTGTTGCTCATTTTCTTCATCCATGGTGTCCTCTGTAGCACCATGGATACTCTGAGAGCTCAGGCTTTCTTTGACCTCAGTCACAATGCCATCAATGTCCTCCTCCTGGTCACAGCTGTCAGTGCGTGGGTATGGGGCAAACTCGGCCTCCTTCTCTGGGCTGTCTGACTCGCCGTCTGAGCGTTCATCATAGTGGCGCAGACGGGAGCCCACCGCTTCCTGCTGATGGTAGTCTCCACATCCTGCCCGTCCATCCAACAGCCGAAAACCAGCCCTTCTCTGTTGGAGAGACTCTGTCCCATCAGCCCCATCTGTAGCAGATGAAGCTGATGTGGGAGCATCACAGATTTCCTCGTAAACATGTTCAGAAAGTGAGTAAATGTCATATGGCTCAGAATAAGCTTCATCTGTAAGTCCAGTATCTAAACTCCCCAAGTTCTCATCAGCCCTTCCACCAGATTGGCTGAGGGGTTGGGTGTAGATGTAGTTGGAGTAGCCAGCGTTCAGTATCTCCTCGGCTTCATCCTGTCTCTGGGGGTTTTGAATAACAGACAGGGGTTCACAGGGCAGGGGCGGGGACTGTGGAGGATAGTTAAGATGTGGATGGTGATGTTGCTGTTCAGCCTCGGCACTCTCAGTGTACCCCTCCGCCTCAGGTCTTAGCTGGACTCCGTAGGTCCCAGCTTCATCCTCCAACTCTGGCTGCCCCTCGGGCTCCAGACACATCATCACCAAGCCATCGTCCCCCTCTGCACGGTCAGTGTGAGTGTGGAAGCCGCTCTCCGTGCTTGCTGAGCGAGCCAGTACTGAATCATCCCTCTCTCTTTCATCTTCGTGGGTCATGTCAGTGTGGTGCTGCTTGTCCTGTTGTTGTGCTAAGTGTTGTGCTCTCTCTGCTTCTCTTTGCTGTCTTTGTCTGTGCCTCTGCTGCTGAGCTCGGATCCTGGCCTCGCTGTCCCCCTGTCTTCGGTAACGTGTCACTGCAGGTCGGGGAATGGGCTGGGGCTGTTGGGGCTGCTGGGCCTGTGGAGACTGAGCTCCTTGTTGCAGCTCCATGTCTTGCTGCTCCTGTGGCCTTCGCTGCTGTGGTGCTCTGGCTCTACTGCCAGCACTTCCTCCAGCTGGGCCCTCACAGCGCCTATAGCGCTTTTCCTGGTTGCTGTGGTTACGTGAGCGGCTGTTGTGGCGATGGCGATGAGGGACATCAGTCTCTTCCATCACCTCTTGGCCAAGTTCTGTCTCCTGGGGATTCATGTCTGGATCTGGTTGGTTAAACTGTGTCAGATAATAGTTTTAGTCCATGGTCAGCAGGCGCCTGTGAGTTCAGAGTGAAGGCTGCTAAAATGACAGAAAGGGGAGAAAATATTGGAATAAACACTATAAACACATATAAAGCTGTTTGCAGAAAGGCACTAAACTCTGAACTTATCGAGACATTACCCAGAACAGGTGCATGTGAGGATGCAAATGTCTGAAACAGTTGGCCTGGGCAGTAGTTGCTATATGTGATAGAGTAGGAAAGTATTCTACCTACTGTAAAATCTAATCTAATGCTAAGGAGATTCATTTAAGTTTCAGCTGCAAAAATGCTTTTTCTTCTTGATGTAACATTAAATTTATATTAAGCAGACACTAATTCTTGCCTAAGGAACCCTAACGTAGGTAAGCCAGAGCTGGGACCCTGCTTTGCCACATGGAGGGCAGCAACGTTTCCACTACACTATCCAGACACCCTCTTGAAGGGTAATGTGCCAAATTAAAATGAAAGTGTCAAACTGCAACACAATTCATTGCAACTGTGTCTTTCTACAGTAGACATATCAGTCTAAACATCAGATCTGCATTGCTCCTTTCTTGTCAGTCCACTGAGTGGGCCTCACTCAATACTGGGCCAATTATGAAAAGTTAATTGCAGGCTCACTTACTACTGACAGAGGCAACATCAACACAGCCACTGCAACACAATTCACTTCAGTCATTGTTCATTAAACTCAATTCATTATTTTGGCATCAAAGTCTATTCAGTTTTGAGTTTTTTTGGAATGTGGTCACAAATGGGTTTTGGGAAGGAGTTCCAGAACAAAGGGCAGCTACTGATGAACACCCTCTTGGTCTGGGTGCTTAGTCTTGGATGGTAAGGATAAGAGATTAAAGGTGCTTCAGACACACACTGGAAGCCTGAACATATCTAGACATCACCCGAGTGAGCTGCATGATAAAACGGTAATGTCCAAGTCAGACAGCATGGGAACAAAGTGATCAAAACACATCCAGCATTGCAGCTTGCTGTGTGTGGGGCTCTGTAGCAGCAGACTGCTCAGAGTGTCCATATCTGTACTCTGATCAAACTACATGTGCCAGGCAGTCGCTCACCTTCTGCTATTACATGTACCTATATGGTGTTGACTTTCTGTTGCTTTTGTTTCCAGCTGTCGTTTTTTCCTTGATTCCACCCTGGAATAGAGAGAGAAGAACACAAATTAAAAGCTTAGTGCAGTTATTATGCAATTATTTATAAAATCTAACATTTTAGTCCATGTCAGTGCTCAGAGCCCCTCACTAAAGAATTAGTGTACAACATTGCATTTTCAATGTAGCTAAGATTATAACAATGAAGGGAAGAAAGAAACCGTAGGTGGATCCCAGTTCCCTTAATTTATTGATCATCCATCCTTGCTCACCCCGGTCCTCCATCTTGAAGGACGTCCCAAAACCTCCTTTTTCAATCTAAAGAGTAAGGACCAAGGGTCAAAGAGCAGCATTTGAGGATAGATAAGTGAGCACACAAGCTCATCCTATGTGGAGGAAACATCCCTTTATTGGAAACCTGTTGGTGATTAGCTGCAGCTAATCTATGAATAACATCATCATTGAGACAGGAGCGTCTGAATATGGGTATAAATATACCCTACAGTAATTTTACACAATAGAGATGCTGAGGAACGACATGAAGAGAGATGTTCACTTAAGATCTAATTAGAATCTGAGTAAGCTGTTGTTTTGTGAGGAAGAATGTCCAAAGGTGTGGATGTTGAAGAACTTGTTTGATGTTAATGTTTCCAAAGGTTCAACCAGTTATTAAAAACACTCAGTATGAAGTGATGGTAGAAATATAATGATATGAAAGATTTATGCAGAAAACTAGGAAACCTCAATCCATGCCATTGCTATTTGTTGGAACTGTTCTTTGTCCGCAGTAGTTAGTTGGTTACAAATTGAATATACAAGGTACATACAGTATATTCAATCTCATAACAATAGAGTATAGTGAATTACTTCAAGTTGTGTAGCAGCTGCCTCCAATAGTGGAAACCATCTTCCCCAGTTCAAATGTGGAATGAACAACTGTGTGTTATGTTGCAATATATATCAGATATACTGTAGTTCTCAGCATGCAAGAACATCATGTATCTCTTGTCCAAAGGCAACATAACAAACTCAAATTTTGCTATATACTGTGAATGATATTAACTTACATGTAAAAAGAACTGTTGCGATGTAATACAAACAAGCTATTATCTATCACATCAAGACTATCTGACACATCAAAAATGGCACAAGAGTTATTTGTTTTCAAAAGCGACTTAATTACATGTTTTCAGGAATGTGGATCAGAAAAAGCATCATCTTCCAGCAGAAAACATCAACATCAGCTGGGTTTTATAAAAGTCTGTGGGCAGACCTACAAGAGTGTCCTCATTATCACACTGTTATAACAATGGCATTATATTTCATCAAGTGGCTGACACAAGCAGTCAGAATGAGATGTGTTTGCCGCCCAGCTGGCCTCATTTACAGTCTACGACAATAATACAACCAATACTGATACGAGGCAGCTAAAACCTCTCAGCACCACTGCAGTGAAACTCCTTATAATCCAGGAGACAAGACAGCTCTGTATGTGGAGCTATTACCTAAGTCTCAGATATCAACCTTATTTTACTGTTACTGAGAAAGGGGATGCTTTTATAGTGATGAACGTAAAGAAAATGTTATGTGATCGCCACCAAGCCAGAAAACTTTCATTAGCAGGTACAGTCAAGCAGAAATTGATATATTGGATATAGTTGTTATGTCTGGTCAGTAGATCAGTTTTTAATATCACAGGGAAATAGTAAAAACAGACTCAGTGAGCCGAAGGTCAAGCTACAGACTCTTACTGTGGTTTACCTCAAACACTTGAAAGTGATTAGCATTCATTTCACAGTAAGAAGGTTCCAGACTTGAACCTGCAGAGATGCCCTGAGACTCATACAGTCCAAAGACAAGCAGGTTTATTAGTGACTCTCAGCTGTGAGTGTCTGTTTGGTAGAATAGTCTCAACCAGTATCAGCTGGGATTGGCTCCAGCCACCAACCAGGCTAAGTGGTATAGCTGATGAATAAATGGATGGAGAACTCTATCTAACATGTTATTAAGGTAAATTACTGCTAGTGCAGATCAGCTCCTCATATCCATTTACAGCATGATTAACTATACTATACTATAACACATTATAGTTGTTATATACTATTACACTTCCATCCCATGCACTGGCCTCACCCTCCAGCTCCATCATAGTATAGTGCCTGATGCCTGCTACATCCACATATAAGAGTTTAATGTCCTTCTTATTAGACATACTAAAGTAACAAGTGATGTTGTGTCCTAACAATGGTTCTCTATGATGGAGCTCCATCATGTGGTGACATGTATGTAACTCAGGAGCAAACACGAGTTCAAACAAGAGTTGCTATTTTCCTGACAGTGGTGAGAACATGTTATTTGAAGTCTGGCTTGTCGCTCTGCTTCCTCTTCGCCCTTTCCTCTCATTGTCAGAGCTTGACGGCACGGGGACGGCTGGTTGTCAAGGAAACCACCGGGTAATTGCTCTCTGAGGGAGGCCAGATAAAAAGGTGACCTCTCCAGGGTGGTGGTGGTGGTGGAGCCACAGCAGTGTTCTCCCACCTCCACCACCACGGTTGTCAAACCTGCTGCTCTTTTTTTGAGCTGCTGTAACATTGATAATGGAACCGTCAGCCTCCATTTTTGGAGGTGTTTTGTCCTCACATGGCGCGCTACATATGACCGAACACTATGCTTAATTCATAGAAATTTATTTGGTGGCAAATAATAATATGATGAAACCAAGGAAACCCTAACCCTAACCCTACAAATCACATTTTTTGACTTTGTCAAATTATATATTAATATTCAGGTAAAAATAAAAAGTAATACATTGATCATCTCATCATTCTCAACATCTTTCTTGCTACATTAGAACAAAAATTACTTTTGTGCTGCATTTTTACAATTGTTTATTGTCCAATGTACAGAAATCAGCCTCCACATTAAATCTCTTCATTTTGATGCCTGATTAAAGACCCTAAGAAGACTTCTTAGGGTATTAGATCATGTAAATCAATAAGCAAAGACAATCAATAAGCTGGGACCTGTATGTGTTAGTAGCTGTTTCTTTGTCACCATTACATGCTCCTGCAGATGGTTTTAAAATACACATGTAAGCTTCACAAAATGGCTACAGTGCTTCTGTCATTTAACTTAACTCCTATAAATTAGATCATTGATGTGGGCACTTCACTCCTGATGTCATGATCCCTGCCTGGCCTTGCCCCTGTTGGTCCATTTTCCTGTTCCTGTCCTGATCAGTCTCACCTGTGTTCTCCCTCTGCTCTCTCACCTTAATCACCAGATCTGTTTCACCTGTGCACCAACCTCCCTTTTATAAGCTCCACTCAGTCAAAACCCCCTTGCCAGATCATCAAGGCTGACAAAGTTTTTGATACTAGGCTCCAGCAACGCCTAGCCTTGTTTCTTGTATCCTACCAAGGTTTTGTTTCTATCCTCCAGCCTAGTACTCCTGCCTTGTTTCTTGTTGTGCTTCAGGAGAGAAGCAGTCCCTACCCCTGCTCCAGTCATGGCGGCCATACCAGTGATGGTTGTGGTTCTGTTAGCTGTGATCCTGCTAAGTATCCTGCTCACCTGCTTGAGCCAGAGAGGGGCAAGCTTCAGCTCCAGCTTGAAAAAGTAGTTTCAAAGCAATTATGTGACCACATAATAAGAACATAATAACCTGTATGAAGATTTCCAGTTAGGACTTGGAGACATCATCCTAAATTTCCATTGCTATGCAGATGATACCCAGCTATATTTCTCTATGAAACCAGAAGAAGTCAATCAATTAATCAAACTTCAAGCATGCTTAAAAGACAAAGGCCTAAAAAGTCCTCTAATTTTCTACTCCTAAACTCAGACAAGACAGAGGTTATACGGTTTGACATGTCTTATACTATTAGACATGATGTCTAATAATATTGTTACCCTGGATGACAAAGGATTGTCCTCAAGTAATACTGTGAGAAATCTAAGTTATCTTTGACCAGAATATCTCCTTTACTTCATACAAATCTCTAGAACACTTGAGGAATATTGGTCAAATAAGAAGCATGCTGTCTCAAAGTGATGCTGAAAAACTATTTTCCCAGCAGAACTCTCTGTTCTCAGACTGCAGGTTTACTTGTGGTAGTTATGCTGCTATAGGTTATTCTGCTGGGGGACCTCTACTGAGCTCTTCTTCTCTTCTCTCCTCTCCCCTCCCCTCACGCCCCCTCCTATCCTCTTGTCTATTCATTTAAAAGCCACCTTTGCATGTCATTAATTTTGTCTTTTCTCTCTACCTTAGTTGTGCTTCCTCCTCTCTTTCTCTCGCTCTGTTCCTTTCTGCATGTATCCTTGGCCCCGGGGCTCTTATATCTTTCTCTTTCTATATCTTTAGAGTGCAGTTACTGGTCCTACTGACCAGTGATTTTTGTTGCCTGCTGTTCTTTTCTCTCTCCTCTTTCCAGTCAGCTGATGATGCTGCTGTCAGTCAGACTCTGCTGAATATGCTCTCACAACACAATACAATAGACAACATATACCACAACAAACAACAGAACCACGTACTGTGTATGTGCAAATTTAGCACTTTGTAATTTGCCACCTAGTGGCCAGAAAAAACAGTTGTGGCAGCTTTAACAAGTCAAGCTACAAAGCCAAATGGGCCAATGATCAATTCAAGTGTCTACACAAAAAGGCAGGGGTTAGGCAGGCCTTAGTATCAACAGAGCATATTCAAATACTGGCAAGGTAATAAACATATTGGGAGATTGCAACATTCAATTTAATCCCACCACTAGTCGATACTCTACCTCACCGGTCCTGTGCAGTCTAGTGTGTGACAACATTTAACCCCATTTCAAGCAGTGGAAGGAAGAGGATGATAGAGAGACTAATATTAAGTTTGATTTGAGAAATCAATTAGGAAGAAGTCAACAAAAAGACAGCAGCCAGGAACCGGCCAAAGCACACAGAGCTGTACTGAGTCATTTTCATTTCATGTTGAGGTCAGATGACAAGATGCTCCAGAGAAAAGTCTCAGATTGAATTATTGGTGTTCCTGTAAATAAATGACAGGAGAGGACCAGCACTTCATCACAGAATACTTTTTTTATTTGACTCCAGAATGTGCACATTATAGTGTATACTGTCAAAATGAAACAGCTGGACAGCGTAGTGGTAAGATCAGCACCCTCTAGGAGACCGGGGTTTGAATCCTGGCTGTGGTCTACCTCCAGGGTCATTTGGCAGGAGCTCCTTGTGCTTACCCTGCCTTTGCCTTGTTCCTCACTTGTAAGTCGCTTTGGATAAAAGCGTCTGCCAAATGACTAGATGTAAAATGTAAAATCATACACCCACCATCGGTGAACAATGATCTGCTCCACACTCTAAATTATGAAGCAGTGGAATAAGCAGCAGGACTGAAAGAGAATCCCCATCCCACAGTCTTCTGTGTAGGCACCCAGACTGATCAACAGGAGTCACTGGTGCAACAAAAAGGAAATCTGAGAGTTGCTGTGTTTGTATGAAAGGAAAAATGCAGTCAAAACAGAATCACTGATTTTATTACAAATTCCAACAGTGGTTTCACGACAATTCACTACCCAGCAGCTCTCTTTCCTCATTCCAGTATTGTCTAGCATGTGATAAAGGAAGCATCAGGACAAAAACACATACTGTATGAAATAGAATATTTTTGTGGCTACTGAAATCTCTTGGCCTCTCATCATATAGCCTCAGAACAGATGTCTGAATTATGCAGCACAGTGGTGCTGTTGAGGACGGTTCTGCACACTGGCAAACTTACTATTCAGAGTGCGTAGGAAAACCCAGATATGGAGCCTTCCTCTTCTCAGGTTCCCTTTGAAAGAACACCTACAGCAAAATTTCAAATCCAAAGACTGGGTGGCCTGAGTCAATCTCAAGCAGGGAGAACACATATCTTGCAACAAAGTTTGATACTTTTAATTAGTGAGATTAACTGTAGATGGATTTTCTCAGACACATCATCAGAGACGAGTATCCGCGAGTTTATGGGAGACATGTGGACTGCACATGTCAAACTGTACAAATACAAAAGAAATGGAAGGAAAATGTTCCAAAAAGGAAAGCTGCCTCATAGCCCACAGTGCAGGATTAACTCCAGATATCTGGATTGTTATGAAGCTGTTTACACTGAAGAAAAAGGGTCAAATCCAGCTAAAGTCAGTCTACTCACACTGTCACTGTGTGTTTAATGCTCTTTAGTGAAGTACTCATATTTGTCAGACTCTATGAATATGAGTGCTTTGATGATGATCTGAACATTTTCATTTCATGATCCTGTGTATGGTCGCAAATGCTGATTAAATCCAATATTGACACATTTTATCAGGAGAACTTTGAGTGGTCACGGCTCATTATTTCTCAATTGCAAAGTCTCTGTCAGACATTTCAGATTCTGGCTTCATTTCCTCCTGAATCCAGTCCCAGTTTTTCTTTCCAGAGTGTTGCTACATTTCTCCAAGGTAAAAAAAAAAAACATGAGGCCATGAAACATTCAAAATACAAAATAGGGGTGAGGCGTCTGATTCTCCCCACAGCGATTTTCAAGTCTCGAATTCTTCACACCAGTCAAGCGTGAGTTTAGAACAGTGTGATTCATAACACACTGCAGTCAGGAGCTGCGAGTGGCTGAACTGTGAATGTAATAACAATCATCTGCACGATGCAGCAGACAGGCTGTGGGCTGTATGGAAGCCTGAAGTCCTGCCCCAATTTCAGCTTCAGCATTTGTTCTGATTTGAATCTGTTTTTTAATTACGTATAATGTTTGAGTCAAACAGTTAATCCAACCAAATACTGAAAATCAAATGTTGCCATAATACAGGCATGATTATTGATTTCCAATTTTGTCGACCAGTTTTAAAGAAATAGTTAACGTGGTATAAACCAAAGGTTAAACAACCTGCTGCCTGCCTGTTAGAGACATCCCACCTGTCTTGCAATGGAGTCTCCCTCATATTAAGTTCAATACAATACAATATCTCAGAAATCTGATAATTTGACAGTGGCTCAGCTTGTGAAGCGGTTGTTAATCGACTCTGGGGTCAACAGTTTTTGGCCTGACTCCTCTTGGCTGTATAATGAAATGTCCCTGGACAAGACTCTGAACACCCACGTCTGGCAAAGACCCCAGCCACTCAGGCTGCACACGCCAGTGGTGCCGGTGCCGGTCCCAGGCTCGGTGACAGTTGAGGAGAGGTATGTCAGGATAAGCATTTGGCATAAAACCTGTGCCAAAATCATTTGTGGATATGGTTGCATGTTTGGTTACTAAGCATGGTAGTCAATTCATGTACAGCACAACCACCTTTCTGCTCCACTGTGTGTTTGTAAGCACTGCAGAGGAGAGAAGGAAGTAGAGGCTCCCAGGATAGGACACAAAGCAGCAAGCGGTTCGACTTGTCACTGGTCAGCTATCCCACAGTACTGACACATATAGACACATACAGACACACACTGACGATAGCAACTTTGATAACAGAGAAGTGTGCACAGTCTCAAGCCTAAAAACCTACTGATTACTTAAAAAAACAAAGTAGAGCGTTAATCAGAGTGTTGCATCATATAAGAATAAAAAAAAAAATAATAATAAATCCCTGCAGTGACATTTCAGCCTGCACACCGCTCAATAGCTGACAATGGCAGTGCTTTAAGTGGTGAAGTGTTTGCCTCCGGCTGCTCAAGCAGGCAGAAATTTACATCACCAAATGGATGCAGCCGGTCACCTGACTGTATTCCCACTGAGCAGGCCAGAGGTTTGGATGGCCTCTCAGCAGAAATCCAGTCACTGCTCGTTGACATGCGCACCAGCAAAAACCTTGCTCGACAAATAGATATGCTCCTTGCCCATGGCAAAGGGGTCCTTTTCCATGTCTGCCAAGATGTCTACTTGTTTTATCCTCCCTCTGTCTGAGCAGGCAGCTGACTGCAGGATACCACAGCCGCTGTCCACCAACACAGATGAAATGGCCTGACACAAACAGGATGACACTAAAGCTTCTGGGCAACAGTGGAGCTGCTTGTTGATGGCCACTAGGTGGGTAAAGAATAATACAACACTGATGAAATAAGGATACAACCTGCCATAGAAGAACATACAGTCAGTATTTTCCTTTCACTTGAATGAAAACCTCCATGAGCCACTCTTGATTGTCACCCCACTGACATCACACTACAAAAAAGAAGCTGCTGGACCCCTTTTAACCTGTTCATTCTCAAGATTAGCATGAACACAAAGTTCCTTCAAATCTGTGTTGTTCTATCTGAATGCTAGTGAGTACTGCTGACTCAATTATTCATCTGAAAGAACAAAGATGTGGAGTCCCTGACGCTTCATTAACTGGACTCTTCTGTCTACTGAAAACAATAAAATAGCTTCCTATTAATATGCAGACTACATGCAGATATATATAAAAATCAGTCCCTCCAAGAATCCACAATGCTGTGATGGTAAGAACTGATGCGTTCTTGCAATTCTATCACTGAAAAATCACTGTAACTTTTCTGTAAATTGGACATATGTGCTATAGGCCTACTGTCCCTGAATGCCTCACCAGAGCTTCTAATGAGAGCAACGTAACACGTGGTGTTAACACATGGAGCTACTCTCTAAAAGTAAAATCTGTGAAGAAAAACAAATTATATGGTATTATATAATATTGTATATCAAGTTGCTCTCAGAAGTTCCAGAAGAAGCTGGGTGTCTGCAAACAGTTCTGCTAAAAACCGTGCAAGGCAGTTCGTTGATGTTCTGCGTGCACACTTGCACAGTCCTCCTCCAAGTGGTTCGGTAATTTAATCAGTAATTTAATGCATTTTACAAAAAACAAGCAAACAAACAAACAAACAAACCTATTTTATTGGCATTTAGGGCCATGATAAACACACAGTCACAATGCTGGAGGAACTGAATGATCTGCAGCTCTTTTCCTAATGCACACAGCTTTTTGATGATGGCAGGCGTATTTCTTCACTTTCATCACTGTTGATATGCACAGCTCTCATGGCTATATGCCATGAATTGTGGCCAATGTTGCTGAATAGTACTATTTAAAATATCATCACTGTAACATACTATTGCACATTTTTAAGTCTGTATCACCCACTCGTATGCGTAGGCCCATGCAATCGAAATGATCAGTTTCTTTTATCATCTATTGTAGCGCTGATCACTTATCAGAAATTTTTGGGGGCTCAGTTGTTTGGACAGTGAAATGCAAGCACACAGCGACTGGGGCAGCCTGTGCGTGGAATACTAATTATGCGTTTGCTCACCTGCTTGGGGTCTTTAAACAGACACGGACATGAGCAGACACACAGCAAACACGGAGCTCTTCGGTTAACGGAGTGTGATGTGACAGGGTTAGCAGCTCCTGGAAGTCTGGGCTTTTCTGAGCAGTGGGCTGAGCCTGTGTCCCTATTTGTTGCACTTTAATAAAAGCAGTGCCTCCCTGGTGGTGTGTTCTCAATTTGTCTTGTGCCAGTGGTTTACGATGCAGGCGTCATGTTGGAAGGAATGATAGGTGTGCTAATGTACAGCCTGACAACATCACACAGTGTCGTGCACGAGATTAGTACAGTTCAGTCTCTGGAATGCACTGTGCAGAAAGATTGGACTTCACAAGAACTGTTATTCTTCTATTATAGTTACTTATGTCATTATATTTAGAGTTACTGCCAGCTAAAACTGGACATCTAGTCATAATTACTTAGTTGCATAACATAACACCTACTAGCAGGAACAATCATTATGTAGACTAACAGTATGACAGTCAATAGAGACTGGTAAACACATGCATTATGTGCCGGCGTGGCATTGATCCACACTCCTGAATCTATGATGAACACATACATGCCAGTACTTCTCCTTAAGAGATACAGTAAGGGTTGTATCGTATGTGTAGCTCTTAAGTTGGTTCCTGCTTTCACATGTCAAAATGTCTGCTGCTCTGATTCAGGTTTTGGCTGTTAGCACAGTCACAACAGAAAAGCTGAGCAACAAGCACAGTTTAAAGGGAACTGAAAGTAAACAGAAATGTGCCCCAGCTGACAGCTCTGCTCTGTTGATCACTGTTCCAAATCCAAATGGGAGAAAAGTATATACACAGAGGTGCAAAACAGTAACGAGACTGCTACTGATTGCAGCTTCTTGGTTTTCTGCATAAATTGGCTGTGAGCTTTATCAAAGTCACAAACATAATCACACACAATATTTATAAGCTGCTAAAACACAAATAATCATGATCTATCACAACTATATTTATCACACGTTAAACATAAAGTGATACAGTAAAGCATTAAAACGCAGTTTCACTTCACTCCACCATCACTCTGTATGTTTAATGGGTGTGTTCAGCCAACACATGAACGACCAGGACAGTTATTTATCAGCTTAGAAATGTTTTGTTTGTTGATATTTGTGACTTTGTGACTGGTGAACAACAGATCACAGTTCATGATTAGCAGAAAAACAGGAAATAGCAAAGAGTTCACTTCCTTTTTGATAGTTTCGTGACGATGCTATCTGAATGTTTCACTCATTCAGCAGAATACCGTTCTGTCTGCATTAATTGGGGACTAGTCTTTGCAGCCATTCAGAAGAGTTCTTTTGAAACCATATTTACATAAAACAGCAAGGTCTGCATTGTGTAAGCAAATCAGATGGTCACGCCGAGCCAGACAGCAGCTGCTCCACAACACAAGAGACGCAGACTCTGAACAAGTCTCCATCTTATCTAACTTCCAAATATGAGCACGTTTCACCCTGCATGGTACCCTATTGAACGAGCCACCAAACTCACAGTCACTGGGGAAAAGTGCTAGTGTATCACTTTGCAGGCTAAACAGCTAATGCTAAGCTGCAGCATGTGAAAAAAAACATGTAAATATAGGTGCATGTGTCACTTTGTGTGCTCCTTCAGCACCACTGACAACACACTGTCTGCCCATGACAGAGCAAATTTGTTTCCATTGTCTGTTGTTCCCTAGGGTGCAGCACACAGGGAGGCTGCTGTAGAAAATAAAAAAGGAGGTGCTGCGTGTGATGCTTCTACCAACTGGCACTGAACTCCCTCACATCAACAAACACAATATTTCTAAGCTGATAAATAACAGTCGTGATCTTTCATGTCGTTCTTGAACACACCCATTAAATATACAGTGCAACAGTGGAAAAGGTAAGTGAAACAGTGTTTTGATAACTGGTTGAAGATCAGATCAGATCACATCTCATGACCAGTCTTTTCAATCTACTCCTGTGCCTGTATGTCTTTACCTTACTTTACTCACGTAGCTACCAGCCTTTAACTGCAGTTGCTAACTGAACGTGAATCAGCACCACGGACAGCGCTCTAAGCAGCTACACCTGTGCTCCCTCTTAGTGTTGAGACTGTACTGGAAAAGGAAGTGCCCCTCTATTGGTTCCCTCTGTTTATAATTATTATGGTATTATGACACCTGGATACATCACGACCCCTTGTGCCAGCGAGAGGAAGTTAACCAATCAGCTCACTCGATTTGGGAGGTGTGCAGGGCAGCTCCTCTGCGACTTGTAGTTACCCATAACCCCCTCCTGTGAGTAGGACCGTATAGACGTGTACCTACATAATTTCTCCTTTATGCACAAGAGGAGCAATTTTCATTCAGCTGATTGGGTCCAGTGTCCAGCCCTCGTAACTCATCCAATCAACCAGTCATCAACAAGGAGGAGGTCTGCAGGTGCATGGTGGGGTTTCTGCAGCCTGAAGAAGCATAGGGTTAGCTTAACAACCAGCTGTCAGTCAAACAAAGATACGCCCCTCTATCCCACTGCAGTTAAAGGAGCATTTCTGATATTTGAGCTTCTTTTTTAATCATAAAAAACTAAATGCAGGTTAAAAACAGGTCGACGTAGTTTTAACCACAAACACAGATGTCAACATGTGATTTCTATTGGACTTGAAGTCAGGAACACACAGTACGAGGGCTTCACCACCAGGTTGTTCTGCATGCCCTCCACCGGATCATGACAAACCCGGGTTTCACTGTTTTATGAAGTAGTGCCAGCCCTGACACACTGCACAGCCAAAAAGTGACCTGCAGCATCCCTGTCAACAGCAATCAGGCCACACACACACACACACACACACACACACACACGCACACACACACACACAGACTGGCTGCCTCTGCACAACATGTTTCTGATTTGGATTTCTGGATCACAGGAGATGACTGAAGCCGAGCTGAGGTTCTGCTATGAAGAGAAACCGAACCTGCCCGAAACCCAGCATCAGGAGAAGCCTGAACCAGGCCAGGGTGTCGACTGCTGGGACTCTGCACCTGCCAACAACAGGGCCTCAATGGGCCGTTTCATTCATGTCAACCCGGTGGGCGGTTGCGCTGTAGCACAGCACAAAGCGGCGCACATCCATCCGGAGCTGCGCTGCTTTCCATCTCAATCCCGGTATGGCACTTCCTCTGGCCGCCCTGAGGCCACTCCTCAAAACGGTGAGCAAACCGAGCGGCGACGGTCCCCCCGTCCCCTCAGCTCAACAACAACAACAACAACGACCACGCAGCCGTTCCCGAGCGCGCTGCTCCGCAGTACCGCGGCGCGCTGCAGGTGTCGGCGGACACAGCGGCTTTTAAGCCGAACAAGAGGCGAACTCACCGGCTTTCAGCAGTGATGTTGCTGCAGGCTGGAGGTCCGCTCCGCCGCTGCCACACCGTCCTCCATCTTCCCTGTAGCGGCTGCTCTCTCTCTCTCTCTCTCTCTCCCTCGCCAGCCCCTCCTTACTCCCCCCGACAGGACACAACCAGCAGCCTGTGCACTGTCACAGCTCTGTAAGACACTTGTGGGCTGCAGCTTGTGCATTAATAATAATATTAATAATAATAATAAACCACTCGTCAAATATTAGCGTGTTATTTCTCAACATGTTACATTTAAAAGTTCTCTTAACATGTTTTAGTTTGTGTTTTTTTGCACAGGCCACAGACGTTTTACACAAGGCTTTAAGTTTGGACAGGAGTCCACCATTTGAATTAACTGGACATGGCTTAGAATAGTACACACCTGTTTACATATAATATAATGTCCAACAATTCACAGTACAAAACAGAAGAAGTCTGAAACCATCAGGTCTCTTCCTAATGCTCGGGTGGACAGACATTCAAAAGTCCTCTGCAGAAATGAAAGATCCTGCCAGAAAGGCAATCATCCATGAAGACGACCATGACCTATTACCATCCCCATGGTTGAACATAGCCAACTACTGCAACTACTACAACACCTGCGCTGATGGTTCACCTTCTTCCAAAGCCTTGTCTTGTGCTTCAGTGGTCCACTTCCCATCCAAACTAAGCTGGAGAGGATCTGTCAGGAAGAATGGGAGAAACCGTCTAAATCCAGATGTGAGATTCTTCCGGAGACTTAACCAATAAGCTGGAATTACTGCCAGAGGGGCTTCTACACATACATTTACAGTGCAGTGAAATGTCCAAAAATGAAGGGGTATGGAAAGACTGCATTTAAAAACATGTTGTTACAGCTAATCAACATCACCATATGGTTACATTTCCTTTCCAATCTACACTGCATAACATTGAGGTTATGCAGTGTGTAAGAGTGGGAATAGTCAAAGGCCATTACCTGTGACTTTATCACAAAAACAGTTAAGAGTATAGTGGCATCTCAAATATGGTGAACACACACACACACACACACACCAGATAAAACACAGCAGATCAAACAGTTCCCAGATGAGCTTTATTTTCTTAGTAAGCAGATGACACAACACTGAAAGTGAAGATAAAATACTCCATAAATAAATAGAAAATTAATGAGATGCTAGGATTATTCATTAAGGACATACCCTCAACTGAAGTCAAGTGAAGAATAAATAAAAGAAACACAAGCTACATTATTTTTTAAAAGCTTGTTGAACCTCTAAAAAAAAACAAACATTTCTGCATAGATAGTCTTGTATTCAAAGTTTTGTGTTCTAGGTCTGCAAGGATGTTAAAATACCCACCACCCGTCGGTTGCGATATGCACCCCTTCATGATGAACAAACCTAAAGAATGGCATGGCTCAAAATCTTCAAGATTATCTATGTTCATGTACACAGTGATCTGAGGTGATAAAACATCTTACGACATACAGATGTGGATAAAATTGTTGGTACCTTTCCTTTAAAGAAAGAAAAACCCACACTGGCCACTAGAAGAACTAGAAAATGATAAAAAAGTAACAATAAATAAAAAAATTACTGAAAATTAACTCATGAAAATCAGACACTGCTTTTGAGATATGGTTCAACAGAAGTTTAAAAAACAAAACAAAATAAAATCAACAACAACAACAAAAACAAAAACGAATGAACTAAAATGAAATGAAACAGGCCTGGACCAAAATGATGGTAGCCTTACTTAACTTAACTTAACATAATGTTGCTTCATTTTTGCGTCTGGGAACATAGAGCTGATGTGAGTTGCCAAATGTTCCAGTTTTGTCTCACCTGTCCAAAGCACACTCTCCCAGAAGCTTTGTGGCTTGTCAATATGTATTTTCTCTTTTTTAATGATTTGCTTACAACAGTGGAGTCCTCATCAATCATTTCTATTAAGTCCACTTTGGCTTAAACAGTGACTGATGGTGTGATCTGACACTGATGGACCCTGGATGATAACCCTGGAGTTCGCCTGTAATCTCTTTGGAAGATGTTCTGGGCTCTTTGGTTACCATTCATATTATCTGTCTCTTCACTTTGTCATTCATTTTTCTCCTGCCAACCTCCCTGGACGTGGCTGCTACAGTCCTGTGGATCTGTGGAACAACTGAATAATATGTGCAACTGTAGTCACAGGAACATCAAGCTGCTTGGAGATGGTCTTACAGCCTTTAACTTTAACACGTTAGTCTATCGTTTCTTTTCTCTAATGTCCCGACACAACTCTTTCCTTAGCTTTCTGTGGTCCATGTTTACTGTTGTACACACCATGATACCAAATGTCAATTCACTGACCATTGTGTGTTTTTCTTTCTTAACAGAACCGTACCAACAATTCTGTCCATGTAACTCTTGCACTGTAGTTTTCTGTAGCAGAGCTGAGGACAACATGGTTAATGGGGACCTAGGCTGTTCTAGCTAGCCAGTCTGTGCACAATGAAGCCTAGTGCAGCATTTATTGTTCTGCTCAAGTCTGCTAAAGGAGGCCAACCAGTCAAACATCTATACATAGAAATGATGGCATCAAACTAGTAACAACATCCCATAATGAAAACAAAACAAAAAAGGACCCTATCAGATCTGCAGTCTATTTTTTCGCAGTGACTATCTGTAATAAAGCTTACTTCAGATTTGTACAAATTTCAGAATAATTCTCAGTACAGATGGATGCTATCACCTTCACCTTCTACTTGACAGAAGGGACCAACTGTGTAGAAACAGCCTGTGAGAAACTGAAACACTACAAATAATTTCTTAATAGATATTTGGACCCTTTTGATCTTACCTTTATTTTTAACAAGCTAGTTACAGAGCAGCTAGGTCTACTGTTGACTAGCTGGAGGAAATAAAAGTGAAAACAGACCTTCCAGTCAAAATCCCATTAGGATTTCTAACTTCAACAATAATAATAATATTAATAATAACAATACCTTTTCAATTACTTTGTCGACCGACTTACTTGGTGTGTTAAGATAAACAAGGTAGCTTTCTATAAAACATAGCATTATTACTTATCCAATATTTAGGTACAACTTGAGGCGACTCAAAGAGTCCTTGAACAACAGAGGATTTAAGACAGCAGAGATCACAGCTACAACATTTAAAGAATGACTTTAGATGAGGGCATTCATGAGTTTTATGGGTACAGACAGGGCCTGACATTAACATTTTTGCTCACCAGCCACTGTGGCAGGTGATTTTCCAAAGTTAGAAGAAATCATGTTTTATGAATAAAGTTGACCATGGTTTGCTAAAATGTGCTCGAACCAGATTTACAACCCAACATGAAGTCTATTAAGACAGAGACATAAAAAAAGAGTAGCTTCTTATTGCATACAGTAAAGGTAGTGCTGGGGTGTAGAACATTGATTGAAAACATAAAAAGTAAAAGAATAGGAAGGCAAGCTGTGACAAGTGAGAACTGTTAGAACCATTAGAGCTGTTATCACAAATGTCTCTTAAGTTTCTTACATTAAATAAAGTGCTTCTGTCTGGGACTTCGGACATTCTAAGACCAAACCCTGGCCTAAAATCAAGGCTTCCTTCATATTCCTTCCTATCATTGTCATTTATGACACATGCTTAACGACCAGCGGATCACCGTCGGCTCAGAGTGGATGACACATGCACACACATTGGCATGAACAGGTTAACGTTGCAGGCACACCAGCTCCTAACTTATTTGAGTGAGCATTAGGACCGTCCCAGCACAAAACAATCGTCATTGTCTGCTCTCCCAACATCAGTTTGGCTGAGTGTTGGGTTTTTCCACTGTGACCATCCACTGGCAATGTGACATTTCCCGGCTGTGCTCAGTGTCAGCCTCGGTGTGGAGTGTCATAGTGTCACATGGCACTTAGCTTATTATTTCAGATGTAGTGTCACTTATTTCAGATGCCTTTTGAGAAAAATTCAATTAAATTTCAACCTGCCAAAGTGGCTAGTGCAAGTGACTGCGTTTCCTGCCACTGCTGAAATCCACCTGCATTTGGTGGGTTGGTGGGTGTTAATGTCAAGCCCTGGATACGGACAATATCCACATTGTGATCATGCAAGTACTCGTTCTGCTAGACTTGTTTAAGGGTGGCTGTAGTTTCTCAGAGGCGTAAAAATGAATGAACTGACTTTATTAAAATCACAACTCCTTTTCAACGTCTATTAGCTTGTGCTGTAGTGGTTGTCAATTTATTATAGAATATGACAAGAAATCAAGGAACGATGAAAAAAAAGAAAAATCTTAATGAGACAATGCATTACGTTGATAACAGAATGTTAGCCCAGAAGGAAGGTATCAGCTCTCTTTAACAGCTGTTTCTTCAAAAACAGCTTTTATATTGTCATTTAGCAATGATTGACTATTATTATCATTATCAAAAGTGCTGTTCAGTGTCCACCTGTGGTTCACTACACATCTGTAACAGATGAAGTTGTTGCAGTAACGGCAGCATGTAGCACCAGTGAATGTCAGGGAAAGTCCCCTAGTACTCTATCCTAGCATCAGTTCAGCTAAACTGGTAAAGCTAACATTTCTCTGCTTATTTAGTGATTCAGGTAGGCAGAAAATATAACTTAAAGTTAGCTCTGAATAATATTTCACATAACAAACATCCTTATTTCTGCTAGCTTCTAACTTTTAGGGCTTTCTGTTGTACGCTACTGTAACCTAGCACTTAGCTACATAGTTAATACTTACTGACTATATTCAGCAGTAAAATGAGACCAGGAGCAGCAACCAGGGGTCAACAGAAGTAGAGATCAAGACAAACTGACACAGTTAACATAGGTTACAGCCTTCAGAATGGAAACCAGAGGAAGCTCAAAAGAAAAAGAAAAAGAAAAAAGAAAAGGAGTGCGACTGTGCTTAAATGCATTTGCAATAAGTGAGGGCTGAGTGAATTTGAACGCAATCATTTAAACTACCATCACCCTATTGTACTGTACTTTAGAAGGGCCCATACTGAACTTTTTAATAAAAGCATTTTTGTTGCTCACACTTCTGCGTCCATTGCAACAATTCCCCACTTCTTACAACTAATCACTTCATAAAACATGGAATGATGTTGACAATTCAAAATAAATGGAGTTTCAACTATTTATACATTTCATTTTACTGTTTCATGAAGTCTTATTTATATTCTACTGGCTCTTTTGGCATTCCATATAATTAGGTCCAACAAGTGTTATTTTTATATTTCGCCCTGCTCTCACTTCTGCAAAGACACTCTTCCTTGTCCTGTGGAAGTACTTGGTGAAATATCTGAACGGAAAGTAAGTAACATGCAAATGAATGCCAAGGCATTCAAAGCATGGCATTATAAACAAACAGTGGAAATTTGACCTGAGGCATAAGAGCAGAATCTACTAGGACTGCAATCCAACAGGCTGTTTGTGTGTGTGCAGATTTCCATTCTGAAGGGGGTACTGGCTCAGATGAAGCTCACAAATCCAGATGTTTCTGTAAAAAATCCCACCCCCATCCTCTCTACTTAGTGTCAGGACAAGACAGTAACACTAGGCTTCCCTAGGACTGCTCTCTAAAGTCAGCACTATAGGTGGGCAAGATGATCCTAAATCTTTGTCTAAAGGCAACTTCAACATAAAGAAAGGATGGGGCTGTTCTCTCAAGGCTGCTGACCAATGACAGTGTCTAACCATTTCTTGTATGCCAGGGCGAAGCGTCTCTGCTCAGGGTTTGAGCACCTGTCCAAGATACTGCTTACAAAGCTGTGCTCAGAGGGCAGGGTAGGGGGGCTGGGCAGCAGGACGCCTCTCTTCAGTCGCTTGCTGTCACGCGAGTCTGCCAAGGAAGCGCCATCTACCTCCATCGGTTCACTAGCATGCCTCTGTCCGTTCACACTCTCCTCGTGACCTGCACAGCTTTGATCCCCAGCTTCTGGCAGGACTGGATCGCTGTCCTTAAGGTGGACAGACTCTATGCTTCCGTTGGTGCTGCAGTGGTGATGGGATTCCCTCCTCATACTGTGCCACAAGTAGAAGACATGCCGCCTGCAAGCAACCATACATTCAGCATCTTAATATTCAAATGCCCTGCATAAAGACACAAGTTCAGTATATGGGCACATGGTCCAGCTATTGTAGTGTATTTTTGGACTGAAGTTGTTTTTTTCCCTACACATTAGGCTAAACTCTTGATTTCAAAAGGTGCACTAATGGGTCTAAATACTTTTGGCCATACACTGTCAAAGCTGTAGCTATCATGGCACTAAAATTAATATTAGATAGATATTAGATATTAGAGAGATAAAGTTCCATGTTATCATTTAAAAGTTCCTAAAAGTCACGGCGTGATTAATGAGGAAGAGCAGGAGGACATGCAACTCACCACATATCACCTCTGACTAATAACCTTTTTACCTGTCATCAAGCGATGCTTTCAAATCACGTCTGTAACAGCTCTCAGCCATCACAGAAGTTACCAGAAAATTAGTATTTACACCTAAAACTAAATGTTTCAGCTTGACATAAAACTGTTGACAGGGTTTGACACCTCTTGGCTAATCCAAGCATAATTGTAAAGGGCAGACTTCAATGTGAGACAACAAATTTACTTTTAGTTTACACATTTAGGCTTTTCAAGGGTTTGGGCTTGCAAGACTTATCTGATGATTTGGATCCTAGGTATATTCTAGGATCCCTGGAATACCGATTTACTCTACATAAACAAGGTAAATTGCTAAAATAGTTATCTGATTAGATGGAACTGAATAAATGCGTTTTTAATAAATGCCCAAATTCATTACTTTTGTGTCTGCCTATGAATCAGCACCTCACTAGAATAGGCATGTATTTGATCTTAGCTTTTTATACTGTGGAATGTGCCTCTTAATTGTTAAGAGGTAAATGGCTCTAGGTTACACTTTCAGAACACACAGGAAGTCTCAGAATAGCTTGTTTATTGGAAAGTTTCAGTTTCTTTATGTGATGAGAAGCTGTAACTCAGCAATGTAAAACTCTTCCAATATGACTAATCACATATCACCACTTTTAGGAGATGTAAACAGACATGAAGTCACCCGCACCCTGAGCAATTATTAAACTTAAAAATTATTTAGACTTTCACGATGTACCATATCCATTTTTTTTATCCTTTATTTTTTTTCTTTTAAACTGTAGTAGTTAGTGCAAAATGACAAATGCCTTTAGCCCTGTGTCTCACCTGTGACTCCAGAGTGTCTCGTGCCCAGGAAAAGACTGGATCAGGTCTGAGCACAGCTCCATCTCCTCGTGGAAGAGTAGAAGGACTGTGGTGAAGCTGAGCTGCCTTTCCTCCTCACCTGCTACCTCAGCCCCTTGTGGCTCCCCATTAGCTTGGACGTGGCTATGATGGTGGGGACTGCCGATGGGTACTGTGCTGGACTGCTGATGGTGTGAAGAGGTGGCGGCAGTGGTGGCGGCAGTACAAGATGGTGACTGGGAGACCCCGGTAATCAGCTCACTGAGTAGGAACTGGCGGTAATGGAAGCCACTGTGGTCGGACACGTGCATGGACACCCACAGGCGCATAGATGACAGCTCATCATGTAAAACCTGTCAGAAAACATGGGAATGAGAACATGTGTATGTACATATGTGGGAGATAATATTGTCAGTTTCAGGTGAGTTTCAGTAAGAATGCACTTATTACACTACTTTGAGTCTCAACCTCCTGTTTTGGAAAATGACACATGGTCATAGCATCAATACAAGCTACAAACATTAGTAGGTCAAATACACTTAAAGGTAACTAGATATTCACAGTAGTGGATCACAACATATAGAATTTTGAATTAAAAAAATGGGAGTGATTAAGAAAGAGCACTGCGCCTTGCAGAGGTGTTTCTGTGATTTAGCCTAGCCTCAGTGATGCAGTGCACAAAATAACCTGTTAGTTTGTAAAGTTCAACAGCACAACCCAAACTGCATCTTCCAAAAGAATCACTTTAACAGTGAAATATTGGTACTTTGTGTGATTACCCAGTAGCTAACATTGATGCCCTGGGGTGCTTCCTGAAGAGAATGCTGAATTTGTTAAGGTGATGAAGCAAGTAGTTTCAACAGAATCATGGACCATGCCTTCAACATTCATCAAGGAAACAATCATTGCAGGACTGTAGGTGCATTAGTTTGAGCTTTATGTACCTAATAAACCGCCAAAATATAGTATGTAGATATTTTGACCACAAAAAAAAAAAAACAAAAACAAACAAAAAAAGCACTTCCATGTTGTACCTTGATGTTACCCTTGGCCATGTGTTGTAGCACCCAGATACGATGGGACCAGGCATTGTAGTTGCTGGGATAGCGGCTGGCGGCATCTGAGCACACCTTCATCTCTTGGCGCAGCGTCCCGGCCAGATGGTCACTGAGCTGCTGGCTTCTCTCAGCATCAGCCGGCTCTGCTTCACCTTGGTGCAGCTGCTGCTGTTGTTTTGTGCCGTGCCCCACAGCAGAGAACTGACGTAAGATCTGTTGCAGCACCCAGCGTCTACATGGATACACAAACTGAACTTGAACTCACAGGACAGTTACTGCTACACCACTTTTTATGAGACAATTTATCCATCAGTAATTTCACTTCCATCTGCTGTTGGAATGTGAGTTTTATTGAGTAGTCCTCAAAGACCCCATGAAACAGGGTAAGGAAGTACAGCTGAGACTAATGGAAATTGTGTTAGTAAGGTAATGTGCAAGTAATTAACTTTTTGTGCTGCATCCATGGTACAATTTGCTTTTACACTGACTGACCAAATGCAGCAAAAATATGAGAAACACATCAAATACATGAATGAAAAGCCTGTTTCTTTGCAGTTTTACCGGTGGATCCATGTCTCTGGACTCTTAGGGAATTTGGTGAGAGCCAGCTTGCCCAAGTAGAGGTCCTTCTCTGGATTAAGAACTCCACACTGCAACAGCTCCTTCCTGCAACAACAGTTAGACATAAATTAGCTTTAGCCACTCTTGCTTGTTTTTTGTGTTTAGCTCTTTCAAGGGCAAAGACAATAAATGTCTGATTTGAAGAACCAGTATTGCTGTAATTGTGTTGGAGGTGGCCACTTTGCCTGGGTGTAGCTGTACCTGACGTTCCATGCGGTGGTGAAATCTGGGTTGAGGAGCAGCAAAGTGCAGGTGATATCCACTAAAGCTGAGGGGCACACAAACAGGAACCGTTAGCTACTCTGATTGATTAATGTATATGATGCATGTCAGGACTGAACTCAACACATGAGGTGCAAAGAACTATGGCTCTCTCTAAAGAGAACCACAATACAACAGTAATGAGGCACTAATCAGAACAAAGATATAAAACCCATTTCTAGAGCCATTAGTGTTCTCAGGAGTTTGGTGCCAATAATATCTGTGACATGAAAGAAGTTTGAAACCACCAGGACTCTCCCCAGAGTAAGCCGCCTAGACAAAATGACTAGCCTAAGCACACTCGCTCATAATAAAACTTCATCTCATTTAGAGTTGGGAGGTCAAAGGAAACAATATCCATCAATGATGATGAAGAAAGGATGTCATTGATGATGAAGAAAGGATGTGTCATTTCCAATTAGAAATGTTCTGCTTCTGCTACAAAGCTGCACATTCATCCAGGCAGACCTCAGGTTGTATACATGGGACACATTTTAAGCTAAAATAACACATACACACACATTGAAAGGGAGAAACAAGATAACATGAGTGGAGTAGTCCTCACAACATTAGTAAATTTTGACCAACAGAAGTCACACGACTGGTATTGCAGCATTACTGCCTTCACAGAGGAGTGGATATTAGAGCTTGCAAATGTGAAATATCATTTGGGCACCTGCCATGTGACTCACACACATAACACTAAACTATTTATAACCACTAAATGGTAGTGTGCAGGTCATGTGTTTAGCCTGTGCTGATGCTGCATTTACTGGTACAAAAGGCAAACATTGCTGGTATAAGGTTGTTTTTAGAGTCAACGCCACCAAATCACCAAAGACTGTTTGTGCGAGAAGATGCTCCACTCTGTTAAAACTGCTGTTAAACTGCAAGTAAACGGAAAACTCAGGGAGCCAAAAAAAATAAATCAGGACATCCCTATTCAGGGGAGGCATATCCATGGAGGGTGAAATCTTTGGACCCATTGTCAGACCCTACACTGGTGCAGTGGGTCCTGAGTTCCTCATGATGCACGACAATACCCGGCCTCATGTGATGAAAGTATGCAGACAGTTCCTGGAGGATGAATAAATTAATACTACTGACTGACTCCTACTCTCGATCAAATAAATAACACCTCTCAGACATGTTTTGGCCCATCCGATGCTGCCAGGTTGCACTTTAGACTGTCTGGGAGCTCAGTGATACCCTGGTCAACATCTGGAAGGAGATAACCCAGCACACTATCTGTCGCTTATGAGAAGCATGTCCTGATTTACCTATGTTGTCAGGAATGCATACAAGAACTATTAGAATAAGAATTATTATAGTAATAATTTTGACCATATCACCCAGTCTCAGAGTAAAGTACTCAAAAGAGTAAATCTGATGTATTGAGAGATGAGACAGTGAATAATTTATTATAGTAAATGATGAGCATGTTCAGTTACCTTCCCTGTCCAACCAGTGTTTGCGCTGGCGGTAGAGCAGCAGCTTGTTGTGGACATATGGCAGCAGGAACTTGACACACCAGCTCTCAACACCCAGCTTGTTCTCTACCAGCACAATAGGACTGCGGTTGTAGCGGGCCTCTGGACATGGGATCACACCGATCTCATCACTGAGGGTGGAGACAATGAGAGTGAGGGTTGGGAACCATTTTTACTTGTTAGATTAAAACTAGGACACACTGATCAAACACATTGCGTATCACATTTCGGGGTATGTCTTGATAGTTTATGAAAGACATTTTGCACATAAGCTGAGACACAGAGCCTTTGTCTTTTAGTTATTTCAGGTCTCAGGCCTTGTTATACACTCTGATGAGATTCTAATTATGGTTGTTATTCTATATTCACTTGAATAAGGGCCTGTGATGCTGTTTCACCCAGTTTGTGCATAAGCCCACTCACTGCAGATGTAGAACATCTGACCTACTTCTATCTTGTGGGATAATGCTTTCATTTCTTGTTACATCGCTGTCTTTTTCCAACTGACATTACCATTAGCACAAATACAATAACTTCGCCGATGGACATAGAGTTTAACTACTCTTGCTAGTTGAGCCTAGAAGCTACGTGTACATGTGATTTGAGAGTGTGAATGTGAAAAGATATTTGTGTTCCAGTGTTAGCTACCTATGATGCATTTTACAAGAACTTGAAAAGAACAGCCATTGAGATTAGAAGATCTGAAAATATGGTGCTGCAACCTCGTCCCTCTGTGACTACGGGCAAGGCTCAGCTCTTCCACACAGTGTAGAGAATATGCAGGAGAACAGGTAGAGAACAGGAGAGGACAGATTTTACTAGTTAATCAGTGTATGTTGTTTTGCTTGACTTGTTACTATTGGGGTGATAAATACTTTATCAAAATAGTGTGCAGCATCAGAACCCTAGAAACAAAGACCTCTGAAAGTGAGAGGTAAAAAAAAACATCAATCTGAAATTCTCCAGGTGACATGATTCATTACTTAAGGAGATGTTGTCACTCTCTCTTTTCTAAATCCACTCTGCAGAGTGCGTAACATGAGGCACCATTTCTCACAGTAGCAGCACTGGTGAGGCATTTAGGCACAGTACGGAATGTAGGTCATCTGTATTGCCAAAAAACAACAACTTTGTTTTGAAATATAATATGTGATTGTTTCAGCTTTTCAAGAACTGTCACGGAATTGCTGAAGAGCGTGTTGCTAAAACATTAACTAAAAGTAATGTCACTGCCAGTGCTAGTAGCAAGCAATAGCAAAATACTATATCAGCAAAAAATTTCTGCAAAAGTCAAGTGGTAAAGGATCTTTTTACTAGGGTTTCAGATTCCAGCTCTGGGTTTCTCTTGCTTGATTTCAATGGGGGTTTTGAGATCATTATATACTCCTCGATCAGCTGGAATTGAAAGTTTTCTCCAGCCCGGTTAATGGTTACAGTCAATCAGCTTACTGCTGCACTCTTCATGTTACTGTCTCTACTGTTGCACCCTGAGTTTCGCCATCATCCCTTTGTTTTTTTTCTGGAAACCTTGATTCAGAAAACATCAATCTTTAATATATGAAAGTGCATCATTCAAACTTGCAACCTAACTAAGTTAATCGCTTTTTGTTAACAATAAGGGATTCCACCAGGTTTCTCTCAATGATAACTGCTATGTAGGACAGCTGAACTTCACATAGTATTTGAGAGGCTTACAGACACTTCCAAAACGGAAAACATCCTCGGGTGTTTCGGCCATGATCGACTTGACTAATTCTTCGCAACTAAAAGCTCTGCCCAATTTGTCACTTTAATTTTAAGAGGTAAAGTAATGTTAGCTCGTGAAAGCACAGTGCTATTAGCAGCTAACCCTGACGATGGTGTAGCTACCACTAACTACAGAGAAAGAGGCAGTCGCAAACACGACAGCCCAGAGAGACAGTAACTGAGACCTAATCAAATAAAGACATAAGACACAATTTAATTAGTTAAGTTCATTAGTTGATCGGACCATTAGTGAGCTAACGACACCGGCCCGGGTGGATGTCACAGTTTGACAGCCGCCTCCCTACATCAAAAGATTAGCGAGGCATCGTAACGAAGTTACACGAACTAATGCACCGTTTATTCTATTTTGTTGTACACCAGGTAGAAAATAATACAGTCTGGAATTGTCCGGAAAACCCCTTGTATGCATCTATTTAACACAATAAAGAGTTACGCTGGCTGACAGCACTGTCAACTTTTCTCTGAACTGCTCTGATTCCAGGTGGTAGTCCAAGCCCACATAGCTGAATAGCAGGAGCTGCTGTTTGGATTAGCGTCCCCTGAACGTGACAGACACCGGCCCGGTCCGCCTGGTTTGTTTACAGTAAACTATACTTACATGTTGGGGTTTCTCTTGAAAGCGTTGGTGATGTCTTTCACAACTCTCTGGACCAAGACGTCCACCTCCTCCTCCGACTCCGCCATTTTTAGAGCACCGAATGACGTCACAGTGACGTACTTAACTATTTCCGGGCTAAAAAATAGTACGGAAGCCCAGGTGGGCAAAGTAGTACAGTCTGTAGTTGTAATGTTAGAAATCTGGCTGTGTGATATTTTTTGAAATTTAATCAGTTTAAATAACGTTATCTACAATAAATAATTTTAAATCACATAATATGAAGAGTGCATTTTATGTTAGCTGTAATGTTTAGTGTCAGTAAGTAAATTCAATACGTTTTTGTGCTTTATTGTGCTTTGATCTCAGTCACAGACACAGTTCTGTGCCTCCCAAACAGCAAATCAAAGTCTTTCAAGAAGTTAAAAGGCTTCCATAACATATTTTACACAATAAAAACTCAAATTTGTGGGTGATTTTTTTTTTACAAACTATTTCGGCATGATACTCCTATATTATTTGTATTATTATATTATTTACAATGACATTAAACTGTTTAAAGAGCATAGAGCACAATTTAGGAGTTCATCATTGCAGTTGTGTTTGTTATATCTAAGGCTATATGTTGTATTATTGTGGTTTCAGGCTAGTTTTAGGTTTCCCCTTTGCCTGTTTCCCAGATTTATCTATTTTTCTTAGGTTAATCCTGCTTTTCTGCGCTTTTGGCTCCAAATACACCCTTCTGAAATTCAGAACGGGATATTTATACAACACTTAAACAGGCAACTCTTTCATGTGGTCTACTATATAAAATAAAAAAGTCTTATTGAGGTGTTTAGGAAATGAAACAGCTTGATAGCCTCTCTTTGACTCCCCTACATAAAATTCAGCAAAGCCTGCGACTTCACTTTCAAACAATGTTACGTAAGAGATGAAAAGCATCTGTGGAAAAAGTGTCTTATCCTAATGTGGGGAACAACTGTGGGGGAGTCTGAAACTGTTTACTAGCCAGAAACTGTCCGAGCTAATGATTCAGTGTGCTTTCTTCTATTGTTTTAAGCAATGAAAACCAGCACAAAGAACATATTGATAATCTTCAACACAATACACAAGTTGTGGGAATTATCTACACCCAAAGTCAGGCCAATAACTTCTGCATATGTTCTTTTTAATGTTTATCAGTAATGGAACTTTATCATACATCTTACCACTGTTATTTCATTCTATGCTGTCTACTTGACATTGCTTCATACGCAGTTGGGAACCACTAAGACCTATGTATTCATGTGCAGCATATGAGAAGACTGTAAACTCTGTCTCCACACTTTGAAGTGCTGCTGCTTTGTGTCCTGCCTCCATGTTGCTGGACTTTTTGCTTGATGCACTTGTGACTTTGGTAAGACAAACAATGATATTTTTTAGTTTTGGTATCACTGGTGGCTTTTATTAGCTTTTCTTTTCTCTGCCATCATGTTTATTAATGAAAAGAGACTTTAAACCTCGTTGGTATGGGATTAATTTAGAGAGTAAGTCTTTGTGTGGTGCAATTTATCAATTCTCAGTGTTTACCATGCACTAAATTTACAGCACTGTCTGTTTAGGTGAAGTGCTGGTTGCTCTTTATTCTACTGTTTGTTTTAATATCATTTACGCTGATCAGCCACAACAATAATTAAAATCAACTGGTGGTTGTAATGCTTTGGTAGACCGGGCTCAGCATGGGAAAACTGTAATGTCGGTCATGATTGACAGAACACACAGTGCATTACAACGTGTGGGGCTGTGTAGCTACACACCTGTCAGAGTGTGCATGGTAAGCCCTGTCCACCACAACAATAAAAGCACCAGGTAGTTTCAATATTGTGGCTCATCAGTGTACTACTTTATCATGTTAAATGATCATTTTAGCCTTGGTTTTAGATTTAGGAGATATTTTCCATATTCTATGTCTTAGTTATGCCACTATAATCAGAAAACAGGCAGACAGCCGGAAAGCCTGCACTTAATCCTGCCTTCATTGAAAACAAAAACTAAACAAAAATAACAAAAACAACTGTGCACTGTTGTATTAAATAGATACATGAAGTCATTTCTGGCTAACATCCTTGAAATGTGGTCTCCAACAAAATGGGATTTGTTTATCTCAGGTTATTCCACAGAAACTGCCCATGATGGTTCTGGACAACAAGAGCTGTGCACCAGTTCTCAGTGTCCTACTCTTACTTTGACACTGTTAATCACCTGTCTGTATTCTCTTAGCTGGGCATCTTTGGTAAAGCTCTCAGCTGGCTGAGGCCCTATCTATCGTGGTGAACCTTCAAGGTATTTTGGTAGAGACAGGTGTCCTGCTAGAAGCAATTGTACATGAATACAGTACAGTATGTCTTACTATGCTCATGTATAATTTAACAAATTCAATTCAATTCAATTCAATTCAATTCAGTTTTATTTGTATAGCGCCAATTTACAACAGAAGTTATCTCAAGGCACTTTACAGTGTAAAGTTTAAGACCTTACAGAAAATATTTATACAAAAAATTATAGAGAAAACCCAACAATCCCATTTGAGCAAGCTTTAGGCAATAGTGGAGAGGAAAAACTCCCTTTAGAGGAAGAAACCTCCAGCAGAACCAGACTCATAGTGGGCGGCCATCTGCCTCGACCGGTTGGGGTGAGTGGAAAGAGAAGAGAGAAAAGAACAGCAGGCAATAAGACAACAACAAGCAGCAAGAACATTGGGCAGATGAACTGGATTCGGGAGATGTACAGCTCCAGGCCGAGGATACCTGCAGAAAAGTACAGACAGAGGGAGACAGAGAGGAGGAAACACAACTACAAGAGAGAGAAGACACAAAGTTAATGACATGAAATGGTGGCATTTGCATTGATACAGGAGAAAGGAGAGAGGAGAGGAGCTCAGTTTATCGAGATCAAATCTCTTGCTATGCTGATGACAACCAACTCTTCCTTTCCCTTCCTCCAGATGGCTCCACTTTCTCAACGCTAATCTCTTTTCCTCTGACATCTCCATTTAGATGAGAGGAAAAGCATCTTCAATCCAAGACAGAAGTTCTAGTCCTCCTAGAGAAACCCTCCACAACACCAGCATAAACTTAGGGCTACAGTTATCAACTGTGGTACTCCAGTGCCTCTGACTTTGCTTGTTTTCCAACAGTCCCTACACTTACAGCTCCTGATTGGCTGAACACATGCAATCCAGGTAATCAGATGTGAGTAGGGCAGAGATAGTTGAAAGGAAAGTGGCTTTTGAAGACCATTATTGGCCACCTTAGGGTCTGCACTGACTGTCCTCACAAAGTCTGCTAGAAGTTTGGGTACCATCCACGATCTCCAGTTACTGACTCAATTCAACTATTGCAATGCCCTACTATCAGGACTACCAACATGCACAATCAGATTTATCCAGATGATCTGAAATGTAGCTGATCAGGCAAAAAGGGCATGCCACATAATAGGTCATACATTTGGGAGTTTAAATGTAAAAATATAGCAACAGTGCTAAAAACTATCTTCATTTGACCGTCCGTCTTCAGTCATCATCATTACAGACAACAACTACTCAGTAAGCAGAAGCAGACTGGTATTACGTATTGGGATGTGATGTTTTTGAACATAACCATAACCAGATGTGTAATATGTTTCCACAGTAGGTAACTACAAAGTTCTGGGCTCTGGGTGTATCCTGCAGGGCCTGCATGTATTTCACATTAGATGTTTCATTCCCTGAAAAAAACAGTCATTTTGAAACAGGAAATAGTGGGATAGACAGGGATGTAGTGGAGGGGGAATCCAGACACAGTGCACAGTTCAGCCCTCTATTTATTTCCAAAGTGTTTCAGATAGATTCATTCATTTCTAGTTCATCTCAGGCAACACATAGTTGCATTTTTTAACCAAGGATTTAAATCCACCCTCAGCTGACTGTTTCTTCAAATTTTTATTAAAAACTTAGTGTTTGTCCCTGAAAGCACATATCCAAGCCATACAAACAAATTTACCAATATTAACCAGCACATTAGTCTTCACTCACCCTCCATTTACTGGGTTTTTATTCTAATTTTTTCACCACATGTCACAACCTATATTTTTTCTTTTGGTTTACTGAAGGGGTCTAGTATTTTAGGACAATAGAAGAGGGTTTCCTTCCAAATTGTATTTCTTTATTATTTATCTTTAAATAAATAAACACTTCTATTAAAATGGCTTTACTATTTTTCAACAATGGCTGACATTACTTTGTGTAATGTAAAACAACAACAACAACAAACAACAACAACAACAATAATAATAATAATAATATAAATAGTAATAATGCTTCATAATACACTTAAAGGATATCTAGAGTTTATATAAGCCCATTTCTGCCACAAAAAAAAAAAAAAAAAAAAAATTAAATAAGAATGGTAAGTCAAAATTCTGAGATAAAAAACAAAATTACCTTAACTTAAAAGAAGAATGTTGGCTCAAGTCGAAGTTATAAGAGAAAAAGTAAAATATTTCACCTAAATTATGAGATAAAAAGTCAGTATTATGAGACTCATGTTTACTTTTTATCTAATTTATCTCATTTATCTCCATTTCCCTTCTTTCCTTTCTTCCTTTTCTTCCTTTTTCTCTCTACTCTCTCTTCTCCTCCCCTTTTTCTCTTTCCTAGTAGCCTACCTGCCCCTAACCCTTTGCCGCCTCCTCTCTCTATCCCCTAGTCACCACTAAACCAATGCACAAAAACAGATGCACATTATAGTCCCATTGTCCTGTCTTTTTGTCTTTTTGTCTTGTACATGTTGTGTACAAGTGTCCTGTCTTCTATAAATAAAAATAAATACGTAAAATTAACAGCATACACAAACTGAAAATTTGATATAGGCAAAACTATAACTATAATAAATTACTACAGTAACTACAATGAAGTAGGCTACTCTACAAAATTATAATACATAACTATAATAAAGTTTTTATTTGGCAAATGTGTATTTGTTACTGTTAAGATAAATGTTTAAAATACTGGTTAAAGTAATTACAGTTGGATGGTAAAACTCTATCTATCAACTGTTATTTGAACCAAAATTTGTCCCATTACACTATATTTTTGTTGTTATTGCTGTTGTTGGGGGGTGGGGGTGGGGGGGACCTTTAAAATGGCCCTGAACCCGCTGGGTCCGGCCCTGGGAGGCGGAGAGGCGCTGCGACCCGGACCGCAGCTTTTCCGTCCCGTCTCATTCATCCTCCTGGATAAACGCCCCATCTCTCCTGCTGACATGTGAAAGACAACATCTGAGTGTTTCTACGGGCTGCTGGAGCTGGACTTCTTCTGGGGAATTTAGCGGGATACGATCAGTCAACTGCAAAAACATCTTCCAAACCACGATGAGCAGCGTCTTCCTCTCGCTCTCTCTTCAGGGTAAATGGATTTGAAGGCTAAATGCTGCATGTTGCACTAAATGCCAGATATAGCATTTACAGCTAAAGATAAATTCTATCTTTGGGCCTGTTTATTGTTTTTTGTGCAACGACAAAAGCTAACAAAAGTATGTGAATATAGAGTTAAGTTGTGCACATACTCTGCAGCATGGATGCTTGTCTCTCCTCAGTGCTGCTACTGTGCAGAGTCCTCCTGGCGCAGCAGCAAATACTGCTGCCGGGGAGCTGCAACTTTGAGCTGGGCACCTGTGGCTACACATCAGACCCCGAGTATGGGAGCTGGAGAATGAATGAAGAAGGTACAGTGTCATCACGAGCTCTTTATTATGAGAAATAAACATGCATGGACTTGAATGAAATGACTTATATTTATAGTCCTAATTATAAACACACTGATCACAATCAGAAACACACTTCATGAGGGTAGCCTGAGGGCCAGATCTCCTCTTGCAGGCCCTGTGCTCACTGCCTAGCACCGAGGAGCTCAAATGACATTTGCCGTAGAACACTAGAATTGGCAGGTTCATCCTGAACACATATGACAGACATGAAAGGTCTGGAGAAGCCGTGGAGAATGTTATACTTGATTGGAGCCACTGTCCCACAGCAGAGGTCACAGCCCCTCTCTTGTCCATGAATGTCTTGTTGCTGTTTCAGCAGCCCACTTATGTGTCCTGACACCCTTTCTGATTGTTCATCAGCTTTTTTCATCAACTTTGCAGCCTTTTTGTATTTCCTTGTGGTCGTTCATTTGTGTCTTTTTGTGGTGCCTCTTAGCTGGGTTAAGATAAGAAGTTAGCTTTATGCCCTGTGCTTAGTAGCATGATCTGATAATCCATCCAAGGTACAGTGCACATTTAGCACATGGTACTGTAATTTGTAACAATTTGTAATCCATCCACTGTAAGAGAAGGCAGCTGCCATTTTGGTGCCTGTTGCCAGAAGGGTGCAATTCCAACACATGTCTGCTGTCATGGAGGTACCCTTTCAACAAATGTTTTTTGGACTGTAGGAAGGATAGAGACAAATAAAAACATTGCTGTTTAGGTTGGACAACTAGTTGAGTAGAACAGCTATTTCATCCTCTGTCAGTGTGTCCTTGTATGGCTTATACTGTTAACTTGTGCTTATTTGTCTGTGTGAATCAGCTGTGATGTTAATAGTAGCATCATCCTTTGCAAATCAAAGCATTTTAACATTTTTAGGCAGTACTGCAGCTTTCAGTAAGATTTGGTTGGGAAAGTGCAGGGTGATGTCTCTGCGATTCATTAAATGGGTCAAACAGATTGGAATGCCAAACCAGAATATTGCAGGGTAACTGTGTTACCACAGGCAAGGCTTTCAGACAGGAATCAGAAGGGCTTTTCCCTAGTTTTCATAGTTCTGGGTTAAGACACTGCAGTTAAAACTGGATACACAAGGTAAAAACTGAGATAGACATGACGTTTGTTTGGTGCTAGGAAATTATTCAGACTTAGTGGTCTGCTATAAATGTTTTCATCCACACATGCATTCTCAGATTCACCAGAAACAGCTGTGCTAATGACCCAACTGGTGCTTATTCCACATACCATCCTGTCAGCAGGTGATCCAGGATCACTACATTGAAACATAGTAACTTAACTTTTTCCTCATAAAATTTTATTATCATATTATATAACATTCATTTGTAAAATTATAATGTTATACTAGATATTACAATAAGAGTTTTCAAAATCTCCCAACTATGTTCTACAGATTGCAATAGAGACATATTTATCATTATATTATTATCACTTTTAAGAAACAGATTCATTCTTTCCATCACTGAGTGGCCTTAATAGTTAGAGTGATAGAATTAGAAATAGAGAAAAGGTTTTTCTCTCAAGTTCTGGATGTGATAACTTTCTATTCAAGTTGCCCAGACTTCCAAATGACAAATACATGTAATTACACCACATGCTGAGCCAGAAATTCCAATTGAGTCCTCCCTTTGTCTTGTTTTCCACCAGCTGCTGTGCTCTTTGCATCAAGCAGCTCCCTTTGTTTATGATCATCTGTCAGCACAGTTTATGTTCCCACTGTTAAGATAGGTTGCGGCACTGTAAATTGTGTGTGCCGTCTTTCTTCCTGCCAAGCCTTTAGCTCTTAGTGTGTAGTAAATGTAGCGAATAGGCTGCATACCCCCCCCCTGACAGTGAAAACAGAGCTCTACCTCAAACGGAAGTTTGAGCAGAGATCCAGCTTGGTGTTCACTAAACCCACTAACCAAATTAGATGGAATAAGCTCTTGCCACCAGCCTGGCCTTGGAAATGGTGATAGACTACACCCACTGTGGCAATAAATAGGCTCATAAAAAATAAGACGGCACCACTGTAGTGTTTTTTTGTTTGGTTGCCATGGCAATGTGCTCAGGCTGGAGCTAAGGGGGCTGTCTCCAAAAAAAAAAAGAAGCCAAGGCAGAGTTTATAGTTAAAAGCATGGATGAATGTTCTAGGTGATTATATTCACTAGAGACATCAGAGACAAAGACTTCAGGCTGTGCTGGGGTGGCATAAATAGAAAGACAGGGATGGATGGAGCGAGGTTAGAGCTGTCAGGTCCTCACTGCTCTTCCACAGACCATTAAGATGAATTATCCTTATCTGTGTGTCTCTCTGTTTAAAATTTCCCCTGGACGGTCTCCCGAACTCACATATGTTGACAACTTAGGGTGAAAAGTTCTACTAATAATAGAAGTGCTAAACACAGTTGACTACTCCATAACAGACCCTACTCTGCTGTCCTTTCCTCTCCTCTCCTGTTCTCTCTTTTTCCTTTCCTTTCTACCCATCACCTCTCTCTTCCAAGTTGAAAATGAACAAACATTTCCTGTGCAAGGATGAATACAGATCCTGCTGTATACTAAAAATTCGGGATTTATGCAGTAGATGATGCTGACATTGAGAAGATGATATAGAACCCCACATTACACTGTAAAAACTTTGAATTTATTAAAACTTAAAAATATGCTTTAACATTTTCCAAGCAGTTGGATTAACTCACATATAGCCTGATATATCGATATCAGTTTACCTGTGATCTTTTTAGCAAATTATAGGCGGGCAATAATAAAGTATAATAAAGTGTCATAAAGTACATAATGTAGTTCCATTTTTTTATTTGTTAGTTGATGTTTTAGTTAATGCTTTTTATGGTTGTAAAAGAATTGGTTGATTGGCCAGTCAATCAACCAATTGACAAATGTCCCATTAGGGGAAGATGCAATAACACCACCAATCACAATCAGTTCCCCTGTGATCATATCTGGTTGAAGCTAACGTTTCAAGTTTTTCTTGCAGTGTGTGTTCCCTTGCATGTATTCATATGTGCTGGGTAAAACCTTATTTCATTGTATAGGCCAATGTACACCTCTTCCTAAAATGTATTAATATTAATATTTTCCTATTAATGCAATCATCACATCAGCTTTCTGAAGATTCCTGCCTCTTTCAACAGACAACTATACTTTAATAAAACACAGGAGTGTCTTTGTATTTCAAAAACTCTCAGAACAGAGTGACATCTCAGAACCTCCCAGTTCAAATGTTGATATCATGTCCACAAATCAAGATCAGCTGTTAGTTCTAAATCAGAACCATCAGTATTTAAAGCATAGGGCTAATAAGCTGTGTCAAAGTCAGCTGTTAATGCTTCAGTCAAATACAAGTTTTATGTTATTTATATAACTCATGTGATCTAAGCATGCAGTATATTCATTTCTAATATTTATACTAAGCACAATATTTGACTCATATTTATACTTGAGTCCAAGCAGATGAGGTCACAGTGATTTTGGCTGTTGACCTTTGACCACCAAAATCTAGTCTGTCCAAATTTGGACTGAATTTCAGGAAATTTCCTCAAGGTGTTCCTGAGACATTACAATCACAACAAGAATTAGACGAACATGAGGTGACTGTGACCTCAACCTTTGGCCACCAAAATCTAAACAGTAGGCAGGCAAATTAGAGCTCTGATCTACTGATCTTGAAAATAAATGAAGTTTAGTTTATTGTCACTGAACATTTACATGTAGTCAGTTTTAGTCTTTTTTGTTAAATAAATCAGGTTTTACAGTGTATTGGTTTGAGTCAGCTTCAGTACAATTACATAAATTGTTCACCAGAGTGAGTCAGAGTTTCCAGTGATATATGTAAACTCTAGAGAGAATGTTAATTACTGCTGACAAAGCAAATCAGCAAAAATCATGCTGTAAAACATTTTGAACAGCCTGATATGGACAGAAACTGGGTAAATGTGATTTTAAGGAGATAGGTTTCTTCCATTACACATGTGCAGTATTAAAATACTGACACTGACTCTCTACTGAAAAGTGTTTTAGCTGTGTGGTCGATTAACATTAGGTCTGCATGCATTCTGGTCATAATTTGTAGTAAACTGACAAACAGCTGACATGATCAGCCAGCAGTGCCAGATTCAGTCAGTGAGTCCTTTAGTGAACAGAACGACTGATACTAGTCTTTGACTGAAGGAGAGAATACTTTAACTGCTAGTAAGACTCCAGCTGAACAGCATTTGACCAAAAAGGGCTCGCACAAACAACTGTAACCCAACAGCACGACCCCCAACCTGATTTAGAACTAAGGGCACTTAAAGCATTTGCCCGTAAACACAGTTTATATCTGCTGAATTACCTCTCTGCTCTGAGCTGTGATAGAAAGGATGGTGGAAAGTCTTTCTCAGTCTTTACTAATTTGCTACTTTAAGTGTAATGAATCTTTTATGCATAGTAATAACAGTGGGAACACACCCACAGCCTTGTGTGCATCTCTAATTTACAGTATTTGACACTTTACCATTCTCTGTCTTTCTTGTGGGTCATTTTCTAATTGCTTCTCTTTTTCTTGAACTCCACTGGTAACAGTGGAGCAGTCCATGGTAATGTACAACCCCAATTCCAAAACAGTTGCGAGGTTATTTGATATTATATTATCAAATATTTGAACTGAAAAGATGAACCATTAAGAAAAAATAAGGTCAATATAAAATAATAATTAAAAAATCATTACATTGTGTTTTTCTGTAGATTTTACAGAGTCCTGGTGTTTTTTGTTTTTTTTAAATGGGGTTGAAATGAGAACTTTCTATCGATATTCATCAGCATCACCAATGTTGCAGCACTGCCTCCACTGTTCCAGCATTAGCATCCAAATTATTGTGAAATAGGCCAATTAGTCCATTCAGTATCATGACTCATATCAGTCATGTCATGGTATTGTTGACTCTGCCAGGGGATTTTTGAACTAATAAAATAAGGCTGTTATGCACATTTGTTGTGGAGCTCAAATGTATTTCTTTCAGTTTTCAGACAATAATGCATGGATGGCATCTGAACCAGCTTCTGACCTTCCATATCTAATTAACACAAACAGTGAGCACAAAGGCAATTTGGCAAATGCATAAGTACTTTTCATGTCCTCTGACATGTCCAATGGGTCCTTCTGGGATAACCCAGTCCCTAGTCAAGGTTGATCTCTAGATTTTAACCAAATATGTATATACAGTAAATAGGACCACATTTAGTTCTCTTTAGAACATAAGTAACATCCTGTTTACAGTGGCAGATGTATGTTCTGTACATAAATGTGATATACTGTATGTATCTTATTGTCACAGGACATTTGATATCTGTGGACTCCGCCTTCTTACTACACGGCCAGGAGCAGGCAGTCCTTGTCAGTCCAGTTGTGGACCAGCATGACTGGAGCTGTGTGAGGCTGGTTTACCAGATCACTGGACGAGGTTCCTTGCATCTCCACCTCAGACCAGACAGTGACAACTTTGACTATCGGCTCTGGACTGCCAGCAAAGCCTCTGACAGCTGGCTCATTGCTAGTGTGGACCTACCGAACACCACCGTCCCCTACCAGGTAGGGATGGCTGTAAGGCCGCGATCACAGTACTCACAGTGAAGAAATCACTGTGACCTAACATGCTGCGTTGTAAAGTTTATTCAAACTCAGACACTGTGGGATAGGCTCCAGTCCCCCACAGCTGTTTACACTGTCCTATTTAGAAAGACTGTCCTCCCATAAAAACGACCCCATAGGTGGTCTGTGAAAGGAGCTTATTACATTTTATTGAGACATTGAGCAGCTGTAGTAATTAAGCCTGGAGCAAAAAAGGAAGTCAGGTGATGTAGTTATAGAGTGATAAAGCTCTTGCAGGGAGGATGATGAGGTGGATGGTTGGGTCATCAGAAACACAGGACGCTGCTGTAGATAGATAGATAGATAGATAGATAGATAGACAGACAGACAGACAGACAGACAGACAGACAGACAGATAGATAGATAGATAGATAGATAGATAGATAGATAGATAGATAGATAGATAGATAGATAGATAGATAGATAGACAGACAGATAGATAGATAGATAGATAGATAGATAGATAGATAGATAGATAGATAGATAGATAGATAGATAGATAGATAGATAGACAGATAGATAGATAGATAGATAGACAGACAGACAGACAGACAGATAGACAGATAGATAGATAGATAGACAGACAGACAGACAGATAGACAGACAGATAGATAGATAGATAGACACATAGATAGCAAAGAAGCTGCTTTTAGTTTTAATGATTTGATTTGTGCAGTACAGTATGTAGTAAATATGTTCTTGTTGCTGTGCAGAGCAGCAGACTGGGTTTCTTTAGAATGGATTGTGTTATATAAATAAAGTTTTGCCCAAGAATCTAAATTTACAGAAGCCAACCCTCCTTAAATACAGACTGTTCGAGGCCAAGACCCACAAACACCATAAAATAAGCGACAACGTCATCTAGGCATCTTCCTAAATGTAACTAGAGCCCATATGATGACCAGAGCACTAAGATCTTTTATAACAGTCTGCTCTGAACGGAACAGTTGACCCAAAAAGACTAAAGTGCCTTTAATTCTGTAATGGAGACAATGAATTTGTCACACATGCCATGCTGTGTTAGGAGGGGAAACAGAACTACATCATGTTGGTACTAATTCCAGTGTTTGCAGCTCTAGAATTATTACAGTGCACAGTGGCTTGAGTGCTGCAGTGCACTGACTGGAAGAATTCTCTGTCTGCAGACACATATACACCTCACTCACCCGTAAATACACGACACCTTGTGTTTAATCTGACACAGATGTTGTGTAATGATGAAAGTGACTACATTTATTCATATACAAATTTATACTTCACCTCACAGCATTTTTAAGACCAACAGAGAGTTTTACTGCACAGCTACAGTTTGAAAACAGTGCAAGATATGTACAGTATACGTCAGCTGCCAAGAAGTGGGTATAGTGGGTTTACTTAGGAAAATGATCCAGTCTTAAACAAAGTTTTCTGAAGACCTCAGAAGAAGAGTTGTCAATGCTCACCAGACAGGAAGAATTTCTAAAGAGTTTAAGCTCCACCGGTCGGCTATAAGGCAGATGCTGCACAGATGCTGAAAATTTAGCAGGAACCCCAGGCTGATGATGCGTCCCACTAGTAAAATGCTACCTCAAGGTGTTTTTATCTTTATGCTTTATCTTAAATGAATAAGTGAATTTGGGCTTTGTAAGATTTCTTGAAGTAAGATGAGATATGTAGTAAAAGCATTGTATGCTTTACGTTACTATTTTTATTAAGCATAGTAAAGTGCTTCATTATTTTTGTATTTTTACATGTACATTTAAGATGCATTTAATTAGTTTTAACTTGTGGATGTTTCTAAAATTAGAAAGTATGTGTAAGGGACCAAGTAGCCAGGCAAGAGGAAACACAGGTGAATTGTCAAAAAAAAAAGGGTTTATTTATCCAAAAATGTGAAAGGAAAAATTACACAAAATATTTAAGAAATCTTAAGGCCCATAAAAGAGGTCAACAAAAGAAACCACATATAACGAAATAGACTAGACAAACATAACTTCAACTGAATAAACAGAATAACAAAAACCAACTGACCTCCCTAAAGGAACACACGAGGGAACATATATAATGGCTGATCAGACCATTTGACACACACACACACACACAGGGAGTAACTACAAACACTAGGGTACTACAAACAACCTAAAACCTACGTCTACTACAGTAAGTCTTTCAGTTGTAAATAATTAAACAATTAATCAAAAGCAACTCCCTCAACAAAGGACTAATATTAACATAGACCAACATAGTATACAACATGCCAACCTAAATCCCCCTCACAGGTGGTAGGCTATGGTACAGTCCAATGAGCCATCTTCCTGTATAAAGCAGGTCTGTATTCAGGGCCGCGTCCTTTGACCTCGGCCTGAGAAGATGACCCGCAGCAGCAGCAACAGCAGCAACTAGCCTCGGCCACCTCTGAACTGGTAACTCAAAATAATATAAATTAACACAGGCAAGAATTATTAAACATAGGATGACAGTACAGAAGATTACTAAATGTGCGCGCTACAAATAGAAACTAATGTACTGGCAAATTAACTAAATAAAGTGTATTAAATAAACTTTGACTGTTGTCTTGCTTTACATTCTACAGGTATAAACTTAACCTTTCTATGTATAAACTGAATATGATGGTTAAGGTATAAATCCAAACCAATACATGAGGTTACCCACAGTTCACTTGTGTGGCAGCAAGTGCGGCCATCACAGTATGTAAAAACTTATTGTAAGTTCTACAATGATAATCACCTACCATTACTACTATGAATATGCATAATATATATTTATAGTATAATAAATATATAATTAACTCTAATCAAGTAATGTCTAGGTCTTAAAACAAGATAATCAGTCTTTTACAAATAGCACAGCAGCTCAGATAACTAATCAGATGTGCATGTAATATTTTCAAGACTTGCACTGTGGTCTAAAATCACGTCCTTCTATCTTAGTGAATAATTAAATTCTTTCCTGTTTTTATTGAATCCACGTATTAAGCTAAGCTTGGATTTAATAACTGGTTGAACCTCATGTGGCTCAAAACAAACTGCAAAACGACAGAGATCACCTCACTCATACATGTATTCCCAGAATGTCTAGTGTGAATAACTCTTAGTGTTTAGGCTCATTGTCCTGCTGCATCACCAACATCCTCCTGAACTTCTGCTGGTGGACAGCCGCTCTTTCATTATCCTGTTGGAGGTCTTGATAAGGTGGGAATCAGTTGCCCCCTTAAGATGAAAATGTCCAGACCTAAAGGCAGCAGAGCCCTAAATCGTGATACGTCTGCTGTACATCAACATCGCAACATTGCATTTTTTTTTTACATTAAAACTGAACGGTGTAGTTTAAAACATATGTATAATATTATAATTAATTTCATCATGCGCTAGGGTGGAGGAGCATCAGTGCTTTTTGGTGAACTTTAGGTGCCGTCTTGTTGTTTTTGGAGAGCACCTGCTTCGTCTGTGCTTTCCTACTATACCAGCTACACCATATTCCATGAATCATGCATCATGCATCATGATGAGTGTATGGTACACTCACTAACACATTAATGAGCTCCAGTGATTCCTTTAAGCCTTTTGCTATTACTCTGGGCTGCTTTTTACTTGTACCTTTGGAGTGATCTTAGCTGGCTGCCCATTTCCAGAGCTGACTAAATAACCACTTGCAGACATGTTGACTAGACTGATGGATGACTAAATTCTTTGTAACTCACACATCAAATGAACAATCCTTTGATCCTACGCTCTCTGACTATTGTTACCCGATGTGACCTGGTGTAATGTTGGCAGCTGTTTTTTGACACAGCATGTTGGTAAGTCTGTTTCTTCCTCCACAGATTTTGCTGGAAGGCCGACCTGAGCGTAGCTCAGGGAACAGCATAGCCGTCTTTGAGATCCACATTGTTCCTGGTTACTGCATAGGTCAGTGTCAGCTTTATATCAATTGAGATGCTTCAGCTTTGGTGTATTGTCTAAAATTATTGATAAAAACGTTTCTGATGGTTGCGTTACCAGAGTGTAATTTTGAGGAGCATCACCTGTGTGGTTACAGTAACAACTGGAACCCAAATGTCAACTGGTACGTTGGGGGGAGCATGACAAGAGAGACTGAATCTAATCTGCTTGAAAACCACACCAACAATAACCAGAGAGGTACAACACACACACACACACACACACACACACATTTAAGGCGGCCCTTTGACTCATATTTTTAAGTTTAAAACACAAATTATATTTTAAGGTTTACAGTCTCTATAACATAAGACACCTTCTCCACTATGAACTTGGCCTACATTGTGTATGTTGTGTAGTGTAAGTCAAGCATGGATTCAGTTGCAGAGGATTCTTACAGCACCGCTGCAGCAACATCCTCTCTCCTCTCTGTCAGTTTATATGATCAGTATGTTCCAAACACCCCAAACATATATTTTTGCAGAAGTATGTCTAAATATATAGTTTCTTTTGGTCACTAGCTGTTAACGTCTGAATCTCCCAACTGCTTATTACTGCACAGTACTGAGGTCTGACTGCTGCAGCTGACAGACCTGGCAGCCAAAGTGTGAATTTTACTGAAGACTCAAAGCAACGTAGGAGCTGTTTTGACCTCATACACACAGTCCTATGTTGAGCTCATCTGCTAAACCTTTTGAAAATTAAAGGAAGTCAACCATCATCTCTTTCTTCTAAGACTTCATGACTTGCAGTAAAAACAACAGTTAATTAGGAGATGAAAAGCCTAGGTTATCTTTTAGGCCAGCTCCTGTATGAAAGTGTAGGAAAAGGTTTGATCCCAAGCCCTCAGGTGCCTTCACAAGGAATTCCTCTTTGAACTTTAAAGCCTTAATACATGCACGTTCAAAGCTAAATTGTTGTCTCCAGTGACTGGATGACCTCAGGTTGTGATGGGCTGGCTTTCACCTGATTTAAACATGGAATTTGAAAGAAATTTCTCATCGTTTGTTTAATAAAGGAGACTTTTATTTTAATAGTTAGTTCAAGTGATGCATTGTTAGTGGTGCTTTTATCGGTCAGAAAGGATGAGGTATTCAGCTGCCTCAGGCCTGTTTTCACCATTGGAATTTTTCCTAGGGACCAGCAGCCTCCTTGTCGGGAATTACCTTCTGAAAGTCCGGCAACTATTGGTGCAGAGACTGCAGCACTGAAAAGCTGCACAGCATTTTACACATATGACATCTAGCATGACTGACATACTGTGTCACGCCCGGAATTAAATGTGAATCATCTGAGAAATATGAATAGTTATTGAAGACAAGCAGCTGAACGTGTCAATCTGGTAACGTTTTATCACAGTAAATCTGGATGGGAACCGACAACCGACTGGAACAGACTACTGCCTGCTCCAGACGGGCTGCATTCACTAACACTGGACAGTGCAACATGACCTTCTGTTTAATGCACAAATGTATTTATCTCCATAACTGTCCATAACATGAGTGTTCAGATGAAGGTCTTCTTTCTACTCAATGGTACCTTTGTTGTGTAATAGTGTGAAATGTTGCCTGCTAATGAACCAGAACAGGCACTGTAGCAAATTGGGTCACAAATGTGCTCCACATCATGAACAGGTGGTGTTCATCAATAGTCCTTTGACATGTTAGTGTAGTTACGTAGCTCTGTATTATGGACAAAATAAACAGATGCTTAAGATAGTAAAAATAAAGTCTTGCATAAGACCCAATATCTTCACTCAGTGTTACTGTGGATTACATCTAGTTTATACCGACATTCAGGACTTCCCTGTAAGATGCCTCCTTTTCTTTTAGCAAAGTGTTGATGTCATTGAATTTTATTATTGTTATGTCTGCATGTCTTTTGTTATTGTGTTGCATTTTGTGGAGCTGAATTAAGCAAAAATCACATTGAATGTGAAAGTCAAATCAGATTTACATGCTACACCTGGGCCACGGCATAATATACCTCCTTCAAACACATTGTGGTCTACCGATCAGTTCAGTTTATTTATATGGCGCCTTAAGCAGCACTAGGTGACAGTGGAGAGAAAAAACTTCCTTTTTACAGAAGCAACCTCCAGCAGAACCAGGGTCAGCAAAAACACATTGGCATATTAATGGAGAGAGGAGAGGAGAGGAGCACAGTGTATTAATCGAGGTCCCTCAGCTGTCGTAGACTAGAGAAGATTAACTAAAAGATGGAGTCTAGCCTTAACGAAGTTTCTGCCTCCGGAACCTGGACTGCGAGCTTGTTCCACAGGAGACATCCAGGATACAGCTGCATATACTGTAAATTTGCAGAGACTAAGGCTCTTGGATTTTGTGGTTCTGGAAGCAGAATCTGTAATCAGGACAGTGTGCTGGCCAGTCAAGCAACTGAAGAATGAAGACGCACTGGTTTGGAGGCCGTGGCTTGTGGTCATCCGTCTCCCTCTGTGATGTATGCTTAAAAACAGAACGCTCAATGAGCAACAGTGCTAATTGAACGCTGAAGTTAAACCGGAAAATTCAGCAAATATACTGTACGCATACAAATACTGTATATACTGTATGATGTAGGAAGCAGCTGAAATAACACTAGACATAGTCAGCTAAGCCATGAGAAACATCTAACAATCGGCTGTGGGCACCACAGAGTTGGACCTTGTGTGGTCGCTGGAGTGGCCAGAAATTTCCCTTGGTGGCGCTATTGTACATAAAACATTTGCACAGTGTTATGACAGCTTGTGAAACCACAAACGTGCCATGTCTTATACCGTTCCAGGTCACTACATGTATGTGGACTCTATGTACGTCAAGCACTTCCAGGAAGTGGCCAAGCTAAGCTCACCCATGACTACGGTGCCGATGGCAGGCTGCCTGTCCTTCTACTACCACCGAGACCAGGAGAGGGGAAATATCTTCTCAGTTTTCACCCGAGACCAGCTGGGCCACTTTGAAGAGATCTGGAAACCAGAGGTGTATGTTACACCTAGCTGGACGCTGGTCAGTGTAGACATCAAGGCACCACACCCCTTGGAGGTCAGTGCTGAAGCCGGCATGCACAGGTATAGGGGACAGGTCTGCTTCATGTGACGGGATTGAAATGTTAGAATTTGTGTCTTAATTTTATTTTTTATTTTTTCAGTCAGTTCACTGTATGCTGTATCAGTTATGATAATATTGCACTCACAAGTTCATGAGTGAACAAACAAGTTGGAATCAATAAAAAGAACTCACATTTTCACTTCACACACTTTACTGTCACATGACATGAAATGGTTTCATAATTACAATGCAGCGACACACAGAACAGCTCGAGTTGTTAAGTTAGAGTCTATAAAGTCCTACTTCTAAACCATTCCAATTTTTTTTTTTGAACAAAAAGGCCGGACATGTAAAATTGCTCTCGAGCCAGAATAATCAGCAGTGTTCCCTCTGGTGGGAAAACACCGACTCAGCAGGAGCACTGTGGTCTAACAAGTCAACATGTGTTATCACTTTGATTTCATGACTTGGATGTTTGCAGTATCCCAGAGGAACTAAAACAATTCTCTTTTGATCTTCTGAATGACAGTACGTAGAAACTCCCCATGCCTTAGAGATGACATTCACTGGAATTACTATTGGAGAATTGTTGTGACTTGGTCTTCAGTAATTAGATGTGTAGTGGAGCAGTATATCATGCATATAAATAACATATAATAACACATGATATGCTGTAGCATGAGCATGAGATATAAAACACAGATGTCTTTGCTGGTGTAGAACATTTATTATACACCCACATCACAATCCAGTACAGCTTTGTGGACTAGAGCAAACAAGAGATGCAGGAAAGTCCAACTCTACAGAGAATTATAAAAGTTGTATATATGTGCATATATATATATATATATATATATATATATATATATATATATATATATATATATATATATATATATATATATATATATATATATATATATATATATATATATATATATATATATATATATATATATATATATATAGTTGTTCTGCTAGTTTAATGTTAGAAACAGGTCTTGCAGACAGTGATTCATTTTTTGTTGTGTTGGGCAGTTTTGTGTATGTTTTGTTTGTTTTCTTTACTCAGAATTTATGTATATTGTGGTGTGTTTTGTGTTTTTTTTTTAACTATGACAGTTTTCCTAAAATTATAGCTAAAAAAAGGGGCAATACATCACCTTGCTTATAGTATACATGTATATGCCATACACTGACCTACCCTGTATCATAATATGTTTTGTATTGGCAGATTCTGGCCAATACACAGCCCTGTTTATTATACATGCGCTTTATCCTTCAAGAAAAAAAAAAAGGTCTTTTTAGTTTGTTTTGTATATAATGAATTGTGTGGCTGTGCAGCTGTAATTAGCGCTGACATGACAGAAAAAAGGAGGTATAAAAGAAACTGTGTTACTAAAGGAGCCAGCAAAGTCTGAAAGATGCTGGCAGGAAGAGGGAGGTGTAACAAAAGACTACTGAGTTCACTTCCCATCATGGGAGCTATCTCAGCCTATGCTGCAGGTTTTATTTAACTCGCTTTTTTTCTGAATGTTTCTACAGCAGTTTTATTAGAGTTTTGGGATTTTGGAGAAGGATAGGTGCTTGAGCCAATGACTTTGATGGGTTGGGTATGGATGAGGTAGTTTCCACAGACCACACTGCTTATCCATTTCATAGGGACTATTTCCTCCTCCGAAGAAAGTAGCTCCAAAAAGTAATTTGATATTAGACTTTCTAAATATGAGTTTTAAGTTGTATGACAGAATTTCAGTCACTGCTATATATTTTATATATTGTATCTTTTTTTCATTTTTATCTTATGAAGTTTCTTTATTTACTGATAACTTTGGTAGAGCATTTAAATAATCCTGTGTTACTAAAGGAGCTGGAGCTGTGTTACAGTGAGCGCTGACCCAGTTAAATCTCTGCTTTCTTTAAAAGTTTGGACAGTAGGACATTTCTTTCTTCAGGCCCGCTTTAGCATGTAATTAATATTATATATAAGGACTGTAGTGACAAGTCAGATCTTTTATTTGAGAATTATTTATACAATTATACTCTGTACGGTCTTAAACCTTATACTGGAAAGTACCTTGAGATGACTTCTGTTGTGAATTGGAGCTATACAAAAAAAATTAATTGAATTAAATTAAACAGCAGTAATGAACAAACCATGTGTAAGAAACAGCTCAATTAATATGCACGGCTCAGAGTTCAGAAACTGGATAAGAGGCTCTCTAGATACATAAGATAAGAGGCACATTGGGGTTATTTGCCATACTCTTTGACATGGAGACTTGGTCCTTTGCAGCAACCAGCAGGCACAGAAAGAGGATCAGCTGCTGGAGTCCATATGTGTGTGGAACATGTGGAATATCCTTTTGGGGATTTTACATTTTGTTACAAAAAATTCCCAGAGACTTACAAAGAACCTGAATTATAGCTACTGCTTGCCTAACCCACTACTTCAGATCTAAACCAGGTCTAAACTCTAAAAACTAAACTCTAAAATGTATTGATGGATACAGTTCAACATTATTCTGTAAATACTGCTTGCAGTACTATTTAGAGCACACATTTAATTGGGATTGGTTTGTGCTGCATGCTGCAGAAAGAACATATATATTTTATATTATAGATATTACTGAAGGAAAAACGTACTGTATGGCGCTTCTCTTTCTTGTTGTTATTGGTGCAGCTGAGAGGCAGACACACTCACTATATTCACTGCTTTGTGTTTTTTTTTTACTGCACTTGCCTTTCTTTCCTTGTGCTTTCAGCCAGAACACCTCCCACAGCCAACCACTGCTGTTGTCGAAAGAAGTTTGCATAACATTACTAACTGGAGCAGTTCCTCTGTCCATCTGAGCCAAGAGTTGCACAGAGTTTCCATTAAGCAGCACTCTGCTGACTGATCTATTTTTCCCAAATTTACCCTGCAGCATACTGATGTCACTGTCTGGGTTCTACCACTGGCTCATCTATCAATCTAATCATAGGGCATGTTCTCAGGATTAGTAGGTCTAAGTCATACAATTATTTAATTGTTGTTGTTTGTGTGTGTCTTTCCAGGTGGTGTTTGAGGTGGCTTTTAATAGTGCCAGAGGTGGTTATGTGGCCATAGATGACATCTCCTTTTCCCCTGAATTCTGCCATAGGGACACGGGTGAGAAAGGGGATTTCGATTTTATGGGGGTGGATTCATGTTCACACCATGTTCAAAAACTAAAATGTGCAAAAATCTCCATCTGGTTCAGCTTGGTGGGGAGTTTAAAATGTTGAGGCAGCCATATTAATTACACTTCACAATTCAAATTTGTTGTGAAAGGGTAGACTAACAACTTGCTGTTAGGGTTAGGACGTTATGGCTCAGGTATTATCAACACCTCTCCACAAAAAGCTCAGTACTTTAGGGCTGTGACACAAGTCAAGGTGTGTGTCCCACACCTTTGGACTGCCATCTCTGGATTTTCAGCCAGTTCTGCAAGTTGAATTGTAGGTGGCACCATTGGTAAGAGACCACTCTGATTGCATGGGTTAGGGTTAAATCATTACCATTTACAACTTAGTAGTAGAAGTAGCTATAAACCATCTGTGATGAGTGAGAGTGGTGTGAAAATAGTAATGAAATGCTTCCAAGTGCTTCTGTGTTTACAGTTTATATATCTGCAGTCCAAGGTCTTGTTATGTTTTCCCTTTCTTGAAAGATAAATGCAGACTACTACCCTCTACTGGTGTAGAAAGTTATTTCCTGTACCTCTAGTTCTAGTTCTGTCCACTGCTCTTAAACAAGCTTGTTTTCCAACCATCCTTGCACTTACACCTTCTGATCTTACACCTGACACCCGGTAGTCAGCAGGGGCTAGGGCAGGGATAGGTGGAGACAAACAGGAAGGTGGCACTCAAGGATCTGCATTGGCCATCCTGTTGTATGATACACTGGTGAACTTAGGAATACATTTTCTCCTCAGAGATGAAGCTGTCCAGAGGCAACAAAGCCCCAAATGATGATGCTCCTTCCACTTAACCAATGGGATGAGATTATTATGTTGCAGCATTCCTTGTAAGATTTGTTCAGGGTGCCATAAAATCTAGTAGCATTGTGGAGTATCAAGGTTCTCTGTGCTCCATGATTTGTGTTTGAACAGAGATGTTGGCTTCATTGAGCATTCTGTGATGTGTCTTAGGGGCCACCTTAGCTCCACTTCCAGGGAGAGTAGCTATAGAACAAACTTGTTCTTAGTTATTGACAATTTAAACCAGCAGCAGACTTGTGAATACCTAAACGTTTTTTTTTAGATGACTGCAAATCAAGTCATAAGCGAGTCTTGATCTTCTTTTCTTTGATCTTTTGAGATCTTTTTTGAGTCATGGTTCACATAGTAGGTTGCGTATTTGATGTATGTGGATGATGCACAATATTCTTACATCACTGACCTCTCTTAATAAGGTTCACGCTGGAGATGCTGTGTTTTGTGTTCCAGAGCCGACTGTTGATCCATCTATAGCCGACTGTGACTTTGAGAATGGCTTGTGCCTGTACCATCAGGAGACAGCAGAGACGAAGGTGTGGAACAGAGTTTCAGTCAAGCCTAATGCCTACAGGATAGGGGACCATACCACAGGATCCGGTGAGTTACACTGCACCACAGACTGCAAAACTTGCATTAATGCTACTTAGTGACAACACTGAGGTAGAATTCTGGATTGTTGAAATACTGTAGCCAGTGCTAGTTTGCTCTTGTTATTTCTTTTTTTCCTTTTTTGTTTTTGAAGACTGTTGGACTAGCCAGACCCAGTGTCTTGGGGTTCCCAGAAACAATCAGCATCCGTTTATTATCTTGTATACTAACATTGTGCTCCTATTGTAATTGCTCAGGTCATTTAGTTGTAAACTTTATGGCTTCATTTCTGGACACTAGGCACCAGACTACCAGACTCAGCCACCAGTTCTGTAGATTCTAATGTAATGGGAACTGGTGTTGATGTTATTGTTGGGCAACTTGAACGAATACACCTGGCAATGTATTTGTTTAATCTACATCCCTCAACCTCCAACCCACATACAGGCGCAACTATGTAATTCCAGATCAGTTGGAGTGGGTAAAGTGGAATAACTTTCCAGTTCGACTCCAGCGATTAATATCAAAACAAAAAGGTGATGCTGGGTGCATCATCCATTAACATTTCGTAGAGGGCTTCAGAGACGGAAGATATACCTAATCAGATGAGGAGTTTTTTATTTTGTTGATTTTTTTTAAGGAGCATTTGCTGCAACATGCTTTCTGCTAAACATGCATCTACATGCATCTCAGCTAGTCATCTAAGCTACACACTGTATTCTTTGTCGTCTTGTTCTTAGGCTGTTTCCTCCTTGCAAACACTCGTTTCACTTCGCGCCCTGGTTATGTGGGTCGGCTGCACGGCCCCTTATTACCGGGGAACCACAAATATTGCCTGAGGTTCTACTACCTGATTTATGGCTTTAGAAAAGTGGACAGTTCTCTTCTTCTTTACATTTATGACGAGAACAATGTGGCCCTGGAGAAGGCATGGAGCCTGCCTGAGACTTCCAGGGCTGTATGGACTGAGGTTGAGATCACCTACATGAAACCCATGCTTTCTAAGGTATGATTGTAAGAATGGAAGGCAGAAGGATGGTTGAATGAGAGATGAATATGAATGAAACATATGAAAAATAACTAGATACATGGTTGCTCACTGAATAGCTATATTCAGTCTTTCTCTCTGTATCCCAGGTAGTTTTTGTCAGCATATGTACGAACCTCAGGGAATGTGGCCTTGTAGCCATTGATGACATCACCATCAGACTGGGGGACTGTCAAATCACAACAGGTAAAAAGCTCACTAAAAAACATATACTGACTGTCTGAATAAAGGATGTTTAACACAACAAACAGTGCAGCAGCTGCTTTGCCAGAAAAAAACACAGGCTGAGTGGTATATAGCACAGTGAATGACTGAAAAGTATCAAATCAATGGAATGTCTGTTTGAACGTGATGCTCTTAAAACTGTAAAACCACTACAGGCTAAAACTGGACTTAGCTAGTGTTAATGTGACTGTTTACTCCGCAGGCTCCCTCCCAGGCCAGTGCAACTTTGAAAACGGTATTTGTGGCTACATGCAGGACAGGAAAGAAGACAAGGCTGACTGGCTGCGAGTGCAGGGACATACCCCCACCTCTTATACAGGGCCCAGAGGAGACCACACCACAGGGGTGGGTGAGTCATTTCCTCATTTAATGCTTTGTTCATTCTTTCAGAGGAAATACCCCTGACGTGACTGGATAGAGACCCGTGTGTGATGTGGAGGACTTAATGCATCATCCTCCACACATGCAAGTTTAAAGAAACCAGTCATTAGTAGCCATATTATTCAAAGTTTCTAATAGTTGAGGTTATGAATTGATAATGTAATAAGAGTTCTGTGTACTTCTTCCAGGCTACTTCATGTACATTGAAGCCTCACTAATGCTTCCGGGTCACAAAGCTCGGCTGCTGACCTCTGAACTGCGTGGCTCCTCATCCTCTCAGTGTCTGATCTTCTACTACCACATGTATGGATCTGGCACCGGCATACTGAGCGTGCTCCTGCGCCGTAGCAGCGGAGAGAGGGAAGCACTGCTTTGGAGACGCCGTGGGGAGCAGAGCGTCAGCTGGATGAGGGCGAAGGTGGACTACTACTGTGATGACCGACACCAGGTACATCAGTGTTGAACTAATAGAAGTCGTAAAGTGGCTTGTAATGCCAAGAAAAAGCTTTACTTTACCATTTAATGAAGCTAGCTTTAGCTGGCAGAACTGAACCTCTTGGAGTATAACTAACTACTAAATGCAGACTTGCATCTCTGATGTTGATGACCTGCATAACTCTATGACTCCAAATCAGTACAGGCTACATGACAGCGCCATCTTGTGCAAGCAACTGCATACTGTAAGTCCACAGCAAGCGTTTCCCCTGGAAAATGCACTGCTTGGTAATTTGCATTGCAGTTTACCAAATTTACACATTGGGAACAGTAACCCCTCTGGTCTGGCTTTGCTAATCCAACTCTGTAAAGGTCTGAGAGCTGCAGAGCAACTATAGTGTGACCAAAAAGTCTTTTGGTTTGTCCTTCTTCACTTTCCTGTAAGAGGACAAAGACTGGTTTGATTGAAAAGAACCATATGTAACATCTTTAGTCGAGTCCACAAGAATTCACCACAGCTGTTTGCTGTGGTCTTCTGGGCCTTTTGATATTCTGAGGTCACCCAGAGAATTCTCTCTCTTCACAAATGTTCCTGATAGTTGTCTCTCTGATGATTGTTTTGGTTTTGCAGCCTGTTCACTGCCAGTAACAACTCTCTGGATTTCCAATGCAAATGCAAACCCTTTCAAATCAAATCGTGACACACCTTGATCAGCTTACTTTTAATCAACTATCAACAAACTGTAACTTGTAAATCAACTAAAGAACGAGAGAATGACACACACTTGGCCATGGAACGGCTGCGCAGCCAGAGGGATTTAAAAACACTCGTGAAGCTGAGAGTCTACATGCTCAGCATGTGTTGATTGCTTAGTTTCAAATCCATCCAGTGGTGGCTCAGTGGTGTACAGAGCCAAAATGATGACAGCTGCATCACTTTATGTTTCCTGCAGGTTATATTTGAAGCTATGCGAGGTCCATCATTACGAAGTGATATTGCTATTGATGACATCAGCTTTAACAGGGGACCATGTGAAGGTACATGTTCATATTCTTTTTATTTTTTCTAAACCAGACTTAGTGATTTAAATATTAATGTTTAAAGAGTTGAATTATAATATGTGTGTCATCTTGTCCTCCAGATCCTGATGACATCACTCCGTACTCAGGCTTCTCAGAGTATTTTAATGAGATTGAGAACTAAAACTAGAGGGAGGTCTCTCTGTCTGAATGCGTGGTAGGTTTTCAGGGTCAGGGTGGGTGGCTCAGGGGGAATGTATGAAACCGAACAGTCCATCAAGACAATTTACAAAGTTGTAGAGCGATGCTTACATTACAACCTGGACCTCCACCATACTGTGCTGCTGCTGTCCTTCTTCACTTCTAAGTGCAGTCATTTCAATATTTTTTATTTCTTAGTGTCTCTCTAATCATGCTTTAACATAACAGTGATAATGATTTCTCTACTTAATCTTCACAACAGTCAAACCTCATTCTCAAGGCACTCGATTACACAACGCGTTGTCAAAGCCTGTTCACTATGCACAAAAGTAGTGTATGAATATATTGGCTCACATTTATTTTCAACTAAACCAGAGGTCAGAATGATTCCTTCAGTTACAAAACTTTATTGCTCTGTGGTGGTTATTCAGAGCTTAGATGCTGCACAGAGGTTGCAGCATCTAAAGGTTTTAAAGTGAGGATCAGATCTGGCACCTCATACGTCTAACAAATATTTGACACTTTTGTGCGGCCATATAGTTTGTTTGGCAGGAAATAATATACAAAGCACAAATCTGTGCACAGGAAGATTCACAGTAAAGCCATGTCTGCACCAAATGCACGTCAACAGTGTTTCACAGCCATTGTGCTTCTATTTTCATCAGTCTAGTTCTCTATGCTGCCCACGTGCTGACTCCCATGTCACATGCTCGTAAATGTGACCCAGAGCATATTTTTAAACTTTAAGCCTATTTTTTCTCTTTCTGCAGAAAATAGATACAGATACGTAACCACAGCTGAGACATGCTTTTGCAAACACAGTTTTGGCCATACCCTACCACTAGCTTTCTGTAGCCCAGAGCTCTCAGTAAATTGACTTTTCATGTTGATAATATCATGGTATCAGGTGTTTATAGCTAGAAATGGATTGAGGCCCAAGAAATGGAACTGTAGGGAAATGTATAAATTGTGTGGGACACATAGCAAATGCTACGGAAAACGTCAGTACATTTTCCATCTCACTATATAGCTACGAAGATTATGTTTCCATCAGACTTCACTCAAGATTTATAATGCAAGTTCCACTGTGACAAAGGACTCGAGTCCAGCATTAGTCTTCACAATCTAAACAGTGTAGACAATTACCCAGGTATTAGTCACTTTTTGTTTTCTTTTCATGGTATGATTTCAGTAAGGTGCTGGAAACCTTCCTTTTCGGTTTGATCCATGCTCACTCATTAGCATCCTGGGGATTCTGCAAATGTTTCAGCCAAACATGCTGGACCTCTCTGCAAATGTCTGAGATGTCTGATTTTGAAGTCTGGAACCGGGCAATTTTCTGCTGGTTCCTCTCCTGAGCTCTCGACACTGCGGTGCATGAACCTGTCATGACTGTTTCTCAGATGTTGAAACTAGATAATCATTTTATGTAACAACAATCACAGATCACAGTTTTGCATATTAAAGAATTATACTGGTTTACTACAACTTGTTTCAGTTTATTTTTTTGGTAAACGTGTAGTCACCATCATGTGCGTCATTAGAATCACATGTCTGAAAAGTGATGCCATGACTGCATTCTAAGTGCATAACTGGGGGAGTTGCATCCAACAATTTGGTGAGTGTGGGGTCTAAAATCAGTATGACTTCTTTTTTATAGAGATACAATTCAATCATAATTTTGTAGTTTACTAATATCAAAATCAAAAGATGTGTTAAAAAGGATTTGTGTGTATCTTTTAAAAATATTTTACCAAGCCAGAACATTGGTTACCCAGTGTATCACATCACCTGAGGTCCTAGGGAGGTAGAGCTCCTGTGGCAGAGTGTATATGTGACAGGAACTGTCCTACAAAATGTAAAAACAGCAACATCCTGGAGGCAGGACGAGCGCCTAAGCAGCAGATTTTTCCTGGATCTTTTAGCAAGCACTACACAAATGAATAAATCCAGAGGAGATAGGGCTTCAAAAAGACTAATATTCATTGCAAGTCAGGTGTTTTGACACAACTTCCTGCTAAGTTCAAAGAGGAATTGTGCCCAGAGTTTTGAGTGACACTTAACATAAATAAAACAATTATTTTGTATTATTATATATCATATGTACATCTATTCTACCAGACACAAATATGACATAAACTTGGAATTGTTGTAAAATGGTAAATGTTCTGCACTTATATAGCTCTTTTCTACCTAGCTGGTACTCAAAGCGCTTTACACTGCGTCTCATTCACCCATTCACACACACAAGCATGGCACACCGATGGCAGAGCTGCTATGCAGCTGATCTGACTCACTGGAGGCAACTTGGGGTTCAGTATCTTGCCCAAGGACACTTTGGCATGTGATAGAAGGAGCTGGGAATCGAACCACCGATTCTATGATTAGCAGACCACTGCTCAAACTGCAGTTGATCTTTGTGACTTTGATGAAGATCAGATCACATTTCATTACCTATATGCAGAAAACCAGGAAATGGTTCACTGCAATGCTTTAATGGTTCACTTACTTGTTTGTCATTGGATAAATGCTGTACTTTGTGTGTGATGCCATTGTTAAAGCTATCTACCTTGTTGCTCACCTGCTGTACACTCTGGCTTATTGTATGTACAGTGATCTTTCTCCGGCCCTGTTCATGCTTGTATTGTCATTGTGAATCTACCTTGTTATTGTTATAGTCTGTAAGTAGGCCAGAATAGAGCCACTGGAAACTGAATTCAAGTTCAGAGACAGTCGCTGCTGTCTGCTAAGTGAGAGCACCCTCTACTGGTTTTAGTAGTCACTCATTTGAGCCGCACAGTCAAAGTCAGTGAACTCACATCCTGCATCCTGCATCGCTTCATGGTCTTATAGTCATCCTGGTTCCCCTGTAGCAGCTTAACTAGAGATGTTGATCAAAAGGTTTTTCTCAGTTTTTCATAGATAGGGCATACTGTGTTTACAACTTTATTACATTAAAACACAAATCTGCCATTAGGAGTATATGTGGAAAACCTGTATAAGTCTCACAAAGAGTAGAAGGAATAAGGGGCCACAGTTCATTTGAAGAGGGCCAAGGTCAGCCTGTCTCATGATATGAAAATAATCTAGAAGCCACTGGAGGGCAGTCAAACACCAGAATCCCACTCCCTCTGACATACTCTGACAGCAAGTTAGCAGCAGTATAGAACTTATACACACTACAACTTGGCATTCCTGTACAACGTGTATAAAATATTTATGGGCATAAGAATTCAATATATAGAATCCTTTTGATGTTATTACGTTTGATTTTTACCATTTTATTTAGAACTGAAATTAACATCAGGTGTAGTAAACAAACATTTTTTTAATGAAACTCCTTTGTTGACAACTTTAGTAAAACGCAATATAAACTCAGATCTGTGATTTTCTTGAACCTACTTATTTGAGAAAAGTACAAAGAAAAAGATTTTTAGTGTTTTTACTGAACAATGTCATGTAAACACATATTCAGTTGATCCTCACACCTGTAACCAGTTAACCTGCTAATTCTGAAACTATTCAGAACAGTGTTATTCTCTTCTTATAGCTTTTCTGACTATGTTGCAGGAATCAAACTCTAAATTGAATCTTTATATGTAAAGACAGTAAATATTTGCACAGCAGTGCAGTTGTCTGTGTAAATAAACACCATATAGAAAGTTATGAAATATGTATTATGATCCACTTTCAATCGAGGTCTAGTAACTTTTTACTTGACCTTACCGCTAACAAAAATAATCAAATAGTTCATGTTGTGATGAAAAAGGACCAGAGGCATCAGTAATAATGTTGAGTAATTCATGTTGAGAGAGACTTTAACATGTGCCCAATCAGTAACATTCCCTTAAAATGCAGAAGAACCTATCTTCATAAGTATATGTAATAAGAATAATAATGGGAGTCAAACCACCAACCCTGGGATTTGCAGACTGCCTTACCAACTGAACCACAGTCACCCAGGTATGCAAATGAAAATGAAAATGACTTCACTAGATCCAGCGGGTGCAATCTCACCTTCCCAGTGAACATAGTGAAGGTGCACTAGTGGAAGTGATCAATCTAGGAACAACATCTAGGTTGGTTAAAGTTGAGTGTTGACCACAGCAGCAAAAGCACATAGTGTCTGCACAGGTCCCATAACTGGATGACTGAATGTTTTGGGAAATATTTAGTTTGTTGTATGGCTGCTGTGTTTGAGTAAAGGAGCATTCATTAGATGAACAGGATAAAACTGCATCAATGTGTTCTGACTCTGATTAAAGTCTGGGATGAATTCAGAATAAAACAGGCAAAATAAATAATTGAAGGGTTGATGCCCTCACAGTGAAAAACAACTAATTAGCTTGTCATCATTAGTGGAAGTGGTCAGTGTGTGACAGTTGTGAAGCCATTGATTGCGCCCAGCGATTTGGTCGACAATCTCTGGAGCTTAATCACCGGCAGGATGGAGGGGTCAGCCTCTCCGTGGCTCAAGGTGTACAGGTCAGTCGATAACCCTTCATCTGGAGCTCGCTCGGAATTTGTCTCAAGAGCCGCAGCTCCTCTAATCACCGATAGCTCCCAACTTCATGAAGCGATTAGAGGAACATGAATGGGCTCGGAGGATGAGGAGGCAGCGGGTTCAGGTGAGCGATGAACTGTCTAAAATCTACTGCGATGATGAAGACAATGGAGTGCACGTACAACTCAGAGCACATGATTTAAATTTCCATCACTTTGGTTTTGTACACAACTGTGATGACTTAAATGGGATTTTATTGGTGTAGTCAAAAAATGACTATTATTCTTTGTAGGAATTGTCTAAACACATGAGCCCCAGTTTTGAGAGCTCATCAATATATGAACGAGAAAGAATATAATGTTAAATGATTGTTTTTTGTGATTACTCTTATAGAGACTACATCAAAAGGAGTAACAGTGAAGAGAATGTGGCTGCTCTTTCCACTGTCACGAATCCAGCTCTGGTCATGTCCACACAAGTGTAAGGCATGGAAACAAGACACTATGTTGTGGTCTTAAGCAATTACATACCAAAATCATAGTTCAGACTTCACTGCGGTGCAATGTCAAGCATCCTGTCATATAGGTTGAACATGAACGATCACATAGTATCTTGCCACTCCTAAGTAATTCATGGCCACAGGATCTTTTTTTTGTCACCACATGGGCTAGAGAAGCAGTTCTGACTTGGCCATAACAATAAGACATGTCAGACAACCCAACACAACAAGTCCAGAGCCTTCAGCATCTAACAGTGACGTTGGTGCCTTACTGCTGAGAAGCTGTAAGGCACCAGACGTGCTGAGTGAGGTTTCTTGCAGGTATTTAAACTCTGGTTCGTTTCTGGAGCTCCTTAATATTCTCCGTCACAGTCAGTAGTTTACCCTCTGTGTTGAACACAGTCTGTGCCAAGCCTGACATCTGATGGTTTGCTAGAACTTCACTAAAGACATCCTGAAAGCTGTTCTCCACAGCCTCCTGAAACCTCTGGGTTCTTGTCTGTGATCACTGCAGCTGCAGCCCTTCTGGTCACCTCTTACATTTTAGCTGCTTCAGATGACCACCAGGCCAACCACTGCCCGAAAGCCCTTATTCATCAACCCGAAGGCCTCAGTCACCACAGGTGTCCACACGCAGGTTCTCAGGTTGCTGCCACGTCTGGCTTCAACACCCTTCTGAATGATCTACTTGGATTTTATGTCTGTGTTTATGTTTTTCTCGAGGTGTGTGTTAATGATCTCAATGACAGGGTCCTCAGCGACGTCTTACCACTTTACTATCAATACACATTTGGATTACTACATCTACCTTCCCTCCACAATCTAAAATAAAACGAAATATTTTATTATTTGAATTCAGCTGAATAACATAATTTAAGATAGTTGAACTGGTTTTCCACAGATACAGGCCATTAGTATGAATCCGTGTGCCTACTCTGACGATGCTGTCTCCTAGAGCCTGTTGTTATATGATTCCATTTGCAAGTGGCTAAGTCAATATCACTGATCATTATTGACCTCCACCTCTGCTCTGCTGCTTCTTTACCTTACTCGTCTTTTCGCTCTCACTCCAATAAATCAATTTTCTCAAAGCCATTGCTGGATTGAATATTTTATGGCATTTATCTATTGCAAAATTTAAAAAATCCATGCATCATGGATGTTGTTCAGAAAATTGTACATCGCTGCAGCTTGATTGATTGATGTCAATCAATCAAGCTGCAGCGATCTCAAAAGCTTTGTACAATGCACACTATTATTTATAGTGTACTTATAATGTAAAAAACATAGTTGACAGAAAGTGAGGTAACAACTTATAATTAACTTAACTTAATAATTATAATGGCTTAAAGAGGCGTCACAGTAATTGTACTTTCACTAAACCTTACTACCCACGTATAAATTATGACGACATGTGTGTGCGAGTGTGTGTGTGTGTGTGTGTGTGTGTGCTGAGAGATACCCTGCAGATGAGACACCCGTTCGCTCCTCTCTAGTGAAGTCCTCTGTACAGCCATTAGGTTGCGCCATTCTCTAGTACACTGTGTCAGCTCTCCTGCTGCTCCACACTAGGAAAAGTTAAAGTATATATTACTATATTAAACATATACCACATTCCTGCATTAAACTATCTACTTTGTATAAGATTTACTCATCTTTACATATCTGTATCATAAACTTGTATTCATTTCCTCCATTAGTGACTCAGTGTAATGGCTCAGATTATAACTTGCAAATAAAGGAAAATCAAACCTAATCACAGCATACCTTTTTGTAATAAAGATGTACTTGTACAGTTTGCACCAATACATATTTTAGGTACAAGGTAAGAAGATGCACATTTTGGGGAATAAGGGGTTAACAATCATGGCTTTATATTATAGCTTGCATAAGTTGTACTTACTCTGTGGCTATAAAGAACAAGGGGGGTTTAATTACCCTGCAATTACATAGACAAAATCATGAATTGTTTGTTTTCATTTGACTGGCCTTGAAACAGAAGAACAAACTAAATCAACTGCAAAACAGATGGAAAAAAGAACTTATCCAGAAAATAAAAGGAAAGGAAAGAGTAATGGAAAATACCTCAGCCAGGTTAAAAGGGAAACAAATAGATTTTTACCGTGTTGAGGTAGACAGTTCCATAGTTGGAGGCTGTTGCCATAAAAACAATGTCTCCACCTCCTCTAGAGAAGGAAGAGATGCAATAGCTCAAAAAGGTGGGATGGTGCTAATCATTTGCTGTAAGTGATGTAAGAACAGCAGTAAAACCAAAGACGGGATGGTAGTAAGACAGATTACATGCATACTGTTTATAGTGGAGTTCTAACAGGGTGAGGTAACCATCAGGGAAACCAGTGAAGTCTGGAGTTCTAATGACCACTGTCCCAGTTCCCCCTTTGTTTAAATTAATAAAAAAGAATGACATCTGGCCTTTTATGCCCTTCAGATGGTCCAATGCTGACTTTATGCAGTTCTTGATCTTCTTATAGTGGCAAATAGATGTGTATCACAAGCAAAGTAGCAGAAGGGGACACTTTACAGTATTTATTAAAGATGGAGCCCACTGGAATCATACACAAGGACAAAAAGGAACTTTGTGGAAGCCCACTGTACTGTTATATACAAGTGTCAGAAATTGTTCTAATGACTTCATGAAGACATCTACACTGCAAAAAATTTAGCTAGTAAGTAAATTCATACAGAAAAAAAAAAGCAAATACAGCAGCAAGAAAAAGTATGTGAACCTTTTGGATTTATGATAAAATCTGCTCTGATCTTCATCTAAGTCAAGAGTATTAACAGATACAGTATGAAGTATCTAAAATAATAACACTCTGGTCTTTATTGAGAACAACCATAAAAACCTCATGGTGCAAGTGGAAATAGTTTGTGAATCCTTATGAACGATAACCTCAAAAAAGCTAATTGGAGTCAGGTGTTGGCATAAGTTATGAAAATTAGTTTGTAGCTGTGGAATGGAGCTACTTTGACTGACAAAAACCACTCAAACGTGTTGAGTTTGCTCCGCACAGGAAGAATATGCTAATGAGAGCCATGCCTCACCAAAAGATCTACAATCAAAAATTGATGATTTACATACAGCTGGAAAAGGATGAGTCTACTGTACGTAAACAGTGAACAAGCAGGGTGACCATGGCAAGACACCCTGAAGGAGGCTGCTGCTTACTAAAATGAACATTTCTGCATGCATGAAGTTTGCCAAAGAGCACAGTGACACTCCACAGCAGTATTACCTAAGTGTTTTGTGGACTGATATAAGACTAAAAGAAGATTGAAAGAAGATTGATCTCTTTGTAAAACACACACAGCACTGCATTTGGCATAAAAAGGTCACTTCATACCATCATGAAAACATCATGCTAATGGCAAAGTATGGTGGAGGAAACATCATGATTTGTGATTTGTTGATCGTACTTGACTTGGATGAAGATCAGACCATGTTATGATGTTATGACAAATTAATGCCCTAATCCCAAATATCAAAAGGTTCACATAGTTTTTCTTGCCACTGCATGTTGCACCAGTCAAGTTATTTTTCCTTCTTAAATGAAGTCTTTCTTTCTTTCTTTCTTTCTTTCTTCTTCTTCTTTCTTTCTTTCTTCTCTTTTCTTGCTTTCTCATCATGGTTACCAAAACAGTGCTGACCCTGCTGATGATAATTGATTTGCTTCAGCCAAATGATATATGCTACATCACAGTAAGCCTTAATTGTAGGCTTTCTGTGGTAAATGCAGGCCGATTGCAGGCTTCACAGAAATTATGTTTACAATGCAGTGCAGCCACAGACATACAGTATGGTACAGTGAATTTACTGTATGAGTTCATAGTGTATATATGATTTAAAGTATAGTATACATACTTTATACCACTAGAAAAGCTGAACAACACATTTCTAGATTGAGACTTTGCAATGTTAATTTATGAAGTGATGGACAAGAACTTCATTAGATGTTTCGTCTGGAGTCTGTGCCCTCTCGGGTCAAGAGAAAAATGAACAAATGTGCACATGGAAGAACCCAGTGGGGCTGGTTCATATACACGTTTATCATCAGATCATTTCTATCACTGTTCTGAACAGAGCGCTAGCGTTAATGTGTCTGTAGTGTGCACTAACAGGTGACCAGATTCAATAAACCAAATCAATGTGGTGATTGAAACCAAAATCACAATTCAAATCTTTGTTCACTGAACACACGGCTCACAGAAACACAGGTGTCAGTTCACATCACATGAAACGCACACAGCAGTCACGTTAAGAACAACAAATATAAAAATAAGCAAATTCAACCTATCTGTGCATTATCCTGCTGAAACAGCAGCATGGTAAGTTTCAGTTGGCCTCTACATCTCAACAGCTGCTGCCTCACTACTAGTATAAGCCTGGATTAGTGAGTAGAATCACATGCACAACAGGGAAATATCAACTATTAATAATCCTGTGATTATGATGCTGCAAACAGCTAAAATGTCCCTTTGCTTCAAGTGTTTGCTGCACATCTGAGAGTGTGAGCCACATCTCTGTGTAGCCTACAGGTCGACGGCCGAGCCCTCACACCACACTGTATTTCTCAGTATTGACGTGTTGTTACTAGATGGAGCAGGAGGGCTGATCTCTGCCTCCAGAGGTCATTCTCACTACAGTTGCCACTTGTTGCCAAAAGCAGCTCGGGGCTCCACTATTCAGCACCAAACACGCTTCAAGTATTATTTATTCAGCCGTCTATCAGGAGCTCAATGCGCGGATGTTGAATGCTGGACGCGAGCAGGACTGGAAGAAGACTCTTAGTGATCCGTTCGAGAACATTTGTGCGCATCTGACGGGAGAGCAGCATGGTTGATAACACGAGTATAGCAACTAAATCTGCTTTGGTAAGCGCTCCGACTCTTTCTGTTGCTGTACTCCTCGACAGCTGATTTGCTTTTGTTTGTTGTTTTTTTGTTTGTTTTGCACTCTGCTGTGGTCTGTGTGGCTACTTTAACTGTGTTTTACCAACTTTTATTAAGTTAAGTTCGCTTGTTGGGTGAAGCATTTGACAGTTTATCTGCTTTATATTAGGCTGCACTTCAGGGTCCACACTGGCCAGTGTGCGTAATGGGGCTAATTGGTAAAGCGTGTCTTTTCCTTTTTCTAATCGTCCCACCACCGTCCTCTCGTCCCCTCGCAGCAAGGCTCTTTCTCGTCCGCCGGCAGTCTTCCCCTTCAGGCTCCCTCCGCCTCCTCCCTCAGCCCGTTCCCCGGCGCCCAGTCCCACCAACCCGGCAGCGGCGGCATGAAGCTCGAGGCGGTCATGGAGAACCTGCAGCGGCAACAGGCTGCGCGTCTGGCGCTGGAGGAGAAGCTCCGACAGGCGGAGAAGGAGAAAGACCTCCGATCTATGGTGGAGTCCCAGATACACCAACAAACTCTGGCCTTTCGCCACTACCAGGCGGCGATGCGCGGCGCCCTGGCTGCCGGAGTTGCCAACTCGTCCCCCGGCGTGACGCTTGCTCACATGGAGGTCCGCAGAGCAGCCGAGGACGGGAACTCCTCCAGACGAGACAGCGACGACAAGGAGCGGGAAGAGGAGGGAGATAACACGGAGGAGCAGGAGCTCATGGATGAAGAGGAGGAGGACGAGGATGATGTCGGGTTGAACCACTACCAGCACCGGCAGTCCTCGATCCAGGGGGACTGTCAGTCACCGAAGAGCGCGCCGATGCATCTCATGTCCAGAGTCCCGGCGGCATTCGCCCCGGCCCGGCGCGCAGAGTCTCCGTCGGCGCACCCCCAGCCCCAGCATCACGAGTGGACCTATGAGGAGCAGTTCAAGCAGGTAAGACCGCACCGACGCACCGAACACTTGACCCCGCTTGCAAAGCAGCTCACGCCGGAGTTTCTTACTGGGATTTAAGTTGAGTGACAACCTGCAGGCAGCAGCTTTTTTCTGTCATAGTAAACACATGAACTCTCTAATGCAACAGACTTTAATGTCAGTGGAAACGATGCTTTTTGTGACACTTTCTGAAGGAAAGCTGCTGATGAGCTCTGCGCACTGAACACACACGCACGACACACACACACACGCGCACTTGTAGAAGTGCGGAGCTTTAACTGGGCTGAACTTGGAAGCTGCTGCTGCAAAAAGCTGAAACTCTCCGTTTCTGTTGGGTCCAGCTGGAAGCTTTTTAATAAGGCATCATGCTTAAGGAGGTTATAAGCTTTTTTACAGTGTGGTAACAGCTGATTAATCATTAATCATACCAGCACACAGGCTTCATTGCCAGTAATGCGTTTATTCCATGCACTGAAGACTTGCTGACTGACTTACACGGTTCTTCTAAACAGCTCTTTTGTCAGTGGCTTGTTAATGACAGTAAGTTATTTGACTGATATACAGCTGTTTGGATATTTCTAGCTTGCAGCAGGCAGATCTATACTCTCTGAGTGATTGTGGATGCTCTGTGTCATCTCTTATTTATGATGGATCATTTACAGACTTCCCTAAATGTATTGTGGACATTAGTGACTGCATTAGCGTTGCACATTAAAGCAAACCCAATGCATGGAAATGCTATTTAAATAGGAGCTGAAACCAATAGCTTCAATAAAGAGACAATTATGTTTGGAGGATGGTAAACTGAGACTGTGGAGAGAACGTGTGTTGTTTTCTCTTCACATCTCCACTGTTCTGAGGTGATATTTGCAGTTTTTCTTGTTATAGAGATTTAATATCAAAGGATATGATGCAAGTTGTTCTAGTTCAGGTTATTAGATCTTACGGCCTATGGAAAAGGTTAAAGATACACGTCTTAGTGTCATTACAAAGCCTTGACTTTTTACTGACAGCACGTTTATTTTCCTACAGATAAGTTTCCTGTGGTGGTGCATGTAAAATCAGGCTATACGCTTCAAAGATTCCTCAGGATGTGCAGTTATTGTGGGGGTCATTTGTATGTAGTCATTCAGTGTAATGGTCATGGGACAATAAAAGGATGCTTATGGCTGCTAGGCAGACAGAGTGGAGCCAGCATACTAAGCATGCTTAAAGCTGCAAAACAAAACCACATTTGAAGGCAGTAAATGCATCTTTGCAAATAGGAACAAGATGTGGGCTAAATATAAAAAGGCCCCACTGAGGCGGACAAGTTTTAATCTGATCTGAATCCAAAGAGACCGGTCAGTGTTTAGAGTAGCTCCTAAATCACTTCTGAGGACCTGAGGAACAGTGTGGCAGTGTTGGTGAAAAGTTTGAAAATAAACTATAAAGTCCTGATATTTTAGAAGATTTCCAATTCTTAAAAGGAAACTACACAATTTAACACAATGAATGGTGACAGGCAGCCTGTAAAACTTATTTTAAGTTTTAATGAGCCAGCAGGAGATAATTAGCAGCAGGATCTAAAGAGATGAGATTGTAAAACATAGAAGAAATGCCCGGCGCTGACAGAAAAAGATGCTGAGTGGAGACGCCGCAGAAGGCAGAGACACAGAGAGAGGCCAAAATCAGAGAGAGGGAGGGAGAGAAGCTGTTGCGTGTCGTTTTGGCAGCGGCTCAGGAAATGCAGGAAACTGGACCTGGTGGTATTCCAGCCTGGCTCACACCCAAAAATGCAGGGATCTCCCCGTCTGGCAGCGTGTATGTGTGTACTGTATGTGTGTGGCTGGGAGTCGGCTCGGTGCCAAACTGTTATGAAACAGAAACAAAATCATGTGCTGTTGCACACTCAACCATGCTTCCTCTTTGAAAGATGATTTTAAAGGATATGTGGCCCTGCAGACATTTGCATAAATGAAGAATACAGTAAACTGGAAGAGAGTAAACTGCAACTGTCAGGACTTTTGTGTTAGAAAATAACAAAACAACTCAACATGTGTGTATATGGCAAAAGTTATTGTCTTTATCAGTTTCTGTTTTTCACACACACGTTGGTCATCTGTTTAAAAGCCACTGTACAATATGCTTTTAGTGTTGTCAAGCTCTGCAGCTGAATGCACAGAGGGCTCTGAAACGTCTGCTCTGCTTTACCACACAACATTAACGTAACTCTAACCACAGTTAAAGCAGACCTTCGCTGCGGTGAATTACTCAAGTAGGCTTCAAGTCCCTGCAAGTTGAGGCTCAAAGTGAACTGAAAACACACTGAAAAACTTTCTACGAGCAAGAGAAAAAGACTGTTCACATATAATCTAGAATATACATTATGACCTTAGGAAAGGTTTTATTATTTGTGAAACGCTGAACCAACAATTTAGAGGACTGCACAGACAACAAGGCCCAAGTCCTACAACTGTCACAACAATACAGCTTGTTGGTTTCTATATCCTCCAACGACCCACAGGAGAGTCTTCTGTAGCAGAAGTTATATACATTATTTGAGCTTTTGTTGTAAGAGTGCCTCCATGTAGGGAAGCTGGCCACTGTTGAAAGTGCAGCAGTTTCTACATAATGCACCAAGGGGCGGCTGGTTATGGTTAGCATTACTAAGAGTGTTGACTGTTAGGAGTTAATAGGAGCACTTCCTTACCTTCACACGACTATATTATGTCTTTTATTCAACTGAAATTAGCATGATGGTGATTTAGCTAATCCTCTTGTAAAGAATGTCACTTCACTTTGTGAGTATGAATTCTGAGATGCAGTAAAAGACAACAATATGCAGACAGTGTAAAACGTTTTACCACAAACTCAACTGACTAGGTGTGGGACTCACCAAGTGTCTTTGCTTAGAGCTCATGTTAGCTGCGGCACATTTTTCTGATTTATTAATTCTTAAATCCTGTTTATGTCTCGTGGCACGAGATCTTATCACACTCCTAACATCGATCCACCCCGAGCTTCTCCTGACAAACGTTTTGGTGTCTAAATACAAGGTGACTGAGTGGAGTTCATTCTAGCTGCTAGACACTGTTGTATAGTAATACCTATGTATTTTACAGGAGTACTCAGACTAACATTGTCAAGGCAACAATAATAAATATTAAGTTAGTGCTATCTTCACCTATTTCAAACTTTATTATGAGAAGCTGAGTGGGAAAACGTCACGTCAACCTCTGACTGTAATTCCAAATGTGAGATCTGAGGAATGTCTGACCATTATAATAGTGGCAGAATAAAGTACAGTGTGAACATAACAGGCCAAAATTAAAGATGGGTAAAATCAATTTTTACAATTATAAAAAGATGATGAGTATAACCAGACATATGTAGCTACTGTAATACAATAATAGGAGGTTTGTTCAAACGACACTGAAACAACATATCAGTTTGAAACCAAAGCAAAAAGCAAGAAGCCATGCTAGATGCCTGTGTTTGGTCGACCACTACAACCCCAACGTGTTCAATCTATTAATACGTAACTTGATTTGCAGTTACCACATTACGAGTCTAAGCATTAAAAGAAATCTTCACCTGGTGATGTCATTACGGTGTCGTGATATCAGCACGGCCTTGCTCTAAACAAGTGGAATCCAGTTTTCAATACCTGCCCTCAAACCTTCCTACCGTCAAGTGGCATTTCCTTAATCATAGTGCAGCGTTTTGCCTGGAAGCTTCCTGAAAAAAACAGGACACACAATTACTTGTTAAGAGGTGTTTTTGCAGTCTGTGTCAGCGCGTTGCTGCTTTGCACTTAAAACACTGAACTGTATCAAAAAGTTCTGAGCTGATTGCGAAGCATGAGTAACGTCTACTGTCATGTCCTGAACATGTCAGCATAAGCGTGCGTAGATTGGACTTTTTCAGCTTGTTTTTCCTACATACAGAAAGGTGGTAGTGGAAGAAGAGCAGGAGGAGGGAGCTCCAGCTGTACTGGTGTATGATTTCACTCCCCTCCCCCTGCCACTCAAATCACTCGCTGCAAAAATATCCATTTCACACGTCATGTGGCATACCAGCAAGTGCTTTAAGACACATGTCCTCAAAACAAGGGAAAAGGAAATATAACAAAGACACATTGATCAGAATAGTGGGATGTTGAAAAGAGAAAATACATCTCACCAATGTGGAATTCAGTCAGTTGTAATAAAAATGCAACTTCTGTGAAACAAATGTGCAAATTAGTCTTGAGGATCTTCTGTATAAATTTCATTTATACTGTTGGACATTGGAGGAGGTTGTGGCTCCATCATACAGCACTTGTCCATAGTGGTTTATGGTGCTGTGACTCTGCGTTCTTCTTGGCCGCATGTCCTGATGAGACAGTGAACCCTCAAGAAGCAGCTGCATTATTCATGAGCAGCTGTGGATCAAAAACGTATATTAAAATAAAATGAATGGAAGCAACTGGATCCCTGAAAGGTGCATTCAATGTACTGCTTGCAGCGTGGTTAATGAGAGGGTTCAACTCTTTGAGTGGTTATTCAGTATTTTTCAGCCATACATCTGAGGGCTTGTCTTGAAAAACAATCAGCCCATCCTCCTCCTCCACCCCTGCACCACCCGCTTTAATGTGACCATAAAACCTGGAGGGGAACCCTGATTTGCAAGACACACACACACACACACACACACACACACTGCTGCACTGTAGCTCCTGTGTCGACATGCTGTCAGGGATGTGGAAACTTAGCACAGTATTAAATAAAACACATCATTTGAAATGTTGAGTAGAGTAAAAATCCTGCGTCATCCGACAGCTGTAACATGCTGGAAGAATGTGCCCCATCACTGGAAATGTTTTAACAGCATTCCTGGATTCTTTCACTGTGTGCTATTACAGTTATATGGCGGGCTGACACACAGAGGGGAGGGGTGGGGAAGAGGTGTAAAAACAAAACAGAAGCCACGATAGAGGGAAAGGAGCATCTAAAGTGTGTGTCCGTGTATGTGATTGTGTGCAGATGTGTCCGCACCACTGAGGGCTCATGAGGCCTTGGACAAGTTTTCAGTTTGACTAGTTATCAAGAGATGGATTAACACACAGGTGATATGGGCCTCAGGGGTTTTTGGTCAACTGCAACTGACTTTGTTTGTCTACATGGTGAACTAGCTCAGATCCTCATCTTATGGCCATGCCTGACCATTAAATATTTAAAAAACTGAGGGAGTTAATAGGCCATAAATACAAGACACTGTCTTTATTACAGACAGTAGAGCAGAAAATGAAAATGAAATTCCTCTGACTCAAACTTGGGAAGGTGTTGACTTAACCACAGGGATGACCCACAGAATCTTACATTAGAAACTTAGAAAATTAGAATTTCTTCCAGTAAATAAAACAGAACTATGTATTGTGCAGCTGTTTATGCTCAGTAACTTAGAACATATATTTTACTAAGTACTTAAGAAAAGTAGAAATTCTTTAGATTCTACTTTATGTTTGATATTTACTCCATTTCAGAGGTAAATATGGGAGTCTTGTTACATTTATTTGACAACTTGAATTACTTGTTACTAGTTTCAGATACAGATTAATAATTCATCCATTAACGTATTGAACTAAATAAGTACTTACTTAACCTCTGGCTGTGGATGTATTTTTTAATCTATACAGCAGGTTAGGTTAACAACCATGTTTTTTAAGGGAGACCTTGAACAACATGACAAGACAAGCAACACACACATACAACACTTCACTACACTGTCTTGAGACTCAATATTCTAAGTACAGATTAGGTTATAAAGTGAATGTGTCTTGAAATCATAGTGGATTTCTGTGCTGTTGCTGTTTTCTAACAGCTAAACTTATCTTAAGACACAGTAACACTCTCATACACACACACACACACACACACACATCCCCAGGCTGATACATTTGCCTGAGCAACAGTATGTTTGGACTTTGTCGTTTTTGCCCTCTTTTTATTCTGTACCGCCGTGTGAAGGGAGCTGGGAGTCAACAGGCAGTGAAAAGTGGGCTCGGCACAATGCACCATTGAGATGTACTTGTTTTTACTGCAAATGGCTGCTCTCTTTTCATTAAAATAGAGGCAGGGTCAGCTTGTTCAAACACCCTCCCCACCCCGCAATGTGGGTGTTACTTTTTAATCGCGGCAGCCTGGAATTTCTGCAGCTGCTTGCCAAAGCCCCCCCACTCTGTTTATGAGATCTGACTGTTGGGCAAACATTGCCTCACCGCTGTGTCTCTGACTCGCTTTTTCCATCCCGCCATTGTTGGGGAGGCCCTCAGAATTACCATGACAACGTGTTCTCATGTGATTAAATGCATGTGTATGTCAGTTTTTAGAGCTTTGTATATCATGCTCTTGCTGCTAGCATTGGTATCGGAGAAATGTGGTGTAACACAATATAATGATTCAGTGCTTCACGTCATTAGTTACGGGGCCCTGAGAAACCCTTAAGGGTTGACTTATTAGGCTCGGAGCAGGACCCTCTATGAGGGGGCAATGTTACAAAAATTAAAGAGCAAAAATAAATGTGGTGAAGAGCTTGTGAAGTGGAACTGAGAGTAATGAAACGAAAATTTCAGTGTTGCAGTTTTTTTTTTGCAATCATCTAACACTTCCAACACAAACAGACCCAAGTGTGCTATTACAGTTTTTAAAATTAGCATAGAGCTGACTAGTCCTACTTCATGCTAGTGATTACCATAATATGTCCACACATTATCTATACTTATATAATGCTGACCACTTCCCCAAACTCAGAAACGAGTTTTAGATTTTGAGTTGTGTTTTTGACATCTTGAAGCAGCCATTGGTTTCCATTCATTTTAGTTTGTTTTGTTCCTGCAAAGTCATCTTGCAGGAACGTAAAACAGTGCTTAGTTTAGCTTGGCCACAGTGAACATGTTTGTACAGTATATGTTGTTTTTGTAGTTATGTTAACAGGCTTGACCATAAAATCATAGCAGCTCTGGGCATCAAGAAATGCTTAATGTGACAGAATCAAAAGTGGCAGTAAGACGTCAGCATAGGGAAAAGGTTGGAATGGACAGATGGCAGACATTTGACACCTGTCCATCATTATCCTGCAGATTCCTGTCCACAGTATTAAATAGGTGTAGTCAGTCACTGTATACAGGTTACACTGGACTTGCAGGATGACTTGATCTATTCTGAAAGGCAAAACACTCGAACAGATCCCGACTGCTTATAACATTATACACATCCTCTCTCTCTGTCTGTCTTATACACTCAGAGTGGACAGTGAGCATTATCAGAACATCATAAAATGAATTAAACATAGGGCTTACTTATATCTGAGTTGCAGGTGCAAAGTGTTTAAGCTGAACATCTTATGAATGAAGTCATTCCACTCAGTTGTTCACTTCCTGGTTAAGTCCCTCTGAACCACCAGCGGAACTAAACGGGACTTTGTTTTGTGCAGCATTGCTTGTCTGTGGTTTAAAATGTGTGCTTGTCAGAGTGAAGAATGAATTCCTGCATTTTACTGTGGAAAATCATAGCAAAAGTTAAGAGATGTTTGACAGCAGTAATGGGTATGATTCCCCTCAGATGTGTATGGTGATTTGACAGGATGCGATGTATATATAATTAATAACAAGCAAAGTTCAACAACAATATATGATCTATCAAAACTAAATATATTCTAGTTTCCCTGGACAAATGTATAATTTATCATTGGTCTTTCTCAACCTTTGCCAGAGTGGGGAAGGTACAGTAGTGCAGACATTAGTATGCCATGTCTAATACCCTTTGGGTGACATGAACTACATCAGTATTCAGTGTTTCACTAACTAGAAAATATACTGGCCATTTCTACTTCTGTGCTGTCAGTGCTGTATTGTGGTATGAATGTAAAAGCCATTACAATATGCACACACATCTGTCCTTGCAACAGATAACAAGCCAGGTCAGAAAATTCACTGATTGTTCAATATATGTGACCTTCAGCCTCATTTGCATTCACTATAATGGCCTATCAGCATTTTCCTGAGCAGACATATGTAATCAAAAGCAGTACAGTCAATGGCTGGAGATTTGCATGTGCCACTTGTGTAGCAGCAGTGTGCTAACAAGATTAAACAATCATTGATAGACAAACGGCAAGCTAGCAGATTAGAGCGCTGCCATAAAAGCCTATGCTTGTGTGTCAAGGTCTCACTGGTGCAGTGAGGAGGATCTGTTGTTATTGCTGATTTGGTGCTTGTATGATGTCTTTGAAGTAGTCACCGCTCTCCTGCCAGTGCATCCACAGCGCTGGAGGGATTATATTCCACAAACACTACGCAGGAAGCTGTTCCACTGGCTTGTAGAGGTCTGAGGAGGAGGATCCCAACCTCACTAGCAGAACTCTGAATTAAAATAAGCCTGGTTTGATGACAATTCTTCATGAGGCATCTACTGTTGATGTATCTTTTATTTGGCTCTTCTTTATGTAGAGGCAAGTTCAATTGTAGTTACTACTTGGATGTTGTCTGTAGGTTTGGTAGTTCATGACATGACATCAATGCACCTTCCAATCTGTCAAGCTGGCAAAATGAACCCAAACACCAAAAGTAGTGTTTGTTGAAAACTACAAACATTACACCATTTCAAATAATGATTCCTGTCTAGGCAAACGTAGTGAAGGCAGGGTGTGTTGTTTGACACGGTTGTGTGGTAGGACTGGATTTAGAGACTTATAGTAAGCTCTTTTGAGCAAACTCTGAAAGATGCAGTTTCACTACAGCTCTTCTGTGCTGCATACTGTATATTAGGTCAAATGAAATGTTAACTTTCTTGGATTCTGCACATTCCCTGCTCAGTCAGTCCAAACCACGATAGGTAGTAGAACACAGCAGGGAACATTTAGAAACACCAGTTAATGTATAGAGGAAAGATGAGTTCATTTGAAACCCGGGAAGGATTGAAAGGTGAGCCAGTATGAAGTGTATTTATGATGTGGGGGTGGACGTAAATACAAAAATGGTGACTAGCTGACGGACACAGAAAGAGATACAGATACCAGTCCCATCTGTTGTACCTCCTGTCATAGATTAATGTGTTTGTGCAGGTGTGTATGCGTGTGCATAATGCATGCCATCACATTCCTATTGGAGCCCGAGGGGCTACTCTGTAGCAGTACTCTGCCATACACTCGTATGTCAGATAGCGAAACAGACGTGTGTGCATGCAGTTTACAGCCCGGTTTTAGCGACTGTGCCGTGGCTCCAGATTGAGGATAATCTAGACCCGTCTGATCTGATCTTCTCAAGTCAAAAGGATACAAAGATCAGTTGTAACATCAGTTAATTAAGTTATCTGTTAATCTTGTTAATCATTATGCATCCGCACTGAGGACGCATAAAGCCTTGTTATACATACCGAGCTCAGTGTTTGGCAATGATGTGGTGCGGTAATGCAAAAATTAAAATAGAATTTGTACAAAAATTGAACATAAGAGGGAAAGAAAGCCTTTCCAGATCGTGGAATGTTTTTTTCATCATCTGACATCAACTAACATGTGACTTCTTTGCATGTGTTTTGCACAGACAACACCATAGAGATTTTGCATTCATTTTCTGTGTTGGTACCCTTCCATTAGCACATTTGTGGTGTTTAATGTCTATAGAGGCTCTCACCCAGTGTCCATGCTTCATGGGAGCTGGAGGAAAAAAGGTATCTGGTGATACAATATGTATCATAATACAGGCGTTCTGATTCACTATATTATGATAATAACATACTTTATTGTTCCCCTTGGGGAAATTTCGCAATACATTGTGATTCTGTGAGCAAGGTGATCCGCTGTAGGAAACTGTCACAGTATAAAGGACTCACCAGCAAATATATACAATTTGAGTTTAAAACGTTAACTTTTAAAATCAACTACGTAGCTATTTGGGATTTAAACATAAAACAGAATGAACCAATGTGAGCAGAAATCCATGTAATCTATTAATGAAAAACATTATTAAAGTTTCAGGCTTCTTTAAGAAGACCACTATGTTTTATTGCATTTTCACTAAGACTATCAAAAGGTTTTCTTGTGTCGTACCATAAAAATAAACCTTTCTTAGTCCATAATTGTAATTGCATGTTTGTTACAGTATTCAGGAGGAGGCAGGCCCGGTTCAGGTATAAATGGACCAGTTACGTGAGTATGGCTGTTACCATAGCAACAAAATAGTCAAAACATGTACACGGAAAAGCAGTTAGGTTGGATTAGAAGGTACCCCTACCCATCACCCAGTTCTGTCCTAAGTAAACCAATCTAAATAAAAAATATTACATATAAATACTGTAAACACAAATATACATTATATTAAGATTTACCATAGGGTAAAGCCTGTTTCCAACCTTTTATGGTCTCAGCTGAAGTAGACTAGTTAAAACATGAGAAGGCTACAGCAGGAGATTAAGGAGGAGGAGCTGCTTCTTGGATTTGTTTAAAGTTATTCAACAAATAGGTTTTGGTTTTAATAAAAATCTCATAGCACAATGAAGTACCGAAAGCTGACATCTGCTCAGATTTCATTTTTTCATTGCTTATTCTTTCATCAGATTGTTCCTGATGGTTGCCTGTGATTAGCATTCAGCTTTGGAAAATGTTATCTCTGTCTTAGAATCTCGAGTATTGATGTGTGTATCCAGAAATTTCCACTTATACAGAACACACATTACAGAAATGTTTTTAAAGCACTGCATGAAACATCTAAAATGATTATATTTGATGCAATCGTGCATTCTGTTTGTTCTTTTTTTAATAGATCAATTTCAGTTGGTTGTACTATTACTAGTAGCACAAACATAACACATTATTCATTGTTGTTGATTTTGCTGCTGTAGTGTGAGATCAGTAAAAGATAATCAAGTGTTTCCTTTAAAATGTCTTCAGTCAGGCAGAGGCAGCGAGCTGGCACAGAGGAAGCTGGGAAATGCAAGTGGCGGTGGGAGTTCAGAGCCTCTGATTCAGGAGGTCAGTAACTCTACCCCACATCACTAATCACCCCCCCCCCAACACACACATACACATAGGGAGAGCTGCTATCTCACTTGCTCCCCACTACCACCCTGAAATCACTCATTTGGCTGTGAGTGACAGGGCGACATCCGCCTAACAATAGGGGCTGGTCATGTTTCCTGCTCTCCTCTCACACCACTGCAGCCCAATAGAAAGACAATACCCTTTCTATCTGATAGAGAAGTGTGAGGTGACACTTGACTGAGAGAGCTTCCCCAGTCACTCCTCTAATCAAGAGACGCCATAAAGTGGAGGTCACTTACTGGGAACTGCCTCTACAGTACTGCTTGGCATTTTAATGAACATAAATTATTTAAAATGCCATAAATTATACCTGGCTGATATAACAGTGATTCTAGCTGGTACTAATACTTTTAGCAGCTCAAACAGCAGACAGAGACAGTTTAAGACCAGCAGATAAACTAAACATACTGTAGTAGTGGCACATTTAACAGCCAAAGAACTACATATTTCCCTTGGGAGCTTGGTACAAATCAAAAACTGAATTAAATTAGACATCAGGTGGCCACAAACAATAGTTTTATTATCTATTGCAAAATGTCAAATAAGGTCAAGAAGACCGTGAAATGGACGTGTGAACTGGGCAAATTTCAACAATTAGCTGAAATGTGGAGGTATTACATTTTACTAATGCTAATGCTAAAGTACAATTGGGCTTAATAGGAGGTTAAAATGGCTCATCATTATGAAACCAGAGTTTATTCGTTTTGTACACAATTTGAATCAAACTCCACTTAATAAAGTCAGTTTTAAACCATTTTAAATATAACTTACTTGAACCTCCATATGTCACTGTAGGCCCAGTAAGTCAACGCGTATTTACAAATTATTAAACATAATTTGTGTTCAACTTGGAAAACATGCTTAGCCGCTGGTGAAGTCTTCTGATGATTAGCTCCTTCATGCAAAGTTAAAAAAACAGTCCAAACGTCCACTGGCATCAGTATCGAGTGAAGCCAACCCTCCCTAGTGGCTGCGCTGCATTATAGAAGTAATTTTACAGGAAAATCAGTCAGTTCATTTGCATGATCTCTGAGATGTTTATGCAGGATACTTGCAGTGAAGGGAGTGCAGGGGATGCCTCTAATGAGATGACCAATAGTGTGCTGGAGTATGTCCTCCCAGGTCTGGACCAGGGTATCACTGATCTCCCAGACAGTCTGAGGTCAAACCAGGCCAGTGAGACCTGAAATCTGTGTTTTCTATTCAACATACGAGAGTTGGCAACCCTGAAGTCACTTAAAAGTGATCTGTGGATCAAATTATGAACCGCTTGTTTAGAAAGAAAACCAACAGAGCTTTGGGCACTGATGGCTCCCACTTGACGACTGTTCTAAATGAAGTACAGGTGGAAATAAGATGTGATGGATGCTGAGTAATTAACCGTAGGTGTTAATGGGAGCTCACAGTCGATTATCTGCTCTGTCTGTCAAATGGAGTTTGATCCCCGATGGTGGAGTCGACAGAGATGTTGGAACTCATGATACTCTACGAATACATGCCTTCTAAATGAGGGTATAGTGAGTGTCGTAAAGTGTAACAGTACATGTTCAAAATGCTTCAACACTCATGATCACGTTTTCATTCAGCTTACACAAGTGCGTTGACAAGAGGCTCAAATGAATGTGCCACCTGACCTTGATACAACAATGAGCTGAAAGGCAGCGTCAGCGTTGGGAAAGCATTGCTGCAGTGTCTTTGCTCATACAGGTGATCAAAGCAGCAAACAATTCTTCACTGCATTGTTTGTGAGTGTTAAACCATTGCTCTTAACTGCGTTTGTCCAGACAACAGCACTTTTTACATTGTGCTTCCCCTTTTGTTCACTATAATGGCTATGACAAGTTATAATGGATGGTACTAACAAAAGAAAACAAGAATGAATCTATTCAGAAATACTTGATGAAAAACCTTTTGGAGAGGACTGCATTTTTGATAAAATGGACTTTATACTTCAATATCACAGTTTTATAATTAAAAAAATGCTAATTTTTGGTTTAGTGTGCTAGTGGAGATCCATCCATCCATCTTAACCGCGTTTTCCACCTTAAGGTTTCAGGGGAGCTGGAACCAATCCCAGCTGTCATTGTGCAAGAGGGAGGTTACACCCTGGACAGGTTTACATTTGAAGACAATCACTCACATCTATGGGCAATTTAGAGTCACCATTAATTGCATGTCTTTGGAGAGTGGTTGGGAGAAAACCCACACAGACATGGAGAGAGATCCAAACAGAAAGACAACTGACTGACCCTAGGATTCAAACCCGAGCCCTTCTTGCCGTGAGGCGTTTAGTGCTAACTAAAAAAAACATCCCTGGAATGTACACTTATTGAATTTGGCCTACTCAACACCTTGCCAGATCACAGTGCAACAAAAGCCAGGTTTTTGTGCATTGTTTTGACTTTGGCCACATGTGTTGAGTCCATTCAAATGAAAGAGAGGGTTTCATGAAGGGATCAATGCTGGTTTGGTTTCTGAACAACACAGAGAGAAGAAAACTCTTGCTGTGTCATGGTGTTGCTTCAGGTGCAGTCGAGTACAACTGGATCTATTAGTAAGTTTGTTGATTTTGTTTGTTGAAGTTGCTAAATTTCCATTTAAATTGGCAAAACCTCTAATATTGCTTTTTATTTTTGGTTTGCTGTTTTTCTTAGAAAACAATCTCATTAAATCATTTCAGACTTTTTCAATTTTGCAGAAATTTAATGAACAGTCGAGTCATCAAGAAAGGAATCAGCAGATTAATGGTGAATAAATATTTTATAAGAAAGTGCAGACATTAACAATAAAGCTGCACTTACAGATATTTTATTTAGTGATTTCTAGGGACACAGGTTGGAGGTGAGAGCCCTGTGTGTGCCCTGTACTGAAGATGTGTCCTTCTGTTTATGGAGAGGTCCCAGAGGAATGTCCCAGCTTATTGGGACATGGAAATTACTTGCATGGTTCTTTGTCCAGGCTTGCTACAGCACCTTAATACCCACACTAAGTGGCTGGATAGGCAGGGAATGAAAGGTGGACAATGGGTTGAAAGTGAAGAAGTGACTGCATGGTGGCTGATAAATTATAAATACCACAGAAAAACATTTACCATGTCATTTCACTGTAACTAAAACATGTTCAGGCAGATGTGTGTTCTTGGCTCACAGGGTCAGGGAAGCAATCAGTAAATTCAAGCTGAGGTGTAGCTGAAATCAATACAAACTAGATGTAGTTCTTAAGAAGCTTCTAAATGTCTCGGTGTGAAAAAAGGAAACACTTGTACTTCCTGTCTTTGTGTCCTTCTGTTGAGATGGCTTGAAAACACACAACGTACAAACAGAGGAAGGCTAGCAACATTATGCAGTTTTGTATAATGTCTGCAATGAAGTCAGGCTTAAGCTTCAACAATTTCTTTGCACATGCATCGAGGTTGAGATGTAATAATGTTAAAAAGTCTTAAGGGATTTGTTTGCCTTACTACATTTGTCCCCAGTCATAGTCAGGCTTCCGACAAATGTCTCAGCATAGTAAGACATAGATGTGGAAAAGATTATTCAACGTTGCTCACATGGGAATGAAAAATCAATATTGACCTTGTTAGAAAAAGCCAATGGAGACATATATTATTTGTGAGGGAGTCAGCAGCAGGAAAAGTGTCCTTGTTCTGTTGGAGTCCAGCAGACCCCATATGCTTTTGTGAGGAAGGATGTTGGCAGGCAGGGCCTCTCATCAGGGACTCATCTGTAACACATCTCTGTCATGTAATAAAGTGAAGCTGTAGCTTTACTCTCAACAATTGCTTATATTCCAGCGTCTGGTATAGGGTGTTATATTGATGTAGATTCTTTTGATAAAGCAGAAATAGCTGGCTATCACAAGCCAGCATCAACAGTATGGACATTTTCTATATTATCACCAGTATCTAAAAATGCAATTACATTCGTATGTAACTGAGCTACAAATATTATTATGTTGCAAGCATGTTATAAGTAAATGGTTGGTACTGAGTTTGACCCCAGAATCCTTTGTGTGACTAAAAAGGCATCAAAAGCATTTTGGTGAAGGTTAGAGAAAGATTGTGGTTTGTTTAAAAGTATATAAACACGTGTCTGACGTCTCTCTTGAAGATTTTCTATTAAGCTGGATAAAAGTCTTTCCCTAGTGCTGTGAGAGTGTAAACATACCCACATAGAGTTTAGTCTTAAAATCTAACTAAAATGAAAGCAACAAAAACAGAAATCAAAAGGGGAAAGTCTTCATGCTGGCACCCACTAGCTGTGTATTATTTCAAAAGAGGAGTGACAGCTAGATATCATCTGTGTGGATGAAGCCCTTTTAGTTTGATACCGCTAATCAAATGTTACATAAAGCATTAAAGTCAGCATTGTATCAGGCAGACCACATGGTCACACTGAGCAACAGCAGACAGCAGCTGCCAGACAGCACAAGAGCCACAGAGTCTGAACAACAGCCATTAGCTTTCCTGTGTGTCTCCTTCTTATCAAACCTACAGACATGAACACGTTTATCCTACACTTTAGCCTGTTGAATGAGCGACCAAACTCACATTTGCTGGGGAAAAGTGACATGCTGATGTCAGTTTACAGGCTAGAAGCTCAGCTTCAGCACATTAAATAACTTGTAAGCGTACCTGCAAATATATCTTTCTTCATGCATTTAATAACAATGTCAATAGCAAGAGTTTTTAATAGTTTCTGTGTAGACTGTTTTAGTGAAGTGGTAAATCAGAACAAGCCGAGGTCTACGTAACAACAACAGCAATAAATCGTCTTTTCCTACTCATACACAGCGAAGATTTAGTTAACTCAGACCAACTAAAAACATGATCATGCTGCCAGTTGGTGAAACTCACCATCCATTCATCCCTTTAAACGTTTATTTGTTTTAATAAGTATGAAAAATAAAATACTATTGCTGCTGGAACTTGTCAACCGTGTTGCCTCACTGCAGGCATTCTAACGTTATGCTTTACTTTTTAAGTTACTATCATAATACATTTATTTTTTAGCTTGAAGCAAAATCCTTCAGATGGACATTTTGACCTTTTATTTGAGAGTGTTAATAACAGAAATGAACTTCTGTGCTCTCTTTTATGAACACAGTAGGTGTGTGCAGTTGTACAAAGTGGCACTTGAAGAATGTGCCTCTGTCATGTCATGTGATCCTTTTTAATCGGCGTCTACTGTGAAATCTAACATGTGCTTGCTAACACTTTGTTTCTGTTTGGAATAAGCAGTGTTGGATGCCCTCTGACCTACTTGTGAGCCCCTGCCCATCAGAATCCCGCTTAGCTCCCCTACATACCAAGTTGGTCAGAGATCATGTAGGGGATCATCAGATTTAAACAACAGATTAGTGATTGAGCACAGAGGCCATATATGTGAAGGGTGTGGTGGACGTGCACATAAACTGTTTGCTCGGCAACATTTTAAATACATTAAACTAATGCAGCACAAGGATTTAGCTCCAGTCTTTAACATGAAAAGGTTGTGATTCTAGTAGAGGTAGTATGCATAAAACTTTATCAGTTATAAAACAGTTATCACTTCGGAGCAGCTTATCAGCTTGCCAAACTAATCCTACATCCCATTTCAGCGGTGGTAAAGCCCCGTGGGTTAGCTTCATATGGAGTGACATGTTTCCTGTTCCACCTCAAGAGGAACTTCTATTGTTTTATGTTGAAGTTTCCACTCTTCCATATGTTCTTTTATTGTTTTCAGTATATGACATTCTAATGTTTAGATTTACAGACGTGACTTTTACAGTTTGCCAATACAAATCTGATATTTAATTAAATTCAATTCAATTTCATTTGTATAGCGCTAAATCACAACATAAGTCATCTCAAGGCACTTTACAGTGTAAGGTTTAAGACCTTACAGAGTATAATAGTATAGAAAATTACACAGAAAACCCAACAATCCCATTGGGTGGGCAGCTATCTGCCTTGGCCGGGTATGATGACTATTCCATAGCTACGTACAGTAAAATTTCATATATATATAGCACATATTTCACTTTTTATATTCACTATTTATATTCACTTGTGTGGAGTTTTTTTTTTATTTTAATTCATAGACATGAAATCTCCAGCAGCAGAATACCGCATGAATTAGCCCAGCTGCAACACCAACCGATTGAGATGGACAAAACACACCCAGATCTGCACTGGTGCCAATCACACAGATTCTCTACACATAAAAATGTTATGATGATATGTAAACTTTAAATTATGTTTTACATAACGAAAAGAAAATTAAAGCCATTTTAATATAGGGAAGCAGAAGGACGTTTAATTCTATTCATATAGCTGTACTTCCTAAACTCAAACCATTGAAGCAAATTGAAAATAAGTTAACCTTTTTCCAAAACCTCTGAAGCTCAAAACTTTAAAACAAATATTTGAGTCAATTACGGGCAAAGAAATTAAAAGATTATTTCCATCATTAATCTTAGTCCACAATTACTTTCACTCAAATCAGATTGGCAAAAAGGACAAATTTATCTCAATGCATGACTGACACAGTCTCATCCAGAGTGTTGCGTCTTCATTTCTCTTTGCTGAGCCATGCAGCTGCTCTTCTACTGGTGAGATTTTAATTGGATTACCATAACTTAATTCATCTCATAAATGGAAGCAAATCAGACCATAAATCAAGTGACACAAAACAAGAGCTACATGGCAGGAAATCGCTGCAGTGAGCCATTATTTTTCCCTGCATTACAAAAAAAAAAAAAAAGAAAAAGAAAAAGACGTCGGTACATAGCAGGCTGTGGCATGCTGGCTATTGATGAAAACGTGGTTTTACATAGTTCATAGAGGAAGAAGTGTGGAACACTAAATATGAGAGTGAAGGAAAGTGGATGTGGATAAGCAGGGTGGGGGATGGGGTGAGCTGACAGGGGGGTTATAGGGTGGAGGGTAGGGGGAGGAATGGTGAATTTATGGCTAAGTGCGACATCATCAAACAGAGCTGGTATTTCCTGCCAGGACTACAGGCAGCCCAAGTCAGCATTGTGTAAGCAGATGGCTAATATACTTCACTCGTGCACACACGCAAGTGTTTTTCAAGAACTTTGACATATATAAGAAAATATTTATTATGTAACATGAAACATGAAGTTTTCCAATTACAATAGAAGCTTGAGCTCACGCAAACCTGTCATCCACAAATGGTTCTATATGCAATGATTGTGCATTAAGAAATACATTTTTCAGGCAACATAATTGTGAATAGATTATGTTTTTCATTAATAGCAGGCAGTTAATTTGGATATTTGGCATTTAGCTATTATTTGGAAATAATTCTAGAAAAACTGAGGCATTAGATTCTATCCACATCCATTGTATTTATGTTTAGGTCCTGCGATAACTAAGTAATTAATAACAAAATTTAATTTAGTATATTTTTATCATTCAAAAACTATCAGTATTATAATAGTCACAAAAACCAGTAGACCTATACTTCCTCAAAATAACTTAAATAACAACACTGAAGGCAGGCATGCTAAACCTGAGACTATTTCAGCTTTTCTCGTTTATCACCCTAACCCTATCACAAGTGGTGGCAATGTCAGTGTAATGTGTGTGTGCCCACTGGAAAACAGTTACACCCAATTTTAAATGCTGTTGGTCAGAGGTGCTGCGAAATGAACAAATAGGGTCTACAATGACTTCTTCTAATTAAGCTGTGGTTTCTAAGAAACTAAGTAAGGCAAGCTGCTGAAAAATGTCTGAAATAGTCAGCTCTGTTAGCTCTGCTGCTGTCCTCACATTTACATTTAGTCATTTTGCTGACGCTTTTATCCAAAGTGACTTACAATTGAGGAACAAGGCAAGCAAAAATCTAAGTAAAGGAGAAAAACATCGTAGCAAAGTGCTATCAAAAAAGCAAAGTGCTATCAAAACATGAAAGCAGATTCAGGTTAATCACAGAGAAATAAATACAAACCAGTCTGAAAGGAGGAGAACATATTAGAAGCTGCTTTGAAAAATGGTCAGCAGTAAAGTAGATTACATAGATGTCATTTGTAGTCTACTGGCTCAAACATGCACATAATGAAAAAAACAAGCTTTGTAATTCAGGGGGGCAGCTGGACATTGCTGTTCTGTAATCCAAATGGTATGGCTACTTAAAGTGAAATAACAATATAAGATGAATAACAAGATGTCAGTTCACATGACAGCTCAGTATCAGAAGAGAAGGTAATACAGTACATGACTAAAATGCATACCATCTGTTTACACTAGCATGGCCAGATCAAGCTTTTAGGGGGCCCTGAGGCAACAATTATCTGTGGGCCCAGGTGAGCCCCGATTCCTCCTCGCTCTGCGTGGTGTGTACAGTCAACACAGTACGGTACGCAAATTTATTAACATGTAAGCAGCGATTAAGGTCTTGACATAATATTAATGGAATATTCATCACAACATTTGATTGTGATTTCAGTTATATACAGTTTATATATGTTCACACTCTGCTGTGATAAGGAAAGTTACAGAAAGTCATTCCTGCCAACATCATCAACCTGTACAAAGACTATATTCAGACCGGGGAGAGCTCTGCTCCAACAGTTTTGATATTGCGGGGGTGGGAAAGACTTGGCAAACTATCTCTCTATCTATCTATCTATCTATCTATCTATCTATCTATCTATCTATCTATCTATCTATCTATCTATCTGTCTATCTATCTATCTATCTATCTGTCTATCTATCTATCTATGTGGTGCATACTGCCAACTAATGTAGCTCTAACCACTTGTTGCACGTTGAGCCTAGAGCTTTGTTGCTTTGTTCTAAGCTGTGTTTCATATTGAAAGGGAGAATTGTAAATTGCAAACTGCTGTCAAAATACAGTACTGTCAATGCACAACAGAATAAACATATAAAACTGGAAGTCAGTAAGCCACTGTAGTATTTCAATAGACGAGTGATGGGGGTTAAATGTTGTGACACAATGTCAGCAAAGGAAAAAATCCTAACAAGGTGTGTGCAGGAGAATTAGTTTTAGAAAAACCTTACAACTGCAGCAGCACAAATTGCAATTCTAGGTAGTCTCATGAAACCAGAGTGGAGTTGTGAGGACCCACTCATCAGCTGGTGGGCTAACAAAAGTGCTGTGTGCTCATTGGGGGTGATGTTTGTTGAATGCCCTATAAAAACAAAGGTATCATGGGAATGGCAGCCATTTGGAGTTGGCTTGCCAGACCTTATAAAAGGCCAACACACACAGGGATGAGTTGTTGTCAGCAAAGCTCCCCATCTCTACTGCTGAGGTTAATGAGACACACATACACATAGACAGCAGCCTGGGTCCATCCTCCTGCTGCAAGAAGGAGGAGGGGAGATTTTTTACTGTTCTTTATCTGGGAGAGGCTTAGACTTTACTTCGCTCTCAACTAGTCCTATGTGTTTGCTAATATTGACCAGAGGCTCTTTGTGTTTGTGTGTGTGTGTGTGTGTGTGTGTGTGTGTGTGTGTGTTTACCACATTCATCTCTTACAGTTCTTCCGGCACATACCAAGATAAGAGTGTTCTCCCTGGGATGACAGCACACACTGATCTGACTTGTTATTTCAGGAGTTGGGCGGTTATAGCTGCTGAGATGAGCACCAGTCTCAACCACCTCAATGTGAATAAACTGACCTCATATTTCAAATCTTTGGTGGTGTTTTTGTAACACCTCAGGCTTTCCACTGTTAGTCACACACACACACACACACACACACACCCGGAGTCATTTGCTCTTAGCTGTCCCTGTCACTGATAGGGCATCAGTCACTGACATGTTCGTGTCTCACCACCTTACGGTTTGTCGTGTTGACTGTTTGCCACTTACTGCTGCCATGCTGATTCTTCATCACCTCCAAAATAAAATGGTGATAATCACAGATCCACCACTAACTGCTAACACTGAACTCTCTTACACTGTCCATATGTGAGGTCTACATTATATACAAGCTTACTATCAAAAAAATGGGTTTATAGAGATTAAAGTAATAGTTGCAAATGTATGCAAATAATTACAGGAATTACAACTTAGCTGAGATTTATTCAATTAAATTTTAATTTACAACATGATGATTGTTAAATTGTTTGTTGTAAGCAGACAGATCAGTGCAATGACTGGAGCAGGACTCTCCTCGTACAACTGTTTCCTTTAATGTTTGCTTCAGTCATTCAAAAGAAAGAGTAGAAATAGGTGATGTTGCCAGTGAAAAGTGGACATGGCATGTGGAATGAGTCTGTGTCTGGTTACTCTGAAGCATGGTACATCATGCCACCCTCATAAGAAAATAGCCTCCCCACACTTTCATAGGATTTGTGGGATGTGTACATTGTAGGGACCACTTCAACTTAGTTCATGTATGGAACAGGTATGCTGATAGACTTTTCTGCTTGTGCTTCTGTTGTGCTGCTGCTGTGGCATCTCTGCTCAGCGGTGCCTTGTGGAAGTGGCCTCAGTCCCTGTGGCGTGCTGTACCCACCTGCGTTTGCATCCTCCAGCTCTAGTGTGTTTGCCAGCTCTGACGTCATAGCACATTTAGTTTGACCCTTCTCACAGCACTTGCACTGGAGACTATTTTGCCATAGCTTGCTTTGGCTCCTTTCCAGCTGGCTGCGGGAAAAAGGCATTGCAGTGAGGTTTACACAGTCTTCAGGAACGGGCTTCTGTGTTTGTTGTTAGCAACAGTTGCACGTGCATGCTTGCATCCATGCTTGGGAAGACCAGTTTTTTATTTGAGATTTTTAGTTGCGATCAAATATTAGAGAAGATATGGATTCTTCTTGTTTGACACTTGAACCACTCAAACTCTTAGAAGAAGTCAGTGATCCCAGTCAGGGTTGGGTCACTGGTGGAGAGAGACTGAGGTCGGTATTATCTTCCCCCCATCTCTTGATGAGAATGCGAGGTGTCTTTTTCTTCCATCCTCAATGACTCCTAGCTTGAAGTGCCTTAATGCTCTTTCATGGCACACAGTAGGAACATGTTGTGGCTTGTTGGTGGACAGACTGTTGGGAGCAGTGGGGATTTATTGGGAGGTTGTAGAGTGGGGCTGCGTATCAAATCCAATTCTGCTGACTGATTTTGCTTTTTATTGAAGGCAACTGAAGTTCGTCGAAAGAATCACTTTTGGGCATTTGAGCAGACACACATTTGGTTTTAATCATTTTCTGTTTCGTACTGACTATGGGAAAAGACAATGGAAGCTGGAATTGAATAAAAAATGCTTATCTGATAGGAAGAGTGTTGACTAGGCAGAAAGAGACGTCAGTGAAGGGGAACCAGGCATGTGAGGCAAGTTTGTGCAACTGATTAAAGCAACAGAGGATTTTGGGTGTTAGCCTTCCGTCTGGCATGTCTAGGTGTGGCTCTGAGAGTGGGGGGGGGTTGAAGTCGTAGACTTATCTGCATTGGTGGCAAACTCAACATTAGCACTCATGGTTTATGACCTTGCATTCCTACAGTCTCAGTTTGAGGTAGCCATTTGGCTGACGAAGGCAATAATACCCTGAGAAGCTCTTCCCATACATCCCAGTGCCTTTAATTAACTGTCCATATCTGTACCTTTCATGTGGCTCTCACTGAAATGCTTCCAAAGTCAGAGGCAAGATTTCTCGCTCTCACTTGACAGACGTGACTTGAAGTTTAGTATAGAATGAGGTTAAAGCGGACTATTCTGGATTGTTGAAGGGCGGCCCTATTGATGGCTAATCGCCTTTTCACCATACATGCCTGTGCTTGTCACATGACCAGGAGGTATGCTCACATCAGAACAAAAGCACGACATCCACAGCGTTGTGAAAGCCGTTTCTTTCTTTTTGCTGCTGTCACTCTGTAAAATCTCAGCTACCTTATTGACAGCATTTTTTGTCATCATAGCAGACTGAGCTAGTCTCTCAGGTATGTTGAGCAAAAGTCAAGAAAACTGGTAAAAGTAAAACCAATTGAAGAAATGAGCACGTCCTGAAAGCATTATGAACTGGTCTATCCAGCAGAAGCTTCATCTGCTGCCAGTATGAGTTGTACGCCTTAGTAAAATAGAGGAAGTGAATGAATGAGCATCGTGTAGCAGAATGTATTGTTGGAGTATATTGGAGTCTATTATTGGTGCATAGCACACACACACACACACACACACACACCCTGACTAACACCAGTGGACATCTGGTTGGTTTCCTCCAATCTGTCATTATGCTGAAACATGTCCATTCAATTAGATGACAAGGCAGGGTGGTGGGCTGGGGGTCTGTCTGATGCTCTTCCTGGGAACCAAAGTTTCTAAATAAATTAAACTAATGTATTGACTTCTGGCATTACTTATAATATGCTGTGTTTGACTTTGAATTTACTAAGGTATCATGTGTATCAAAACCCGATTTATTCATGTCACTAACTCTAAAAGTGCGACATGTTCCTTTATCAACCTAAATACACACACGGTAATTTATTAACTCAATATTACCAGGCTAATACCGCCTAGACCCTTGAGGGTCCAAAAGGCCCCAGGTTCACTGTGTGACAGTAAGATTGTAATAATTTCATAAATTCAATTGGTTATATTTAATTTAACACTTGACTCTCAGTGTCACTGAGGAACGTTAACATTCAAATGATTATGTTTGGTTTAATTCTCTAGATATTATGCTTTTACAGTGGATAGTATTAAATAGCAGTGCGTGGAAAGTGAGTGAAATGGGGATTAGTGAGTGCTCATGTCTAATTTGTGTGGTGCGAACCAATAACAGGTTGATCTGGTTCTGGGCTTGGGACTGGGAGCCACAGACATGAGGACAGCTAGAAAGTACGGAATGAGTTGTTTGACTATTAGAAACCCAAAGCACTAAAACAGCAGACTTATAATAGATTCACTGAAATGAGCTGAAGCTATGGTTCACTGGAAGTCAGGAAGACTGATTATTTATGGCATGCTTTGGAAAATGCCCACAGTGGAAACAGACGTTAGCTTGTAAGATTAAAGCACCACAAATCAGAGCCAGTTTACAGAGTGTTTCCCTTGTAAACAGTTCAACATTCCTTGATGTTCATGTGGTCCTGTGGGACAGTGCCTGATTTCATTCTGCCTCTACTTTTAGTGTGTTCCACATGGCTACCCTACTGACCCATCCAGGTTTTCAGCCTGTTGCAGTTCCTCTGAAGCGCAGGACCTGCATGCCTTTAATCACACCAGCAACTGTGTCATTAAAACAGGAGTTATTGTTTAAACACACATATGAGTTAATCATAGAGGTCAGCGTCGCAGCGGTCAGGTGAGACCACAGCGTACCCACAGGATGTTGTTAATTAAAAGTAGAAGAAGTAATGTTTTATCACTGTACATTAAACCAAGCCTTTCACAATAGTTAAACATTATGAAATTAATGGTCCCATGTCAAGACACAACGACTTTCCCTTCTTTCACTGATTTCTAATTTACAGAACACACACACACACACACACACACACACAGCCGTGCACAGAAGGATGATGGTTTCATGTTGGCCCGCAGTTCCCTTGACGTACCACACATGCTGCTGTGAACAATTCAGCCTTAGTTTCATCAACAAATCTTTTTCCCAATACTGTGGCAAGGTCAAGGTGCTCTTTGGCAAACTTTGGGTGCACGGCAATGCAAACTCACTCACGCCTTAGGTAGACATTTGTGACCCATTACAAAATGTTCAGTTGAGCAACATTTCACAGCTGCGAAGTTTCGCGCGGTGGATCAGCAATGATTATCACAAACAGTAAAGATTAGCCCAATCAGGAGTGTGCCGTGTTTTCAGGTCACATATTAATGTTTCTACACTCACACTTAGTATGAAATGTGTCCACAACATAAAAAGAGAACATTCATTGCTTGATTTCTCAATATTATTTTATTAAATTGTGTTTTTTTTATAAAATGCAGTGGCCTTAGTTAATTTTTGTACAGAAATGTGAAACAAATTGTTCATTTTAATGTGGTTTGACTCTGAGATCACAGCTCCGTGCAGTTTCGTCTTGTCAGCATTGCACACGCGTTTGCTACGTATCAGACATATCAATTCTGGTGCACTGTGGCATTAAAAAGTGATCACTACACAACTTCTTCAAATACCACTTCTTCATTTTGACCTCTTTAATCTTCTGAGTAGTGTGAAGTGTTACACTGTAAAACCCAGCATGACAGTTGTGGTTGTTATATATTCACATGAATATATATATTCATGCTCAAATTAAATTGAATGAATTGAGACACAGTAATAAAAGGCACAAAAAACAAAGATATAACATTCTGTAGAGTTGAGGTAAAGATTCAATGTCTTAGCTTTTTTATATATTGTGTTTACAGCATAATCTTCCATGTTGTGGCTGTTGGACTTTGTTCAACCTTTCAGTTAAGCAAATAACTTTCGCCCTCCTGTTTTCCACATGTCTTTTATTTGAGCGTTAACTCATCAGCTCAGACAGGCGGCTCATCGTCTGTATCTTCAGTTGACATTCATTCAAATGACAGATCAGATGCTTGGGCATTACAGAGTCACGCCACACCACAGCAAAGAATTAGAGGCTTAAAATATTCAGCGGAAAGGTGTCCTGTGCTGTCCTTTTCATCATTCTACAGAGTGTCATATTGACTCATAAAGTCAACCAAGTGGCTTTTAAAACACTTAAACTTACTGGCAAAACATGCAGTGCGTTCATACAGTTACTTGGTATGTGCCTAAAGTACATTGCCACATTGGAGCTCCAATGAAAAACACAAGGACATTTCTGAATAATGAAAAAGGAGTATAAAAGGTCACACACTGTAGGGCATAGAGTGTCACATTCCCATTCAAATCTATGTGTGGAAGTGATTGATGTGTAGAATTCTGCCCCTTCTACACAGATTCATTTCACCACATGTGGCGATCATATGCAAGGACGTGCAAGGAGTTTCTCAGGGGCAGGGGTCACATTTTAGTATACTGGTATTTTATTGTTACCTCTAATAGCTGCAACAAAGCCGCAGATTTGCTTAAAGTGCTGATAAGCTTTTCACTTGGAGGCTTGAGCTTGTGAGGGCACTGGTACTTCTTCTCAGGGGGCTAAATTCTGTGCCATCAACTTGCCGCAGGGACAACAACTTCACATTCTGCTGCAAGAATGCAGGGATGAAAACAAAAGTATGAAAGGATGATGGACAGATGGTATATTAACACTGTCTTACAACATGGTAAAACCTCTCAAAGTGGCAGTTGACAGTAACAGCATGCCACTTCCAGGGTAGGGGTTGTCATGCAGTCCCTTTGGCCCATATTCCACAGAGAACCTTACAGTCAACATGTGCACACACTCTAATCTTTTTTTTAACTTGTTACATAGTAATATTAACATACTTTGTTGATCCCTTTGGTTCTGTTTGTTTGACATTGCCCGACAGTACATTCGAGTGCTGCTATGGGGTTTTACTGTTTTGTTCAAGGACACGTCAACATGTGGCCAGAAGGAAGTGAGACTCGAACCGCTGACAGTGAGGTTCTCATAACTGCTCTACCGATATCAGCTAAGCACTGTATGTGCAACTGTACAGCTACTTATGAATGTGGTTTGTGAAAACTGGTTGGACCTATATGTTTGCAGTGTTGATCAGTTGTTACTGCTAGGCAACAGAGAAAACTGTCAAGTGTGTGCTGTGTAAAAAATCCAGTCTCCAGTCTTGAGAATCAGTCGCTGCCACGATTTAAAATTTTTACATTTTACGACTGACATTACATTATTTCACCTCCATTTTCCTATAATCTGCTATAATCCGTGTTAAACGAGCCTCTCCATGCAGGATCTCATCTGAAATCAGTGATCAGAAATCAAAAGTACAAGCTGCCAGTTTTGACAGACGAACATGCACCACATTTCATTGTCGCATGATTTGTGGTATTGTGTACGTTCAGTCATGTGTGTGCTGCTTCTACACTGTCAAAGACTAGAAATCTATGGTGGAAACAGTCTTCAAGTGTGAAAGGTCCAGTCCTTAGAACTGCAGGCCTCAAGATCGCACAGGCATATTTAATGTTTTGATGGACAGCTTTGATTCATTTAGTAAAGAGGCAGGAGCTTAAACCCCTAGAGACAATAAGACAGGGATCTCTCCTGTCACCTGTTCCATCTTTTTAACTGGTGCTGTTATTTGAATACTAATAAGTTAGGTTTAACATCTGCTAGGGTTTAAATGATTTACACTGTCTCATTCTTGTTTAGCTTTAACTTTTTAAGAGCCCAAACCTCTGGTGAGGAATAAATTAATCAAGCCCAACAAAGAAAAACATGTCTATAAACAGAACAGTAAGTGTCTGCCCAGCACCGCACTGAGTAGTATTGTAATATCAGATGTCTAATTGCTGCTTGTCTGACACTGATTAACACCTCTGCCCTGAGTAGCATTTCACCTCTTCAACAGGTCTATTTTGAGCGCCGGCAGCAGGATGGTCTCTGCTGTAACTCTGGAAATAGATTCAGAAATGAGAGAAGTGCCTGTGTAAGTCTAATTGGTGCCAACGTGTGATTGGTAACAGAAGAGGGAAGGAAGGAAGGTGTTCTATTGAGCATTAAGAAGTAAATGATTTATTCTAGTAAACATTGAGCCCTCAGGAATGCCATGTCATCCACAGTACAGGACGGTGCAGTCTGAGGGCATTGTGACATTCTGGAAAACAAACTTTCTTTTTGTTTTCAAGCGTAATTGATTAAAGTCTGGTCCATAGCCTTTCTCCGTCACAGTAGGCTAGGAACATATTTGAGTCTTAATATGTAATATTAAGTGTTAGTTATTATCGTATTTTTCATCTAGCATCATCTGTCAAAGCTCTTGCACTAAGATCAAATGTGAAACAAGTGAGCGAGTGGTATTTCCATCAGCCTCAGCTAATTAGCAATAGCCAGATAAAGCAATATACTTTTTATACTACTTTTTATAACACTAACCCAAATTCTGAAGGTATTTTCCAAATCCTTTTAGAGGATGTGAAAAATGTGATAAAGAATAAAGTCAGCCTTTATTTTTGCTGCACCTTTTATGCACATGGTAATTGTAGGTAAGTGCTTCACATAATCTGATACAGACACCCAAAGTCAAAGTGGATAAATCCAATAAGTTAACAGTTCAAATACATTTAAATGGATTTTGGGGCTGTACAGTGGGTAGTTTGCCGGCAGGGGGGTGGGTGGTGGTGCAGGGATGGACAAGGACGTGTCCCTAATTAGAGGCTGGAAACCCAGTGAATTGAATGTGACCTCAGTGTGTCAGCAGATTGTGTAACATGGAGCAGCTTCCAGCTGGCCTGTGTTGTATTGTGTGCAACACACTGTCTGCCGCTCACTGGCTGTTCATGCTGAGCCTGCAGTTATTCTCTGTCTCTCTTTGTCTAATGACAAAAAAAAAAGGATCTTGGGTTTTTACTTTTTAGTAATGTTTTCCATATCCACCCATATATATTTTCAAGAAGAAGTTAGCTTAAGAAAATGTCACATACATAATACATACTCAAATAGTGGCCTTTACGTACCTCAACTGTAGAGAGAAACATGTTTTTATTAGAAACAGAGACAGATACAGAAGTCTATTCAGAATTCTCCATATTTTATAGGAGCTATTTTATTCTACTTTAGCATGAATCACCTGTGTGACATAATGACGTGTGTGGCTGTCAACATAACCCCAACACCTCTTCTCTGTTTAAATGTTGTCTGGGTGACTTCATTATAACATCAGTGATCAGTTAATAAATTCAGTATAATGATCTGTCATAGTCACATTTTACTCACCACTCTGCTTCCCTAGCATTTTCAGTTTTCACTCCTTCTTGCAGAGCAAGAGCACATTAAAAGTCTGGTAGTTTTCAAAGTGTGAAAAAAAGCAACACTGAAGCAAATAGAAACAGTATATCTGGAAAAGAGTAATGGAGCACAGATAATCAGATAATAATGTTGTTCAGATGATCCAAGATGGTAAATAAAATAGGTACATTTAAGTAAAAAGTAAAGTTTAAAGTGCTTCTTCTACAAGGAGTGGGGATTTTAATGTACGTTTTGGACTTGTACTTAGACTTGAGTATTGAGCTTGTGTACTTTCTAGCCACCTCCTGCTAATCATTTCTGCTCACCTTTCATTTATTCCTGCTGACCATTATCCAGCTTTAAGTTGAAAATGTACAGTATGTGAGATATTTTAAAATGGCACGTGGGCTTTTTTTCTGTAACTAAAATGTTGCCTTTCATTGCTGTTTCCAATGCACAGTATTTACGTTGCATTCCTAAGTTAATATCTCGACACACCTTGTGATACTTTGTGCTGTTAATTTCTATTTTTGACCTTTCCAATTAATTGGGGGCAGAAAAAAAATGTTTCCATCAGCCCTAATCAGGATTTCTCTATTAAGCTGAAGAACCTCAGCCAGCAGCTGTGCCCTTCTTTGTGATGTTCAATTTTCCATGTGAATTTCTGGTATTTTCATTTCAGGATTTTTTGATGGAATGGAATATGAGTTAGATACTTAGAGTATATTCTAAATGGGGGAGATTTAGATAATTAAGATTTTGGATGTATTGTGACATACAGATGCAGTAATGTGGCACAGTGCTAGGTAAGAGGACAGGAAGGTGTTACATTCATTAACTTCTTTTTAAGTTAATGAATGTAACACCTGTTCAAGGTCATAGGCCATTAAATCTGTTTTAATGACAACACAAAATATGCTAGTGCTCATGTGGGGAAAATTAGAACAGCAGCCTTGAGATCTAAGGAGGACACAGAGGAGAGCACAAGTGATGAGTTAGATCTGGAAAACTGGCCTGTGCTAGGACTGGTCCCCTGTGACTGGAGTACTGGTGCAGATTTGCAGTATCAACTAAATATTAGAAGTTTTCCATAAAAGTTCTGTTCACAAGATATTTTTATAATGACGACAATGATTATGATATTCTTTGGATGCCATTGTGGTCAGGAAGTCAGTTGGACATGTGAGTGTGTTCCAGTAGCTGGAGGTTGATCTGTGTTACTGCACAGCTGTTTTCCTCATGAAAGTCCGAATTTCAGTGTTCTCTTCCAAAAGTAAGAAAACCTCATTCAAGTTCTGTTCTAATTTTCCTCTTGATATGATATCTAATGTTTTCCCCTAAGCCCTGGATGTTCTGAGGGGAATGCTACAAGGCGAGTGTCTGTGGTTAGTTCACATGTCTCTTATGTCAGCAGGGCTACAACTCCAGGCTTCTGATCATAGATGTGGTGAATGAAAAGTTGTACTGAGTTAAAGAAGCTGCTCAAGAAGTGATGTCATGACCTTAACTCTTTACAATCCATAGACTCAACTCTTTTATAAAGAACACTGCATTTTTTTTTTTATTTTATTTGAATGAGCACATTTCAGTGGCACCGTCAAGAGTTCACACTGTTAACTAAATTGTGAGGGTTTACAAAAGAAAAACAATATATTGATTATCAAGTCCAACACAGAAGCAATTCCACAATGCAGTCTCCAATATTACTGACTTGATGCATCAATGCAGTTTACCAGTTCTAATGTTGATACTTGCAGACTTGAATTCTGTCGAGCAAGAATGCAAAAACCTGTGGACCCGTACTCTGCTGTCTGTGAACTTGAGTAGTTAGTAATTAGTTGTTTGTAACTTGATCAAGAACACATTTATCTGTGTCACCTCAAGGCACCTATTAAATCACTCCATACTGTGTTTAAGTACATTCTGTATACTGACAAGGTAGAAGAACACATGCCATGCATTAGTGTGGTTAAATGCATTTTAAGAAAAATGTATTTCCTCAAGAAACCAGATGTCTTGTTGCATATTAATATTACAGTAGCAGAATAGATCAGAAGGACAAGGTACTGAGGATAAAAGCATGGGAGGCACTGTCTGCAGTGATTTATCATGCCTTGTGTCTGTCTTTTTGGCTGGAGGCCATGTTGGCCTTTGAAGTGTCCCAGCTGGAGGAGGACAGTGAGTTCTGAGATGAAATCTTTCAATAATGGCTGCGGCCATTGTGTGGACACATCACCTCTACGTCCACATCCGAGGTGTACCTCAAACAACATAGCCATCTACTGTATGTAAACACAGACTCGCACATGTTGGAAATGATTTGAAATATTACAGATTTTAGCCATTTCCTTATGATCATATTTTAAGAAACACTGCATTGTGAGGTGTTGGGTGGCATATAATCAAAGTCAAAATCCAAAACACAAAAATAGGACCTTCACACACCCAAATCCAAGAGATACTTCCCTTTATTTAATTTAAATTGTCACATACTATATGAGGACATTGATGTTTCAGCGCTTCCTTCTTCCATGTGCGGTCATATGTGCGATTAGTATCAATCAACTTCAATTCAATTCAACCTTACTGTATACAGAACCATATAGAAAACCCCACAACCCCACTTGAGCAGCATCAGGTGACAGGGGAGAAGAAAAACTCTTTAGAGGAAGAAACCTCCAGCAGAACCAGGCTAAGGGTGGGTGGCCATCTGCCTCCACCGGTTGAGGTGAGTGGAAAGAGAAGAGAACAGCAGGCAACAGAAAACAGCAACAACAAGCAGCAAAAACACTTGGCAGGTCAGTAAGGGCCAGTAACTGGACTCTGGAGATATACAGCTCCAAGACTGAGGATACCTGCAGAAAGGTACAGAGAGAGGGAAACAGCTTTAACTATAAGCTTTAGAAAAAAGAAATGTTTTAAGTCTAGGCTTAAATGTAGAGAGGGTGTCTGCCTCCAGAACCTGAACTGGGAGCTGGTTCCACAGGAGAGGAGCTTGATAGCTAAAGGCTCTGCTTCCCATTCTACATTTGGAAACTCTAATAGAAATATATTAATAATGAATAATATATGGTTCCTGCTTAATAATAATAATTAATTAATGCTTTTTTTTATATAGTATTAAACTTTTCAGGCTAGGCAAGATTAATCTAAATGCGTGGAAATCCACCTCCTTTCCAGCTTACGTGATTTCTGCTTTAAGCTATGGTTCACTAGCTTCTTCTTCAGAGGAGCAACAGTATCTAGTATAGTATAGTAACAGGAGTGAGGACAGGGAATACGCTGAGAGATCATGGGAATCCTTTGGCCCACTTCGCCTTGTTGTTCTCAGCTGGCTGTTCTGTCATTTCAGTCCCTAGTGCACTGTTATCTAGTAGTGATGGTAAGGGAGGCAGCAAAACATTGTCTTGGTTAATGTGATATTCAGTGAAAGATTATCAGTATAGCTACTGATACACTGCACTGTATCATGTAATAGCATATGTGTGTGTGTGTCCTGCTGTGCCTACCTTCTCAGTGTCCCGTGGTAAGGTAACACTTAGAGCTGCCAATATGTGGTCAGCCTGTTGCCACTTAATCTCGCAGAGGCACTGAACGCCTCTTCATATTAGCTTCAACATTGTCTGTTATTCCTGTGTGGGAGTCATTCACATGTGAGTTTGTGTGTGTGTGTGAGAGAGAAAGAGAGGGAGAGACAGAGAAAAGAGTAGCACCAGTACTGCTCTCTGAGCAAGTCCACGGACTCACAAGTGTCATCTACTGTATACGCATACATATCCTCCCATGTACAGAAGAAAATGCCAAATATCAGATCAGAAAAGGATTATCTTGTTACATAGATTTGATTGTGTCATCACCTGACACTGTTTGATATCTTGTCTCATAAATTTCATGCATGAATTATGAGAACCCCTTTTTTTTTTTTATTGCTCTTCAGGCATTTTTTATTTAATTCTTTATGAACCTATTTTTCATGGTGTTACAAATATGTTCACTCAGTTGGACACCATGTGTTTGACTTTTCTCACTTATGGGTGGCAGTATATGGTATAATGCACTGATATGTACCAGAACAGCTTTTGAATAGCTGTCCACTGTAGTGACAACAGGTAACAAACTGCAGTTCAGCATCTAGCCAAAAAGTGCAATAAATTAAAATGCAATAGCAGTAGAGTGCAAACTATACAGTACGTACAAGATAAGCACTATTATGCACATAATGTATGTGTGAAAGTACTATGAAGGTAATATACATGTGGAGTACTATGGACAAAATAAAACACATGAACAAAAATGTAAAATAATCAATAATATATAGACCACGGTAAAAAAAAAAAAAAAAAAAAACATTAAAGCTTTCTTTAGGACATGTAAATAGCTTCTCAGATTCCACATGAGTCTAATGTTTTTCTAAACTATATCAGTGCTGAAGTCTTGTTTAAAAAGAAGTCATTAGCAGCAGCAGACGTTTGCAGACGTTAGGTTACAGGTATGATTCCAGGTGGAGGCAGGCCAGGGGGCATTTGTGCAGCTCGATATGAGCAGGCTTTCCTCAGCTGACCCTGGTGAGTGACAGCCTGAGAGCAGCCTGAGAGCCTCCAGGTACAGCTGAACCTGGTGTCCTTCAGCCTGCCACAGCCTGTCTCTGTGTTCATTTACTTCACAATAGGGTGGGGGGCTATTGTGCAGTCTTCAAACTGACAAGAATGCTGCTCAGTCACTTTGTTCTCCTACTGAACTCTTTTCTTTTTGCTTCTGAGGCAGCTGCAGGTGGTGTTGTCAACAAGAACTGTGATGAACTGGATTTTATGATGAAAACAAGACCAATGCATGGAAATGAAGTAACGCTCTCAGTGCCAAGTTTCTAACAACCTGTAGCTCCTGACCAGTAACAGCTTTTTCCCAAAGGTTTAAAGTTGATGTAACAGCTTTACCTGTTGCACAACTATTAATAATTCATAGCGAACTCATTTTCAGTTACATTCTGTCTGTCATTTTACTTTAATTGTGTTTGGAAAAAACACTAAGACACAAACTAGAAACTGTAATTTCTACACAAAATGCGTTGGGATTGCTGTGTGCTGTAAAAGCTTCACTTGTTTATTACCTGATTTGTCTGCGTTTGTTTTCAGATTTGTATACATTAGAAACAATTCCCACCCACAATAACATAAGCACACATTATATTTGTGAAAGTTCCTATAATCCAGCCAATGTGTGTGTCCTGTGTGTGAAGAAACAACTGGACCACCAACTGAAATGAAGTGCTGATTGATGTCTGGTTAAAACTGGTCACGTGACAGAGACGTATAGGTTTATGAGGTACATGGCACATTCCAGCACATTAGTTTATAGAAAATACACTGAATCTATAACAGAAGAAAAGTGTGAATTAATTTGTAAATCACTCCTGTGTTGCCATCAGCTGCAGGATAATACAGGGCATGTTAAGAGTTTAACAGAAATGTGAAGTGTAAACAGGACTGTGTGTGGTGCCATGCTGGTGTTAAATGCTTAATTCCCACTGGTTCAAACAGGGTTTAGGCTGAGATACACCTCTCAAACTGTCAAACTGGTATATATCATAAAATCTGTTATGGAAGTGAAGTAACTGTCTGCATAAAAGCTGTAATCTCAAACGGTCTAAGCTAAGACTCTGCTGAACAGAATGACTAAAATGTGTTTTTTTTTTTTTTTATGTAGGAAACCAAAAATCCTGCTTTAGTTTTGTACGGGAGTCTTTGGGGCAGTAGGTCAACACATTTATCACACAAAGACTCACAGTGCATCTTGTGTCAGCTTCCATACTTCACTGCTTGAACAAGCACAGCTTTCTCTGTATTTTGATGTAAAATGAGTTGGACTAAGACTATATTTTTGAATGTATCTAGCTGTCTCTCGACCACTCTGGCTTATCAACGTTTTACCCCATAGAGACCCATGTGTGTCTCAGTTTCTGCCTTTCTGACCAAGGCTTAAAGAAAATTAAACCATTTGAAAACTATCAAATTTAAAAGTTGAATACATGTAAGTATATAGAGAAATGTAGGAATTACTCACAGTTTGAATGCTGAATGCTGCTAAAAGTATGAATGAGTAGTGAGACTTGAATGTCAATGTCAATTTTGAACACTCCATAATCCACTTGAAATGGAAAAAAAGGTGAGAAAATAAGTAGTATGAATAAAAAAATACAACTGTGCGTGTCCGAAATGAGCTGAATATGTTGAAGTTTGAATGGTTTGAATATGTTGAAGTGTGTAAAATGAGTTAAATGCCAAAAAATGGGCAGAATAATAATAAGAGGAAGAAAAAAAAATAATTCCATTAACCGAGAATAGCCTCTCATGAGATTGCTCGTTGCACAGCAATCCCACCAGTTAGACAAGCTATGCAAATGCAGCAGCAGCCACTGATGTGACTACTGTAGATGATTTAACATTAAGTTCTGCGAATGTGGATGTGAGCATCAGTCAGATTCAGTCTTTTGTGTTGCTGTCGATAGAAACAAGTAAGTTCCAGGATCAATGTCTGCAGTCGTCCATCTAAATCTTTTTCTAGATGTTGGCTAAAGAAATCTCACAGTATTGATGAAGAACTGATGAATTAGCTTCTCCGCTCAAGCTGGACCCAATCAACAGGATTTTAGTCTGAATCACTCACGGGGGGAACATGGACACAGAATCCAACATTTCAGGTCTTTAAATTCTACAAAATGCTAATTAATTGCTAACTCATTGCTAATTTCCTCATCATTCAAGTCACAGTAACAATACAACAAAGCTCAGATGCACCTTTTTAAATGTAGAATCCTAAAACTACTAGAATTACATGCATTTCTGCAGACATGCAGTAACAAAATCCATGGAGATAATTTCATAATTCCATGCCACAAAAAAAGGAAAACCAAAAAGAATAAAGCATTTGAATTGTAAATATAAATATTTGTAAATCATCTTACGGAGTGGACTTCATTGTGCTGCTTGCAGTGTGTGTGTGTGTGTGTGTGTGTGCATGTGTGTGTGTGTGTGTGTGTGTGTGTGTGTGTGTGTGTGTGTGTGTGTGTGTGTGTGCGTTATCATGTGCTTTTCCCTCACTGAGCACATGCTCATCATTGTCTCTGCATATGTTTTTGCACTCCAAGGGCCTCACAATTGATCTCACCGCATTGTCATCCACTGTGCATTTGTGCACTTAACATTTTTGCAATCGCTTGCTGTTCCTTTACCTTTCGATATTCCCTCCACTACGGACCGCCTGCAGCGCAGCACTCACAGTGCACTCACGGCTCCCCCTCCCCCACCACCCCTCTCCCCCGTTTCCTCCTGAGTGCTGACCTGCACTGGTCCTTTAATATTGGTGACAGCTAATACACTTCTAAATGATCAGTTATTATCTCAGGGGCCTCGTCCACAGGGCCCCACTGATTCCAAAGGTCATCCCTCTGTCTTCCAGTATTGATTAAGTGGGCCTGTTAACATGGCTCTGGGCCTTACTGAAAGTGAACATTGTCACTAACATATTTCCATCAGCTGTATCTGGCTGCAGAGGCCCATTTAAAAGCCTCTTTGACTCCATCGCTGCCCCAGTGAATAGGGCAGGATGAGGAGCATAATGGATATGCCAATAAGGAACCTAGTGCTACTAAAATATACTGAGGACCACAGGCAAGACAGACAAGAAGCCTCCCTGCTGAGATATCAGAGCATTGTATTCACAGTTTTTACACTTGTCTTTATTGTATAAGAAAATAAGCACGAATTGAAGTAAATGCAGATCTTCAACATTTCACTGCTACATTTTTACATTTCACAAGATATGTTTATGGTTATAGAAGCATGTCTCACGACATGCACAGGTGGAGTGGAGGAGAGAAAAGCTACAAATAAAAAAAAAAAAAGAAAAACAACACTTTGCCATTTAATAGCCCTTTTTAATTGTTTGGTTAGTGTGGCGCTGCAGACCTCTGTGTTGAAGGTATGCCAGGCTCTCTGTGCTCTGATCAGTGGACTTTGCAGTAGATGGTACACTCACTGTGCTCAAGGTTGTCGTGAAAGAACCGATTGTCCTTGTGTGTGTTTCATTGACTCAAATGCTGCTTCACCTATTGCTGATCAAACATGTTTCATAAACTAATAAGTGATTCTTTCTTTTTCAGTTGTATGAATTGGACAATGATGAAAAGCGCAAAGAATTTCTCGATGATCTTTTCAGCTTCATGCAGAAACGGGGTAAGTCATATGCACTTTATAAAGCGTCTTGTTCACTATTCTACCTGAGCCACAACATTAACATCACTTGGTGGTTTTATTGTTGTGGTGGACAGAGGTCAGCACCTACACACAGCAGGCTGTGACGCCCTGTGTGCTCTGACGCCCTGTGTGCTCTGATACCACGTTGGCACCGGCCAGCAGTACATTAAAACCAACAGGGGACAGATGCATCAAACTGTGTAGATTCACAACTGAAACTGCATCTATGCACAGATACAAACGCAAAATGTTGCCACACATGCAAATACATGTGACTGTGCCAATCTGTAGCATCTCTACCACAAGTGTATCACAAATACTTTCTCTGCACTTAAATCTTTAAAAAAAAAAAACAACAACAACAACAAAAAAATTGCAATTACACCTCATGAAACTTTACTTTAAGGTTGCCTTGTACCTCACTTGTAAGTCGCTTTGGATAAAAGTGTTGGCCAAGTGGCTGAATGTAAATGTAAATGTACTGTAACACTGTAGTGACGATAAACAGAATGTTGACAAAACACCTAAACAAACACTGTTCTAATAGAGGATTACATCTCATCTTCAATTTAATCTCCTCCTTATCATTTCATTCATGCTGCCTGAAAACTGTGTGTACACATGGTCTGGGGTATAGATCACGCTCACACCAGTTTGTGTGGGAAAAGGCATATGCATGTTTTTTGTGCATACACTGTTATACATGTGACCCAGGTTAGTTAATTTCCATAGTAATATATTTCCACCGCTGTCATATATACATAGTCATGAACATTTTATGATCCTAAGAATAAGAACTAAAATGTACTCTTTTTCTTTATGCTTCAGCTTAAATTACAAAGTCCGAGTGGTCATGGCCGTTAGTAGCCCTGCAGCAGAGAACCGGCCTCCTCTCAACGTGATGAATTCTCTCCTTTTATTGGCCACTTACGGTGTAATAGTGTGTTTTCCCAAAGTGAGGATTCTGCTGGCAGGCGCAGCTTTTATTGGGGAAATAGATCTGTGTTTAGATGATAATATGAGGAAGTCGACCACCCAGCATAGAATAAAAGGCACTGCCAATTACAATGACGGTCTATTTTCAGAGCACAAGGTTAGCATGTCATGTTGTTGTTGTTTTTTTTTTTAAATCTTTGTCCTGCACACAATGTTTTACACGTCTGCACATACATTTGTTTTATGTCCTCACCTGCTTGTCCTTGACTTATTAATACAAAGGCTTAGAATCGGGCAGAACTGATTCCCTGAGCAGTTTCAGAATTTGAATTGTTAAAACAAGAATAACCAATAAGTGCTGTGGCTTCCTGTGCAATATTGGAGAAGAATGTTCCTATTTTATTTTCAACAATAGAAGTCTAATTTAACATGGAGTTCATATAAAATCTAAGTACTGTAGATAAGTGCTTAACAAAATCAAATTGTGATGTCATCTGTAATTTTAAGGCTGTATTATTCACTGAAAATAAGCTAGAAATAACATCACCAACACAAACATATTGATTCAGCCAGTCCGCTCTTAATCTTTCCTGTGCTTTTATTCACACTTTACTTTTTCCTTTCCGTGCTTTCTATCCCTCTCTGTACTGTTTCTCCCTCTCCTTTCACCTCTCCACTCCACTTCCTCTGGTCTAAAACCAAGAAATGTCCAGGTGACAATGTGTTCTGACATTACCGTCGTCTCTTGCTTGTCAGTGTCAGGGTTGACACTCTGTTGTGTCTTGAACTGTCTTATAAATCATTTGAAAAACCTAAATGGCAGTTTTGCACTTTGAAAATCCTCTTCTTTGGAAATGATAAGTCATGCAGCCCAGCTATGGATTTAGCTCTCCTGTACAGTGTGCATCCAGAAATCCAACCTGACAAGCTAATTTCAAATGAACCAAATGGCAGTAGAAACATGTAGTGTAGGCCGGAGTAGGGGGTCCATGGGACCCTCCTTTGAGCCGCCTCAAGAGGTGGTGTGAGAGGTGAGGTGAGGCGAGTTTGAGTTACAATGGGAAAGTAGTTGGATGAAGGCAGCAGAAAAATGTGGTCAGTTATTTGGTGGCATAACCCAACCAGTGGTGTATTAATATGATTAACCAGACCCCAGTCTTACTCCAACTCCAACCAGTTGTGCAGCATAGTGTTATGTCTGATCACTTGAACACGTTGATTAAACAAAGTTGGATGTAACAGTGATCTTTAACATACTGAACACAATGGATGACAACTGTAGTTGTTCACGACATCAAGTAGGATCTGGTCTCACAATAAAACGTGACCAAAATTTCACACCCTTTCTCCCTCTAACACTCGACGGCGCCTCGAGCCTTTGACACAGGCAGTGAGGTGAACTCGCCTTGCCTCCGTCACTACCACTCGAGGTGGCTTAAAGGAGAGGCTGCACGGACCCCCCCATTCATGCTGCCTTCAAGAGGATGTGTAAAATAAGTTAATGTCTAAAATTGTTTTAGGAAAAAAAAAAGCTTTCTGTGCTGAGGAAGTTTAAAGACCATCTGGTGAGCTATGTTGTCCGATAAGTGAAGGTTCCACCTAATTAACCAATGACAGATTGAAGTTTTTATTAGATTTTAAAAACAGTCCCTAATTTTCTGGAATTTGAGTTTGTATGTAAATATATAATAAATAATGTGTTGTAACACAAAGATGATTATTACTTAGTGTTAAGTGATAAGTGCATTACTGTAATTGTAAATTACAATAATAATAATAACAATAATGTAATTGTAAACAGGACACAGTCATTAATAGAAATATGCTTCCAGCTTGTTGTGGCTCAGCTTTGTTAATGTCAAGTGTTTGTTGGCCCTCACTGAAAATACACCTTCACAAAATTCAACAATGAAATGATGACTATGTGGGAATAAAAGAATAAATTCAACGTTTAAAGCTTTTGTGGATGTAAATGTGAAAATTGTGGGGTTTTCAGTTTCACTTTTTGTTCTTATACACACGCGCTGAATGTTCACAATTTGGCGTTCATTTAGTGAACATTAGATTTTTTCAAATAAATATTACACTGCAAGCTCCAGTATACTCTGTGTTTAAGAAAAGAGAAATTATGACACACAAGTGGATGTTTTAGCTCAGGAATATCCCACAAACTACCCGGTCCTGCAGCGTGTTGTGACAGCTGCAGGAAAGCACACGTTGATGAAGTAATGATGAAGTTGGGTGGTCACTTGGGTTTTCGAGACAGTATAGATTGTTGTTGGAGCGTTCAATTAGAGATTGATTTTGGACTTAGTGTAGGGAGACATTGTCAGTGCGAAGGAGATCAGCAGCAGCCTATCTTCTCCCACTCGCCTCTGACAGCTGTGATCAGAGTGGACTACTCCAACTATAACAATCAGTGTTTCTTGAAAACTGTCATTCTCCATGGACAAAGAAATGTCAGTCAGGAAGGCCGGCTAACCAGAGATCCCAGTGAAAGTGTCAAACACAGCGCTCTTTTAATATAGTTGATTTATTGGCTGACTAAATCCAGGCTGCAATAATGCAATAGATTGGCCTGACTCTGAGACACTGTGTTATGGTACATGTTAGGTATATGTTAGTGCCCTGAAACGGGTTTTACCTTTTACCTTTCTATTTTAGTCAAACAGTTATATACATGTATTCATATACAGGAATGGGCCTGTGCATTTTGCCCCCCGTCATTTCTGATGTAAGTGCTTTGGAAAAAGATCAATTTATGACCAGTATGAACACGATAACCAATTATACCAAGTGCTTTAGGACCTCTTTCATTGTTCATATTGGCACCTGGCTATTGTTTTAATATAGACTTGAAAAGCTGTAAACCCTCTGATGAACAGAAACGTTATCATGGCCTCCTAAAATGACCCAGTTAGCACTTCCTTCTGATCACACATTGGTTATGGTTAAAATATTTACATGGACATTTACATACCAATCACCTCTCCCACTGAGTGCTGCTGCCATGAATGTACAGAGCTATATTTAGATTTTATGATGACTGCTGCAGCTCTCCATGTAACAGTGACAGTAATAGAAGCTACAAGCAGTGAAATTATACTCCAGTAGCAACTGTATGTATCTGAGCTCCTCGTACCACTTCACCAGCAGGCTGATCAATGAAGACAGACACCATAAGATCACCATCAACTTCAAAGTTTAATTATCTGACACAGCATTTGTGTTAACAAAACATGTTTTATTAATAATGTCATACTGTCAACCTTCTCCTCTGATTTAGCTCCAGTCTGCTCTCTTTAGCTGCGTGATGATTAGAGATTAGACTAGATGGATAGCAGCTGTCTGTGGTGTGCAGGCTGCTAGGATCAGAAAAAGCTGGAAGCCACCACAGCTGCAGTACGCATGGATGCCACTGATGGCAACCACTCCCCGTCTAAAAGCACTTTTATTTCTGGAAAGTTGTGTAAATCTACACCAGACCACAGTGAAAACCTGCTGAGATTGACTGTATGGTCCTAATCCTGTCAAGGGTCATGGGGAGGCTGGTTCCAAGATATCTTCTAGTATAGTTTGTGGGAAATAGTGTAGTATAGTTAGGGTTAGAGATTTTTCCTGTTAGGTTGATATGGGTCCATGATGGCAGTTCCTGTGGCAGCATCTACAAAATAAATAGATTCAATTCTGCATCTACACAGAGACATCATCTTCACACAGGAATAGTTCATGCCATTGATCTATATTTGTCTGACCTTCCATCCACAGGTTAGTCTAAATTCAGCTGCACATTGGTAGGTGAAAGGTCATCAATCAGTAACACAGTATCTCTTTCACTTGAATCAGTGATACACTGTTTGCATGATAGGTGCAATAATTAGAAAACAACATGGGCTCGTCATGGCAGCATAAAGAAGAGCCTTTTCTCTGATATACTTTTAAATTAAACCCAGTGGGGAAAGTCTTGTAGACAGGCAGCTACATTTGAGGCTGCCAAGTATTAAATCAGCTGATATACCAGTTGAGTGAATCTGCCTAGACTTTCAGCATTTCGCATTATTCTAGCTGCAGCAATGTTGGATGCTTTGAGCTCATTGGACAGATGAGGCCTTGTGTTTTCTGTCCAATTATCATATTCATTTAGAGGAACCATAGAACAAAAAGTTACAATACATGTCCTACAGCATAGAGTCAGCTATTGGGGTTGTTTTTAGCTTTAGGTTTACACTGCCTTTCTTCTCTTTTCCCACATTTTTTTATCTCTGCTCTTCAAGTTAAGCTGTGGCTGGATAGCAAACCCCCAGTCTCCCCCTCCATGGGGGAGACTGGGGGTTTGCATCCCGGCTGTGATCCGCCTCTAGTAGGGGTCGGTCCTGGATAAAAGTGTTTGCCAAATGATTAAATGTAAATCTTTACAAGCTGCAGTGTCTCCAGGTTTCAAGCTACTGTACAGTATGAGTCCGATTGTGTGGTCAGGATTCTCTAAAATATGTTGTACTCTGTTTTCTCGAATGGTGCAGCAGATGGACACATCTCTTTTGTGTTGGTGTCTCAGTCTACTGGAAGCAGAGCCATTTAGTCCTTGAGAGATTCCATCAAAAGCAGAGCAGACAATAGCAGTGATGGCCTCCTTTGTGTTCTGATAAATACCCAGGGTGATTTACTGTTGCCCCAGGCCTGTGGTTATTAATTGATTATTATCTCAGAGGACTCCCATCAGCACTTTTTCTCAAATGAGTCAACTTTTGTCCCAACCTTATTGCTTAAGAATACTATGTTGCAGAAGAAAAGGCTACTGGAGAGTTCCCTTAAAAAATGGCAGTCTTCGATTGCTGTGGCACTAAATATGCCCCCTTACTCCACTGCTTCAGTTCACTTTCAGTATTTTTATGTCTTTCTCTGTTCTTTATTGTTCTCTGGTTTTCACACAGGGAGCACATAGTTGATGTTTAGGTTCTGGGACTGCATGTCATACAGTAATTACAGTATTGCTTCTTGTGTTTAGATAACAGTTAATATCTAAGAACCTTCTTTTGTTTGATGGATAAATGTGTTTATGTTTTTGAATTTCTCAGTAAGGCAATGTAAAAATGGAATTTTGTATCAGAGATTGTCCTCCTTGTTGTACCAGCAGCTGAAAATGACTAACAGAGACGTATTACAGTTGGGCAAACACCAGGTTTAGCTGGTTTAGCGCCAACTTGTACTGGTTCTCTGGTCCTCTGCATACATTCAAGTCTCAGTTCTGACTATCCAGATACCCCATAAAAAGGAACCTTGTCCTGCTCACTCAAATTCTAAAGGTATTTCCCAAATCATAGACTGTTCTAGACTTCCAAAGTCAAAGGCAATCTTAATCTGACTAGAAATACCACCGGACACAGATTTTCTAATATTTGTTCAGTTTAAGAAGAAACATATCACTCAGTGCAGCAGTGTGGCTCATTTACAATGGATCTGTGCCTCAGAGGGACAAGATATATCAGACATACAATTCATTCATTTTTAGGGCTTTTTCTTGGAATTTAGAGACAAACACAGACAGTCAGTCAGTCAAAATAAATTAAATTATGACCCGTTCAGGTTCTGTATCTCCATCTCCTGACGATGTTGTGCTGTCTGTGCATTACACCTTCCTCCTCAACTTCATTTAGTGGAGTTGGACAAAAGTAGATAAACAGTTGGTTTCCCCTGCGACGCTGCATTAATCGTTCATTTCATGGGTTAAAAGAGCAAAGTCAATGAGGAGGAGAAATTCTCATCCAATTATCGGCTCGGTGCAAAGTGAACACATCAGCGAGGAAGCCAAGCATGAAGATGATTATTGCGCTACTACAGCTCCTGATGCTCCACATTGTTCCAATTAGAAACTCCTCTTCTCTTAGCAGCTGAGGGATTCACGGAAGACGACTGTTAGACTCAAAGTGGATTTCTTCCACCTTGTCCTCCATTACTCATTGTCATAATGATACATAGCCTGATGACATAGTTTGTGCTGACAAAAGGCCTCCATCCTCCTCTTTTATTCCTTATATCTCTTTCAGAGAATCAGAGAGACAAATTCATCACGCTCAGTATTGAAAGCACATAAATCTTGTTTTAAGAGTCTTGTCTCACCTCAGATTCTGTCAGACAAAGGCTGAGACTTTTATTTATTACCTCAATCCTTGTTTGGTTGGCTATTGTGTCTCTGGCAAAATAATAGTTTTATAGATCAGCTGGGATACACATTATAATCAGTGGTAATAAAGATAAGCTGCAGGGGGAGGGTGGAGGCTAAGGAGCTCTGCTGCTTTTTTATCACACCAATTTACTGTAGAACACAATTGTGTCAGTTATGAACTGCAGTCTATATATGTCCTTACCACAAATCATAAATCAAGACATCATTTTAGACCACACAAAAAGAATATGTTTTCAATATTCACAGAATGGTTTGGTTAAATGTTGGTTGTGTATCTGGAAGAAAGAGGTTAGTGCATTTTAAGCACATAAAGAAAACACAAAGTATTTTTCTGTATTAAACATCATATGGGAATGTGCTGCTGCAAGTTAAATTAAATACTATATAGAAAGAATATGTGTATCAAGTGTGGACAGGAGGGAATAGGGGAGTTAAGCTAGTGTGTGGATTTTATACTTGGGACCTTAATATTCCACAATCCTGATGGCTGGAGGGGAAGGGATTTTGCTGAGTTGCTGTGTGCTGGTTTTGAGATGGCACAAATGTTTGCCTCATTGACACGTAAACTGAACGCAGGGTTCGTAATCTGGTGTGATGTGATCAGTGCCACTTTGTGTTACTGTCCAGGAGTGTAGTTAGTGCTTCACAGCTGGTCACATTACACTCTGCAGGGTTTTGTGGTTCTGATAGCAGCAATGTTTGGGTAGGGTTTGGTCCCGTAGGTCAAACTTTAGGCTCAACAGTAAATTCACTGCAATGAATCCACGTTTTTCTTTAATTTACTATAAAATTATAATGATTTAGATAATATACATATATAACATGATTTTTTTGAGTGTTTCATATGTTTAATATGATCTTTATCATATGAACATACACATAGTGACAAATGGTTGCTCTGTTTTTTATCTGACATGGAGTGTTTCATGGAGTGTTTTTCTTAGGGTTGCACTGTGGGAACGCTCAGCCTAAATCAAGCCTCCCCCTGCACTTGCTTCTCCAAAAAGCCATGCTGAGCAGCTGCGCCTTCAGACGTACTGCTGGCATTATCTTGTGCAGAGAGGGGCACGTCAGTCTTTTGTTTTAATAGTGTCTCATTCGTTCACATGCCAGCACCGCAAAATGAAGCCGTAATTACTGGCCTTAATTGATGTGGTTTTACCACCTCAGACGATACTTCAGAGCGCCGCTCCCCTCCTCACTGTACAGGCCCCACTGCGGTTGTTTGCACTATATTTCTGCAGCTATTGATCGCTATTATGGTAAATCCAATGGGCACAATGGAACTCTATCAGCAAAATGCAGGTTAATTATCTCAGGGTCAACCACTTTGGAATCTTCACAAAGGGCTGGTGGTTCACTCTTTATTGCCTAACATTAAATTGCAAATACAAATTATTAACAGAGCCCGTTCATTTTGCTAATAAGGGAGCAGGGGTGGCAGTCATTAAATGAAGATGACCTTCCATTTCCCACGATTGTATTTGTGAAGTTTTAAAGAAGTCAAAACTCATTTATCTCATCTGTGGCACTCCTGTTGTTTCTTCTTAATTACTTTTTCTTTTATGACATGCCTGTTGTGCATACTTTATTTTGTTAAGCATGCATTAGGAGCAGTTTTTAGGGTTCGGATTAGTCCAACATGTCATGGAAATAATGAAGCAGTCTCTAGCAGATCCACTGATCATTTAAAACTTTTTTTGAAAAGTTATATTTCCTGTTGTTAACAGAGCTGTCAGACATTTGACTGGCTGGAGATAAATTGGCCTTATAAGAAGGTGCAGAAGCTTATTGATGGGAGGAACCAAAGTTAATGGAATTGATTGTGGATATTGTGTTTGCTTTCTGCAGGGACTCCAGTGAATCGGATTCCTATCATGGCCAAGCAGGTGTTGGATCTCTACATGCTCTACAAGCTCGTCACAGAAAAAGGCGGCTTAGTGGAAGTCATCAATAAGAAAATATGGCGTGAGATCACCAAAGGCCTTAACCTCCCTACCTCCATTACCAGTGCAGCTTTCACTCTCCGTACACAGTGAGTACGAACTCAGATGATAACCTGCCGTTTTAACACCAGGCCAGTCACAAGTACGCCTCACATGTGCCCAAGATGAATGTGATGCTCTGCTGTTATACTATAACCTCATAACGTGATTTTTAGGTCAGGTTTTACCATTACACAGCAGCATTAATTCATCTGTTGTGATTGAAATGTGGCCATTTCTATGCTCATCAGAGGCTCAACTAATTACATGTGTCCACACAGGTAAAAAGTACATTCACCTTTTATGTGGTATTTACCTGCCTAACCCTGCTGTGACTCATCATAATTATAGTATTCTGTAGCCTATGGTTTGGTATCAGCGTGTGGCCGTGTGATTCCTCACCTCACAAACCTATTTTAATAAGAAAATGAATTATTATCAATCACTACTATTTATGACATATTTGTCATTAAGTTGAAATGGTTTAACCATGTATCTAACAAGTGAGACAAGCGTTTTTGAAAAGTGTAGAAAATGCAAATAGAGAGTATTTTTGTATAAAGTGGTTTTGTTGGACTAAAGGGCTGACAAACAACCTGCAGTAGTGCCAACACATTCTGCCTGGCAGCTGTCCAATAACAATTTCCACAAGGAGATCAATAAAGTATGTTGGTATTATTATTATCATTATTATTTATTGTTCTACTCAAGTAAAAGTACAAGCTTTAAATGGTAGTTTAAAGTTTAAAAGTACTCCACAAGGAACATTGTGTATTTAAACAATGTAGAATTTAATGCTGGTGATAACATCAATGTGTAGAAGTTAAGTCAAACAGACTAATCAAAATCTCAAAGGTGAAAATTACAGTGGAGCAGACACAGCAGTCAGTAAAAAGATTTTAACCAACTTCTACGGTGACAGGAGGAAATAATAACCAGCATTTTATTAATATACAAAGATTTTTATGAGAATCTAATACTACTACTACCTATTAAGAAACTACTAATAAATACTGTTGATATCTAAATGTGAAAATGTAGTGAAGTAAAAGTAACATAAAATAGAAAAAACACTGCAGGATTCTTTTTTGAATCTGGTCACTGTGTTGGAATAACCAACCATTATCTACTTGAATTAAACACAGTAATCTGCTCTTATATACACTTGAACTTTTCTATAACATGATTCAACATCAACGTCAAACAAGAAAATCTCAGTAGTCTTCCATCCACAGTGACTGAACGGCTCATTGGCCAAAGCACACAGCTTTGATTAACCTTCACTTTTGTTCATTTATCATCACGCTATTGCAAAATGATAAATATACTTATGTGTACATTTATAAAAATAGTGTATATTGACTATTGACTGGATGGATAGAGCTTCTAGTCGTAACTTCTGGGTAGAACTACTGTAAGGAAATAAGGTGACTTTCTGCTTAATGCGCTTTCAGGACATCTCAGCCCCCCAATGACTGCATTACAGTGTGAGTGAAGTGTAGTTGGCAGAGTTCATTGTTCCCTCATCTATGACTGGTCTACCTGTACCTGCTGGTAGACATGCTATTAGCAGGTGATGCAAAGTGTCTGGTGTTCACCAGACATAGTGCTTTGTGTTTTGTCTCATCGTTATCATAAAATATTTTGTCTCATACTGACAGAGTTCTATCTAAACACACCATCATGAAATCCTGACTGATGACACGGTACTGAGAGGCTTGTCCTTCTGGCAGGTCTCTCTGTCTCTGAAAAGGACTGACCGTTATAATCTTGGCAAACGTCTTTCTTGCCCAGTTATTCAAATTTAGTCTTTGGATTTGTCTTTAATCACTGTTTGTACATTATCGCACTCCTCCTACTTGTACAAATGTTGGCAGTGGGAAACACAGGAACACCAGCAGTCAGCAACAGGCTGGATGAGGAGATTTAAGTTGGGGTTAAGCATTTAATGTCAAAAGAAGAGGCTCCGTATTGCATTCCAAAATGTGAATGACAGAGCAATTACAGGGGGACGATAAGCAGACAAACAGCTTTTACTCATGACATAAATGCGTCTGAATTTAACCAACAGTTGTGTTGAGCAGTGGAAACAAATGTATTCAGACTGTGAGAGACCTCTTTCAGTGTCTGGTTCATTCAGACGTTGGTTGGAATCATTTTAAATGCAGGGACCCATCACTCTGTGCAGTCATCTGTCCATTCATCCAACCTTGTTGGAAATCTGGTTAATGTCATGAGAGAGACAATTGTCTTGATGTCTTGAAATGAGGTTCTTCCAATGCCTTACCCCAATCACAGAAACTACGTTTGTCATTCACTGTTCATGACCTGAGAAACCAGCTTAATGGTGAGAGTGGGCCATGAGATGGTTATTTAAATACAGTGGTTACTTAAATCAGTGAGTGCAGTTAAAAGTGATGTGCTGCAGGTCTTAGTTGTGATCACAGAGTAACATGGCACATAGTTCCCAACACTGCTAGAAACCCGGTGGTTTTGAAAAGTGATGGACAGAAGAACTATGACATTTAGAGAATTTAACATCAATTGTAAATTGGAATAGTTTGGGTGTTTGGGGTCCCAAGCCAACCGCTCGTCTTTTTTCCCTGCAGGTATATGAAGTACCTCTACCCATACGAATGTGAAAAGCGGGGGCTGAGCTCCCCCGGTGAGCTACAGGCAGCTATCGACAGCAACCGACGGGAAGGACGTCGGCAGAGCTACGGCTCTGCCATCTTCAACTACTCACCTGTGGGTACCCCCACCCTCCTGTCCTCGCCAAAGATACAGATGTCCCACCTACCTATGCCCACTCACAACAGTGGCCATATCTCCCAGGTGCCTGTGATCAAAAAAGGTAAAGTAAGACAATAGATGAATAAGTAAGATCTTCAGACATGACAATGCCCTCAGTCCAAAATATGATTCAATTACAGTATCATTTAAAGAAGTCTAAAAAGTTAAAAGAGAATAAAATATTCAAGTGAGAAAGAACTCTGCACAAACTATAGTGTTTTTATTCTTTTGTAAGAGTTAATTTTGTCTGTGATGGAATTCTTAAAGATTCTAAATACAAAATAGCTCATTCTTTTTCTGACACTCTGGAGGGTGATTCATTTCCTCCTTTATGAATTCTAAGTCAGACTAAATATTTCACATGATGCCTTACATGATCACGACATCTTTTTGGGAAACTGTTGCATGCAATTGATTTCACAATAGCTACCCTATTTCCATCCATTCATACTCATGTAACCTGTGGACAGTTTGGTCACTCCCCCCCAGAAGAGGAAACATCTTGCAGGGCTTCCTCATATCACCAATTTCAGAGTCATGCTAATCCAACACATCATGGAAGCTTTTTAATTTAAAAGTCTTCAAGGAAAAAAAGCAACTGACTAATTGATGTGGAGTAGGATAATGTCTAAAGAAAGACAAAGCTATTTTAGAGTTAATGACAGGACATCATGTGTGCTTTTTATGGTTTCTTTATGTTCCCATGCAGAACTACTACGGTGGCCCATGTCAACATACCAACAGAAATCGTTGTATTAATGTTCATATTGGCCCACATGTGAGATCATTTAAAGTTGTGAGACATAAGAGACCCTCATCCTGTTTATTTGGTGACAGCTCTGTTAGGACCTCTGGGTGTTGTAACCAGCAGCACTGTTTTCTTTGTGACATCTTAGATGTGTGTCAGACATCACCTTTTTTAATCTTCTTTTTCTCTCCAGAGGAATCCATGATGGCCGGCTGCCTGCCCAGCCGCCTGGCCCTCCCCATCTCACCCAGCAGCCATCACGCAGCAGCCGTGGCTGCCCAGGCCGCAGCAGCCCAGGCGGCGGCGGCGGCTCAGGCAGCGGCAGCCGTGCAGGCAGCAGCTCTGGAGCAGCTCAGGGAGAAACTGGAAAGTGGCGAACCACCAGAGAAGAAGATGATGATGGTGGCAGAGGAGCAGCAGAGGATCATGCAGCATGCCCTGCAGCAGAACCTACTGGCAATGGCCACCCAGCTGCCCCTCAACATCAAAATCAACAACAGAGGTGAGGGGCGATTGAGTTTACTGAGCTGGTAATACTTCAGTTTGAGAAAAACTAGAGTGAGCAGCTGTTTTAGGACATTTCTGGGCCTAGGAGACCAAACAAGGCAAGTTAAAACCTGATTTCAATGCACAATTTAATGCTACTGTAGTGTCAAGTTTGTGAGCTGCCTTCTATTAGACTTAAATAGCATCTACCGCAGTGGGTGGTGTGGCAAAAACAGCTAATGGAGCTGCCAAGGAGGCTGTCCGAGATCCCACTGCCAAACGCCTGAACCACTAATGTGCACATAGTTCATCATATAACATGTGTAATTTGAAGCTCAGCTTCACAGATGTTATGAAGAAATAGTTCTTCTTGACCACAGGCAGAATCCTGCTTGTCATGAGTAAAAATGCTGTCTGGCTGCAGCCAGCGCAGCTCATGACACGCAATAAGTCACATATGACTTAATGATAGAGGCTAAAGGAAGAATAAGGGGCCTATCTGCTCAAGTGTGATATCATTTCTGTCTGCATCACTGCCTCTCTCGTATTAGTCATAATAGCGGGCTTTGCACTTGATACGTGATGGAAAAATGAGTGAGAATCTTTCTCAGGTTAATTCCCACGCTGGTCGTCTGGCTCTGGCCTTCACATATAAACACTGTCATTTAAAGATTACATCCAAACACTATTATTTGTCTCCACCCAAATGCACTTAGACAGATAAATTTGTGTTTACACACGGTTTGATATCACAGCAGCTCACTGAGATCACTGTGTGTGTGTGTGTGTGTCTGCTTTCTCACTTAGACGTGTGGGTTTTATTTTTCTTTTTTCAGAACCAGTCACGTTTATTCAGCAGAGTTTTCCAACTGTGTACTGCGATAGGATTCATCCGTAACTGACATGTACAAATGGCTGTAACATCTTTTGACAGTTCTTTCTCCCCAGAACTCTTTAATAAATCTCTCCTTATCCTGTCACTCTCTGAATTATCACCAATACTCCACCGGGGCGCTCCTCTTGCTCCTTCTGTTCCCTTTCTAAATGCTCATATTGAGTTTTTCTCTCTCTCGCTCTCTGCCTCCTCTCTTGACAGATGATAGACAAGAGACCGCATTGAACCTGTCTACCAACGGCATTAGCAGCATCAACATGTCAATAGAAATAAATGGAGTTGTCTACACAGGTAAATAGAGGGGCCGTTTGCTGATGTAATTGCAGGCAGGAAATTCAATAAGTTATAGCAGCACCCTGGTGCTTAGTCCTCTACGCAATTTGATGTCTTTGCTATAAAATCCATCGTAATGAAGTGGCAGTCCAATAGAGTTAAAAAAGTTAAATATCTCAAAATTGGGCCTGTGGATTCGAGGTCGATGGGGCTTATTGTCTTATGTGCCTGTCTAGTGTGTGTATATGTGTGTGTGTCTAAATGGAGGTAGCTTGTGTACTGAAGTAATTACTGCCTCCCTGCTTTAACATAGACTATTCATGTCAAGCTAGAGGCCCAGTGGCCATCACATCATTTGTGAAGTCGGCCACCGTTGACTGTACAGGTCATCCTGTCACAAGCTGACGTTCATTTGAATGTGTCTGTGTTAGTTCCTGTAGATAAGTACGCTAAGATCGAACAGTTACCGCTGAAGAATAGTCCAGTTATTGTCTGTATATTACTACTAATAATAAGGCGTTAAAGGGCTGGTTCACAGTTTTCAAGTCTCTCATTCAAAAGATTAGTTGAGTGTGCATACCTATGAAACTGGTTTGACAGTTTAACAATTCCTGCTGTTCACACTGGTCATAAAGAGATCACTACCTCAAGCCTTTTCAATGTAAATGAAGGGGAACCAGTATCAACACGGTAACCTTTGTTCTGAGCAGAAGTGTATTTGAATGCACCAAAAGCCCATATGAAGCTCCAGCAAGCAAAACCTGTTTTAATGCTCACATGGACACACGAGGGCTTTAAGACAGACCTGAAAAATCTGTGAACCTGTTCTTTAAGTTGCTCTGCAAGTTTGCTGAAATGATTTCAAGTATGCAGTTTACTACCATAGAACTGTGAGACAATAAAAGTAAAAACAGTGAATTCTGATTTCAGTCAGAAACAGTGGAGGTTAATTGTATTAAACAGGCTATAACACATAAAAAACACTGGCATTGTCCTTTAAGAACTGATGCCAGGACAGTGTGGAGTTTAACTTGATGACTTGAAGACTTGATGTTTGTTCCTCAGGTGTCCTGTTTGCTCGGCAGTCAGCCATAGCTGGGATGACGGGACACCACGGGAAACACAGCACCTGTCAGACTCAGGCAAAGACCAGTCCCACACCGTTCCAGCCGTCCTGCTCCTCATCCTCTTCCTCATCTTCCTCCTCTTCCTCGCTTCACGGACACAGAAATTCGTCACCCTGAGCATCCTGCAGTCTTCTCCTCCTCCTGCTCCTGCTCGCTTCTCAAAAACACCAAGCAGTTGGAGACGTGTGCAGTTGTTGTGGAAGGTGGCGGTCCCTCCATCCTCTCTGTCAGACTCTCTGTAGGTCAGCTAACAACAGATTGAACAGCAGCAAACCTGTATTTCCAGACTAAATACCCCACATCTCCGCTACTCCTGCTCTGAAGTAGCAGTGCATCGTGAGGACATTTAACCTTTATGCGTTAACCATTGTCTTTCATGTCCTCTCTAAGACATCTGTCCAGTGTGGAACAGTTCAAAAACATGGTTGCCCATCAACTTGAGCTGCAACCTTTATTAAGCCAAATCCAGACACAAGGTTCAGTGAACACATGATGTAGCTGAGCAGCTGGACTTCAGTAAGAAACAGCAGTGACATTTGCAGACCTTCTGACAGACCTCAGAAACTCACTGAACACAGCTGATACCAAAGAAGAAAACAAATGTCTACACATCCAGCATTTCCAGTGATCAAACCTTTTAGAAGACGAAAGATTTTAGAAGGGATACAAACAAGCAAAGCACATCCAAAGTGGAAATCGTGTATCCTGTGTGGACTGTTTAGCACTGCAGTGTGTTCTCATTCAACACCTAACTATGAATTCTCCTGTGTGTGTCATTTACTAGGTTCTTCTTTTAAAAATCTTCTGGGTTTTTGTTGTTAGCTGCTGACCAGCTGGCATGCCAAAGCAATCGAGCAACAAATGTTACAGTTAGCACACAGCTCTATCTACTAGCAACAGTGAGTCCAAGACTAATATCATACAGACATGTCTGTCAGGGGCCCACAGTCCAGGAACTAACGAGCATTACACTGGAATAATATCCCATCCCTGGTTTACTGTGTGTCAGTTCATTTTAGTTAAGTTAATGAAATCCATATTTAATTTTCATTTTTTGTTGAAGTAGGATCACTCTAGGTAAGATTTAAGGAGCTATGTTAGGGCCCTTATTCTGTGTTAACGTCATAAACGTCATTCAAGGTAAATTTCGTCACCTCTCAGCTGCTATCCAGAGTTACTGTTCTGTAGTCAGCACATGTGGAACATGCCTTTGTACATATCCCAAACTATAGTTCCATTATGTTGACACTTCCTCACATAATTCTGCCAAGTTGAAGATATTGGAGTCAACAGTCGAGATGTCTGGTCACCTCAGAATTAAAAAGTAGGAGGTTGACGTGGTTGACCTAACAGGTTTCCCACTCTACATGATGTGAACATAGCCTTAGCATTACACTTTTTAATTATGTTGCACAGTACAAACAATTAGAATTAATCAGTAAGCTGTTGCTGGCTCAGACCAGGAGTCGTGTTGTTGCCGTTTTGTAGTCCAATATTACACAGTAGGACAAGTGTAACAAGATGAAAAACAAACCACTGAAAACGTCACCAAATATTTATTACAAAAACATGTATTTTATAGATTTTATAGACATTACATGTCCATGATTAGATTTTTATTACAGTGTGCAAATTGATCTTGTTTGCCAATTTCAACAAATTCCCACGTCTTTTATAACAGTACTCTGTAGGAAAAAAATGCTATCAGATCCACAGAGGATCCAGGTCAGCCACTGGGACAAACAGGCAACAACTTCTTGAATTAACATAAGTCTTATGTCTTCAATTCAGTGAAATATATTCAAAAAGAATCTGTGAGGATTCATTTATAATGTGTATTTGGGACATATTTGTTTTCACTTTCCCAACATTATCTGAAACTGCACAGTAACCAGAATTAAGTTGCTTCACAAAACCAAATTAATTATAAAAAACTAAGGGCTGTATGCAGCTCCTGTATTTGGCCACTAGAAAGATTTCACATTTTTCAAAAACAAGTGTTGCTTGGTTTTGACACGAAAAAATATTCCCCATCACAAATGGTCAATGGTCAATTATTCGTCAAGTAGAGATCACGACAATCAGAAAACAAAAACAAACATGTTGATGATGTCTATCTGCCTTCTATAATGTACTGTGACAGCGACAGGTTCAATCGATGTAACGACAGGCAACGTTGTGGTTTAATGCTTCCTTTATTCATTAGGGTAAATAGTGCAATCAACACGATTGCTCCATGTTTGTGATTGTGGTCAGGGTTAGGGTTAGTACTTACAAAACCTCTGCTTAGGTGCTAGAGCTGCTGCACACAAGATTGCATCTTTTTAACTTATTTAACCTTTTTTTTTTAAGAAGTCTTTTACCACCACAGCAACTAAAGCCGACAGACAGGGCCACTTATCATATAGAATATACCGTTAACATAAGAAGATGTCGGTGGGGACGTGTGGATGCCTGAGCCTTGAGGTGAGAGGATGAGTTGAGAGAGTTCTGACATGAATTGAATTCTTAGAGAAACTAGTGGGATGGGAAAGAGCAGAGCACTTCAGCCCTGTAGGCAGCAGGTGAACACAAATCAAGGAGGAAAATAACACAAAGGTTTTATATTAAGGGAAAAGAATCTCGTTTCTCTTTTTAGTTATGCACTTGTGTTTCACTTCAGAGCGTTCATTTTCATTTCTCTCTTTCTTTCTTTTATTCTTTGCCTCTATAAAGATATCGAATATGTGCTTTATTGTGAAGGGAAATGGGAACCAGTTTGAAGATATACAAGTTTTTATTAAGTCTGTCAAAGTGTTTGATTGCAGATTTTTATTTATTATCGTGTTATATTCGATCGTGCAAAGGTTGCATTCAGCTTCAACACCTCACTTTGTTTGCAGAAACCTTAAGAGTCTTCTTGAATGCAGATACCTCACCTATCTACCTGTATATAGTCATAGTAAAGTATGAATACACAATATACCTCATAAATTTCATCTATTGTTATTGTACAGTCACTTGAAAATCAATGTTTTGCTTCAACAGATCACTGGATATTTTGTTTTCATTTTTTGTATGATTATACCAAAGAAGGGAATATTTTATTGAGACACATCTACCTCATTTGTTATAAATTGTGCCAACGAGCATGTACAAAACCTTAATTGCCAGTGTACTCATGGTGTTTCATATCCATGTATTTGTGTGAATACAAAATGCTTTATGGTCAAAGGAAAAAAAAAAAGACGATACTAGAGAATTACGCAACGTGTTCAAAAGTGCTTTTTATGTTGGGTGTTGTGCCGGCGCAACAAAACAGCCTTTTGTGGGAACGTTAAATCCAATCTGCATAAAAAAACGAAACACGAAGAGGAAGCAATGAATGGCAGCCAGTATCTGCACATCCAGGCCAACTGTCGAACCACCTGCACCAGAACTGGAAGAAAGCGCTGAAATGCTGAAACATAGATTGCGTCATGAAATAATAACAGCATTTCAAGGTTGTACTTTAGTACGTAGCTACATGAGGTCTTTGTTTCAGTATAGATAAATAAAAATTGTCTAGGACCCCACGGGTATTTTTATCCTAGAAAGGGAGCAGAAGGGAAGAATTCCTAACAGTCACCCCCAGCTGGGCTGTCAGTCCATCTGATCCACACTTTGTTCCACATTTACAACTACTGGCAAAGCTGGATTTTCAAAGTCCACTTAGGGTGATTTTCCGAGATTTGGCTGACACCCCAACCTTGACTCAAGCATCACCATTAGGGCAAAATTCGAAATTGCACAAAGCATATCAAAGGGCAGCTTATCATTAGTGTAATGAGCACATTCATGTTCTCTAGTGGCTGAATACTTAATGATACCATGGTGTTCTGTGTGAAGTCACCCTCAGGCTCAGCATTTGTAGCTCCACCACTGATTCAGAGCTTTTTTAAAGATGACTGTCTCCCTCACTGTGCAGGATTTTTTCATGCAGATTTGTTCACGGCTGTTGACCTTAAATGCTCGGAGTAGTTTAGTTTGATAATGACAGTGTAACGCTCCAGGCCGATTACTGGTGATCTAATGAAATGTTGTGTGACTGTATGTATAGATGGTGATGTTGAAATTGTATAAACACAATCATGCAGCAGAGGACAATCCTCAGCCAATGAGGTTGAGCTGTAGAAGGTGGTTGTGCTTTAGAATCCTCATGTTTCTTGTGCTCTTTAGCAATGAGAAAGTTCTGCAGGTAGAAACAGAAACAGCACAGGTCTAAGAAAAGAATCACTTCCTTATATGCACACTTGGTGTTGCATCTTTGAACACCGACACATTGTCCTCTCAATATGAAAGGGTTGGAATACACTTTGTCAAAGCAGCTGGACTAGACTGAACCGAATCTGGAACATCTGCAGTATTATTTCACTCATGATGATGTTCATGTTGTTCTGCCAGTGCTCAGCACACCTTAGACATCAGATGATCATATAGTTGTCTTTCCCGACAACTTTTGAAGACAACTTTAAAAACTTTGAAAACTTTAATCAAGTCTTTAATTAAGTCGTCATTACAACGGATAATGCCCCAAAACGTAGCAGTCGAACAGAAATAATTGACCTTGTCTGATTTTTTAAATGCAAGGACATTAATGAAATGGTTGATGTCTAGATTGTGAAGAATTGCCTTGAGTCCAGTCACCCAGCTGCCATTTGAGATGACAAATTATCTGATAATATATAATACTGAAGATTAGTCTTGATTCAGGATCATCAAGATACTGTATGTACTGTATCCTGGTCCTGGATCAGAACCTCAGACAGTGAAAGTCCTTAGCTGGTAGATAATCATCTTGAGGGATTTAAATAGGAACACATGCGTGCTGTCTTTCCACAGACAGGTGTCTTTCTGTCATTACAGTCTCTACAAACACAAACGGAAAGAGAAGAAGGAATCATGGATTTGAAACGTATTATTGTGTGTATAACAGAAGACACCTTTCGTTGTCATGTTGAATCTTTTTCCTCACTTACTAACTGTTGCTAAGGAGATCATTATACTTTCAACATGTCACCACAACACATTTTACAATTCTGAGGGACTGAATTGTCCACGAGACGACTGAGCAGGAAGACGCCTCTGCCTCAGGGCTCATTCAGGGGAGTAGATATTTTCTACTTCCATGACCCAGCCCTGTGTCAGACGCCGTCTCTGGACATGCAGCACCAGCACAGTGTATTCCTCATGACTGGCCCTTCGATAGCCCCTCTCTCATACTGCTGTACATACTGCTGGATGATGCCAGTCACTTACTATTTAAGACTCTGAGGCCACAGCGTGGCATTACTGGTATTCTTCTCACCAAAGAGTTTTTTCAACAAGCTGTGACCACACTCACTTGATTTTTTTAGGTTGTAACAAACAGCAGAGCAGACAAGCAAAGAGAAAGCAACAGCTCTGCGTGACAACAAAGATTGACCTATGTAATCAAATGACATGTTGTTTACTTTGTATTTTAGCTATGCTGTGCTGGTAGTTTGTAGACACTAATCGCTTTACTAGCTGTGTATGATGCTTTAAATGTTTCTTTTATTTCCTTTTCATTCATTTTGGATGAATCCAGTGCATAATGGGAATGCTGGATTGTGGTGCTCAGGGGTTAAAAATGTACAAAAAAGAGGTGATTTCCTGTTTTGCCATTTGACTTGTAGCATATTTAGAAATAAAATCATGCTTTTAACTTTAGACAAATGCTTTTTGTGTCGTTCTTCTTCTAATAATATTAAATACTCTGGTACATCTATGGTAGGGGTATCCTTAGATATCTGGTGAAGATATTAGGCCTTCATCAGAGGAGGGAAAGTATTTTTGTCCAATCTCTCATGGCAACACCCATGGATGTCCTCCATTACCTTAGGACTGTGTTAGAAGCCATTTGTCTTCAGGAAGACAAGATAAGGAATTTGAAGGCTTTTTACCGAACTGTCCCTTTATGTTGATGATTTGCGTCTTTACATCTCAATTCCAGCACCTTCTCAATTTGCGAGTCTGTTTTTGACATTTTTTTATAGTGATCTTAACAAACTTTTTCTCTTTTTTCCTTTACGGCCTGCAGAGCACAGAAAAGAGGTCTTTCAACTCATAAGTGCCTAGCTTGGCCTCATTTGTCTTAATGATATTATCCTTGCAACCAGACAACCCTACATCTGGTACTTAACTAGGAAAATACTATACCAGTTTGGGCTGTCATGAAACTGAATACATTTGCTACGAGAGAGTCCTCTCACAAAAGGTGCCATAAATGACCTGTACATACAGTATATGCAGGAGTTTTGGCCCTGATAGCTCACATCATCCCACTGAGTGTGAGAGTGAGGAGACCTCCTGGAGCTTGATTAGTGTCATTCCCATCAACTATTCACAGAGCTCAGTTGATCTAAGCCCTCTAACCTATCTCAAATATCTCAAATCACAGTGCACTGATAGATAAAGCATGTTGAAAGCTTTATTTTTCAAATTCAAATTCGGCCTGACAGTCTAGGTCAGGAATTTCATACTCTACTTCTTAGAGGTTCTTCTAGATTAATTTACAGCTTAGTCAGCATCAACATCTCTTCTTCTAAGGTCTTTTCCACACAATAACACAGGTCTACAAACTTGAGTGAACACCCAGATTTCTCTTCTTTAAACAAAACAGGGCATCCCAGAATCACAGCTGATTGACAGACCACTAAAAGAGGACCGACTCTAATTTTGAGTTCAAATTAACTAATAAGGCTAGATGTTCAAACACAAAGATTTAATATTGAATCATTTTTAAGAACAAATAAATTATTATATAATCAATTTCAATTCTACTGCCAAACAACCCGAAAAAAAGAAAAAGTAATTCTTTCTAAGTGGCAAGTGGAAAACTCCTATTCAGCAAATGCACATGGTTGAACTGATGCAGTTTGGTTGACTGCAGCATTAAGCAGGTAAAATGGGGTAAAGATTGGTTAATTAAGGCTAAGAATCCCGATGTAATTAGGAGCAGCAAAGATTAGTGGCTGAGGATTTGCAGGTAATAGACTTATTATTGGGGCTGCCTGAATGTTACTTTATACATCTGAATAAACAAAAACAAATTAGGAGCAGTCGTCCAATAATGGGTTATCTTGTCAAGGCCTGACAGAAATCCATGCCCCTATAACACAGTGTTAATTTTATGCACCACTGACAAGCACAGTGCTAATCAATAACACTAAAATAAGGTGAAGCATCAATCTGCAGCGAAGGTGTTGGAAGGAGCTGTGATCTAGAGAAATATGTCAGTATTGTTTTTGGAGAAATTTACTACTTTGTCTGTGCTCAGGGTGCAGTGCATCCACACAGACTGACACAAGCAAGAAGGGAGCAGCGAGTGCTGACTGCTTCTTCACTCCAACTTTTTACAGTACAACACAATACACTCCTGGTCTAGAACTGCTATGTCTGAATGTAAAACAAGACATTTCCTAACAGCCCCAGACTACAGCCCACAGATCATGTGTCACCAACATGCTTACTTATATGTGCTACTAATGATTTATAAATTTATATTTGAGGCAACAACAGTGCTTGGAGCATTGCTTTGTTAATGTAGAAGCAGCACAGGAGGACGTGCAGTTGTGCAGAGTTTCTTGAAATGAAGGAATGGGTCCCTCAGCAGCTGTACAGTAGCTATGTCTAGTTTAGGAGTCCGGATCACAGATGGAGGCAGTAACTACAGCACCACTGTTTCCACAAGGATTTTCACTGCCATGAATTAGTATGGGAATTAGTATGGGATTAAATCATTTTAGATCCATGTTCATGTATGAAGCACCATAACAAGGCATGGAGCAGTGGATCCAGTGCTTAAAATGCAAGCTCATGACTGAAAGGTTGCTAGTTAAATCACACCACCTAGCAGATTTGGACAAGCAGGTACCCTTGAGCAAGGCCATTAATCTCATGAATCTGCTGGTTGAGATCCATGTAACTGTGTTACCTCCTTTTTTTATTTGGCCACTACTATGACGCATTAGCATGCCACACATGACATGCCAAAATCTCTGCTGCATTTGTTAATCTTTTTATTTATTTGTTGTATTTCTGGGATTTCGGGAGTTGCAACAGAACGGTTAAGATGAAAGAGTTACTGCAACAACATTTTATACATATAACATACTTTTTTAAACATTTAATAGTATTTTTCAGCGGTCACTACAAGAAATGGTTTTTCGTTTTCCGTACCTCTTCTGTATTGTTGCTGCTGTTGCTGCTGTTTCTGCGGTGACACTATTTCCTTGGACCCGATCAATAATCTCATCTAACCTCATCTCAGTTTACTGAACTAAATTCATGTTTCTCGTCGGATGCACAAACAGTATTCCAAACTGCTAGTAAAGGCCGTAATCTAATCTAATGTTTCCACCTGATTTGTGGGATTGCTGAGGCATTACATTCACATTTACAATTAGTCATTTGGCACACTCTTTTAACCAGAACCACTTACAAGTGAGGAACACACACATCAATAGTGACAGAGCTGCCATGATAGCTTCTGGCCATATACAGCTTCATGTTCTGCATTTTCTCTCGTTCTCTGTCACAGCCCAGTTCAGTCTTCCCTCTTCTGCCTCTATACATACGGATCTGCCTTCACTCTGGTCTCCTGTCGCTCACTTACACTCTCACCTTAATCACACAATTCCGAGAGTTATTAGTCTCCTTCTACATTCCTACTGTCTTCCTGTGAGTATTTCACTTTACTTACTCATTTGTATCATTCTGCTTTTGCAATTTTGAAACTGTTTGATCGAATGTACAGGACGCAAAAGGATTTTCTCAGAGGGAATTTGTTTTCACTAAATAAAATCAATTGACCAGTCAATGTTATAACTGCTATGCATTTCTTTTATCACTGGTATGCATCAATGTTAATTTGTTATGCTACCAGGCATCAAATCAATCACCCAAAGCCAAGCTGAAATAGCACATTAACAGTGTTAGTCCATATAATTTGTTAGCAACAGGTCCAAGTCTAAGTCTAAGTCAGTAGTTTCCTGACTGCTTGTATATCCTCTACCTAACCATAAATCAGCTTGTACTGCTATGTACAAGCACCATGGAGTTCCTTCTCTTTGTTTGCTAAAATCTATAGTGACAAAACAAATGGTCAAAAGTAAGACACATTGCTCATGTAGAGATTATCTTTCTCTCTAACTTTCCACAGTTATCCCCAGCTATTCTTTTTCTTTTCTCACGCCATTGTCCACTTACCCTATCCAGTTGTGGCAGATGGCCGCCCACCCCAAACCTGGTTTTCCTGGAGACTTTCTTCAGTTAAAGGGAGTTTTTCCTCTCCACTGTTGCTCTTGTTCTATTCTTGGGACTTGGGTTTTTCTTGTAGGTCCCCAAAACACTTTAACTGCTACCTCAAACACCTACCAGTCCAATAGTAAGAGTCACAGGCATGTGAGTTGATTGTTTGAGGCATTATGAGTTGTTCAAGGAAGCTCTTCTTTTATCTTTTAACTTACCAAATGTTAATGATAATTATCACTGTTACATCAATAATGTTTTCATCACGGTCAGCATTATGATAATACCAAGAAATCACCATCAATTACTGGTGGTCAACATTAGCAGACTGGGGGAGGGACTCACTTAAGACCCCAACAGCCAACAGAGGAGGTCGGTCAAAAAGGGTTCAAGTAGAAAAGGCGTATTATTGTTTATTTTATTTCATTTTATTTTATTTTTGTCCTACTCCCCCCACTTTCCAAAAACATGGCTTTTTTTAAGAAGAGCTCCACTTGAGATAAACCCAGACCTGTGGAGGGATAGGACCACCCACAGACCCTTCAGGAAGGAATCCATCTGTTGACAGATGAGTCATTTTCAGTGTATATACATTGAGAGTTTATTCACATTCTTTGGCTTGAGTAGTGTTTTTGGTTGGAGAAGTGTCTTTTTTCCCTTGCATGGACCAGCTCAGACCTCCTCTGCCATGTCCTTAACACCAGCAAAACCCCCAAAACTGCCAGAAGCCTAAAATGGCCCACTGAGCAGAGGGTGGCTCTCTGGGATTAGGAAGCAAAGATAACAATAAGATTAGTGTGCACTAGTCTTTCTGTGCTGGCACTATCTGGCCGTTCAGCAATTCAGCAAGGCCACAGTTTAAGAACGTGTTTGGGATACCTCAGCCAGGTCGGTTTCTTAGATCAAGTTTCCTTTCTCTGTTGGTGCGTTCCCCAGGGTGAAGTGTTGGACGTTAGTCTCAGATCAAATTTATTGGAGTGATCCAAAAAAGCCAAAAGCAAATAACCACTTCAAAGGCAACCTGATAGGTTCACTCATCATCCTCATTGATCAGATAAACTTTTACGCTTCCACAATTTTTTTGTTTGTTTTTGTTTTTTAGAAATTTCTTCTTGGAAATGATGGTGGTTTCAGATGCACATTCAATGTAGAAAGTGTTGATTTAGCTCTGGTAGAAGTTAGCTGCTTTCAAAGTTTTATTAGGTTATATTATAGTCGTATTTATTATATTATATTATTATTGAGCTGTGACACCTGATCAGCTGACGGAAGGTATTCACTCAGTCTCTCAGAGCCAATTGTCTCATTGCTGTCAACTGTTAAATCTGCTCCTTTTTTCTGCTGAAGTCAGACAAGTGCATTTTTATGCATTTTCAGAAACATTCTAAGAAAACATGCCTGGTAGACATGGGAACACCAAGATCCCTGCTTTGCATTAGCAGGAGCTCTCACCACAACACCTGATAAGTGATTGATTGAGTTTAAGGGGAGTTCCGGAAGGAAGAGCTCAGTGGTGTGTGCAACTGCCAGCGTGTCCACGGGACTGGAGGATATGGAACATTTAACATGCAAACATGCTGAAACACACAAAGATAGAACAGGGGCCTGCTACTGATGAATGCCTCTACAGCTAAACAGCTGGCAGAGCAACAAACGCAGCTGCTGGTCTGCTTTGCCTGACAAATAAATAGAGACAGAAACCGGTAAAGGCACAATAAGAGTGAAACGACAGTCCTACTAATAGGGGAGCTGTCTGTCCAAAGTCTGTGGTTCACCCTATTGGCTTGAGACTACAACTGACACAGTACTAAAATGTGTTTAATGGGAGCAGTGGGTAAAATTAAGATGGACATGGCGAAGTAATTACCTTTGAACTGAACAGAGGTGTTTCAATTACCTCCTTGAGTTGAACTATTCAAATCTGTTTCACCAGCATGGGTGCTGGTCATGGTCAGAAGTGTTGCATCTATAGCCACAACCAGCAGTGACGTCATGGTTTCTCAACAGATGTTGGAATACGTCACCATCACAAAGTTAAATGTGCCCCTCCTCTCTGCTTTATGCAGCTTTATACTTTATTTTAGATTGTTGTCCAGTTGTCTAAACCTGAAGAGGAAAAACACTCATCATCACTTGCATGCATGTGTGAAAATAAATGTCTACATTGACATTTCAGTTGTTTCTCCATGATTAAGTTATAAGAAGTGTCTGTCAGTGTTCACTCCTCCTGAAGATGGGTTAAAAACAACAGCTAAAACAGCCACTATTCATGAGTTCTTTTTTAGAGTGAAATTACTTTCACACTGTAAGTCTACAAACAATACCCCATAATGACAACATGAAAGAAGTTTGTTTGAAATCTTTGCAAATGTATAAAATGTATATAACATTAAAAATGACAATATCACATGTACTTAAGTATTCACAGCCTTTGCTCAACACTTTTTTGAAGCACTTTTAGCACCAATTACAGTCTCCAGTCTTTTTAAGTATGATGCCACAAGCATGGCATCTATTTCGGGGTAGTTTCTTCCATTGTTCTTTAGTACCTCTCAAGCTCCCTCAGGTTAGATGACGAGCATCGGTGTACAGCCATTTTCAGATTTCTCCAGAGAGGTTCAATTGGGTTCAAGTCTGGGCTCTGGCTGGGCCAATCAAGGACATTTACAGAGTTGTCCTGTAGCCCACTCCTTTGTTATCTTGGCCGTGTGCTTAGGATTGTTTTGCTGTTGAAAGCTCAAAAATCACTCCAGTCTGAGGTCCAGAGGGAACTCTAGAACAGGTTTTTATCAAGAATGTCTCCGTACATTGCTACATTCATCTTTCCCTTGATCCTGACAGATCTCCCAGTTCCTGCAACTGATAAACATCCCCATAGCATGATGCCAGCTGGTAAGCTGTGTCTGGTTTCCTCTAGACATGACGCTTAGCCTTAATGCCAAAGATTTCAATATTTGTTTCATCAGACCAGAGAATTTTGTTTAGTCCTTCAGGTGCCTTTTGGTAAACTCCAGGCAGGCTGTCATGTGGTAGTAAAACTTTGAGGAAAATAATTTAATTTAATATATTTTGGGATAAGGCTGTAACATAACAAAATGTTATGCATGTTATTAGGCATTGTGAATACTTTTAACATGCACCGTAGGTTGATATTGGCTCAATGATTAATATGAGCAGGGGACACTAGAATGTGAAGTTAACTAAAGATTGTTTTGTGTGCACTGGCAGTTGGCTACAATCTACAAATACATGGCTATATCTAAATGGGAAATTTTAAATAATGTTTTGAAATCATGGACAGAGAACAGGGACCATCTGGCTTGTTATCAGTGATGGTATGGGGGTGCATTAATGCTGAACATTAGAGTCGGGTTTGGAGCAGCTATCCAGGTGAGGAATGATGAGCTGAAATCCTATATCAAGCATGAATAGAAAAAACAATAAAGCAATGGGTCACCTTAGCTCCAAAGAGGTTGTAGAGGGCAGAGGTAAACATGCTCCTACTTTTAAAAACACATACATTAATTTGATCTTCTGAACAAAATCTTTTAAGGTGGAAATGCAGTTCCTCTATGAAGGCCTTACCTTACTTGTGTGCTGTAAACACAATAGCCACAAATAGCAATCAGAATCACAGTCTGAATTGATTTTTGTAATAGACACTAGCTTGCAAACTGAGTAAGTGATACAATTACAGCACAGTACAAAACACCAGTTAACCCACACCTGAGTCAATGTAAAAAAAAAAAAAAAAAACTATACCAACTACAACTACACCAGGGCACATAGTTTAAGTGATGAGCATGATCTCAGCTAACTGGTTTGACCCATGATTGTTCATTTAGCAGGGAATATGGATGGTAGAAGCTGATGGTGTAACAAGGTTCCCTGAAAGATATGAGAGGAAAACTCCCAGAGGAAGGAATCCTCCAGCAGGTGAACACCTAACAAGCCTCGCATCCTCCTCACTGAGGGCAACAGCTGCTGCTTCATTCCACCAATAATTGGGATCATGTCTCTGTCTGCCAGTCAGATGCACACAACAGTTCATAGCGGCTCGCCCTTCTGGCCTGTCCGAGTGTGTAACTTATTCTACTCTTGTCTATGAGAAGACCCATTAGAGCTGTGGAGAGGCTTTTGTTTCTTTGTGTGTGTGCATGTGGAGGGATTGTTCTTGTTCAGTTTAAGGGCATTTTGGCCAATGTTTTCTTCCTGCAAAGGCTGTTGTAGGATTTGGCTAAAAGTTAAAGGGGTCATACTACTGTATGCTTTTGGTGTTCTGATGTTACATATGTATTATTGTGTCATTGGGTGCCCATGCTACACATAATCATAGACTCAAAGCTAGAGAGCAGACAGGTTTCGCAGAAAGTGCATTTTCATTTTGTTTAACTTAACATTTACATTTAGAGGCTTTTATCCAAAGCGACTTACAAGTGTTTACTTTTCCCAAAGATGAAACTATAAACCAACAATTGATAAAGTTACAGGGCAGCAATTATCTGTGCACAGACGTGAACATGTTTTCACAACCTGCCCCAGTTTGCAGCAGAAGTTTTGGTTTGGTTGTTGCTGAAAGAAGCTGCTGGTTCAATAGGGCTTAAACACTGGAATTTCAAATTCACTTTCTACAATCTCCTCATTTAACTTTCTTATTCATTCCCAGATTTCACAAACTAATTTCTCTGTATAACTAAAAGTATAACTCACTGAGCATTTTGCAGCAAATGTGACTCTGGTGTGTTGAGAACAAAAGCAGAAGTACGCATCTAACTAGTTTACGTCAACACAATCTGGAATTTTAACAAAAGAGGCCACTGTTTGCCACTCAATGTTTCTTTCTTTTACCCATGATTATTTCTTAAACCAACCAAGTTAACCAACTTCCCTATTAACCTGACCTGCCAATAGAGGTGCCAGATTAAAAGCCCTAAGAATAGTTGTTGAGCACCCGTTTAGCAGGTCTGTCAGATCTGCTGTGGTGAGGCGGAATGACTTGAATTTGACAGCAATGTGCCTGTTTGATGATAAGAGTTCTGTTTTACATGCATAAGACTGTAAAACACCACACACATAAAGAGGCTGTAACATCTGGAACATCCTATTTGAGCTTTTGTTAGGATATGTGAGGAGAACATTTGCACAAATGAAACAGCAAATCATTCACAGATAAATCCAGGCAGGCAACAGAAGTAGGAGCAGAATCCTGCACACATATGCGACTGTAACCTTGACCTTTGGCCACCAGAATCATCACCAGTCCTAGTGGACACTTGTGGCACATTTCCCTCCAAGTGTTGCTTAGATATCTCATTCACAAGAATTAGGTGTCCATTTGGATGGACGGACAGTCTGACATAATGACGACAGCCCTAGCTATTGCTGGTGCATACGCCAGCACGGATCTCAGAGGCTTGGTTTAAACCTTCAAATAATGCATTTTAAGAAGTTTTGTTAAAAATTTTAAAATCATGAATATAGTTCAGTCAACTCTCAGATGTTCATTCATTCAAATGATAATTTCACATTGAACGATACTACTCATTTCTTCCTCTGGGGCTCAGAACAAGCCATCCATCACAGTGATGTTAAAAATACACATACTAAAGGTTTTGCAACCTAGGTCTTGTTCTTTAGTGCCTCCTATTTGACAGCCGCAAACAAACACCAGGGAATGGCACTGACCTTGACTTAACCTCAGCCTTCACTGAGTCCATGTCTGATAGTCCAATGTGATTTCCCAAGCTGACTTTTCCCCTATTTTGCCTCTGCTGTCCTGCCCTGCTGTCCCATACCTGCTCTGTAGTTGTCATCTCACCTGACAAGTTGAGTATACAATGATAAATTGGGCCTTGTGGTCCTTGACCAAAGATTAAAAACCGTTAGCCCAGGTTTCTCCAGTTGACATGGGGTCACTGTGAGCACAGTGGTACATTTTCTCACAGACTGAAGCTTTACTGACTCAAGAAATTCCTCGTGTTAGAAACACACACTCACACAGTTTATGAATTAGGGACATGAGAAGATATAAATCTTTAAGATTGTGTACGTCTTTGTAGATCACAAAGCAAATGCAATTTAAGATGGTACTGACCACTTTATCTGGTACATTCACATTTTACATTTAGTCATGTGGCAGGTGCTTTTATCCAAAGCAACTTACAAGGCACAAGGTGAAGGCAAAGTAAGTGTGAGGAGGTCTTGCCTAAGGACCCATACTAAAGGTAGGTCACAACTGGGAATTGAACCCCAGTCTCCTGCATAGAGGCAATCTTACCTTGACACTATCCAGATGCAATATTGCACCAAATCACAACAAAAGTCATTTCTGGGTACTTTACAGTGTTTAAGGTTTAAGACCTCACAGAACACAATTATATAGAAAACAATCCCAATCCAGAAAAAACTCCCTTCAGCAGAACCAGGCTTATGGTGGGTGGTCATCTGCCTTGCCCGGTTGGGTTGAATGGTTATTACGACCAACTGTAATATATGTTCATTACTAGACGTACCTAAATACAAGTAGTATAAATAGTTTTCATATGGGTAAGTGGACTTCTACTCAGGATAGCAACATGAAAAGTGTGTTGTAAGTCAACAGCGTGTTTAATATTGAAACTATGGCAACTACAGTCCTGTAACATTAGGGAAGAACTTATTTTAACAGTTAGTTTTTGTCCTAACCAGCTGTCTTTGGGCCTCAATGTAACAGAATCACAAAAACCTTTTTATATTTCTAAAGTGAAATTTAACCATGAGTTAATGTTCTTTTGGGTTAGGAGTGCTTTTTATTTCGATGCTCTCCCCTGTTTGCCGGTTTTGACCAGTGTATACATATTGAAATCTCGCAGACACTGGCCCCGTCAGAGGTGAGTGAGGTCTGCAGGTCATTAAATGTTTTCGTTGGCTCTTGTGCTACTTCCTGGATGAAGTGTTGCTGTGCTCTTGAATTCTGAAAAGTTGGTAGCTCCTGCACTGTTTAATAACTGTGCCAGATTTTCTCCATTTGGAGATGAAGCATTAAGTAAAGTCAATAATGTATAATCCTATCTTGTAATAGCTCTCACTGAGAGTCTTTTGAGCCTCAGAGTCTTTGGCAGACTGAAGTATTTTAATCACCTTCTTCCTCATCTCTTCTGGCATTTCCTCTGATTGTGCCATGGTGCTGCTCAGGTTGCTTTTCTTTTATGTCTATTTTGGTTTGTTGATCTGAAACCGCTTATATACTGTATGTGTGTTATATAAAAAAACTGAAAAACATGGCAAATTCCTTTTTCACGCTGCTCAAAATAAATTAAGATCTAAAATGTTGATATCCATGATCAGATGTGAAGTGCCAAGCATTCCATTACAGCACAACATCTTTCACATCCTCTACATTCTGTACATGATTGAATTACACCTGTCTTGTACATTATTGAATTATAATGTATAACACTGCAGTGGGATTGTTTCTACATCATTTTATAGATAGTTATGTTTTATGTCTTAAACTGTAAAGTGCCTTAAGATGACTTTTGTTGTGATTTTATAAATAAATTGAATTGAATTAAATGCATTATACGTTTACATTTCTAGAAAAAACACTGTCCCAGCTTTTCTGACATCATCAACAAATGTGGGCTCAAAATATGACTTTCAAGATAAATGAAGATGAAATGATGCATTATTATTTTATAATAAAATCAAACACAGCACAACTTTATGAAAATATAGTGTAAAATACAGCGTTTGCAAAACTGCTTTTCCTTTTTTCAAAAACATTTCTTTTTCTTTCTTTTTACTTATTCCTTATCCCATACTTGCTCCTTATTCATGGGCTGCTTCAGTGTTCCTGACCACATGCCAGCCAGTTTCTGAGTGACCTATGTGGGGGAGTCTTTGAACACAACACTATCATCGTGATGACACCTCAGCTGGAAAAAGAAGACATGTTTAAAAGCTTCAGAAGCTAGTTAAGTGACCCACTAACTTATTTTCTCTGTGTATCATAGTTACATGTTGTACTAGTAACTACCGTACTGGATGGAATGACAATAAAGTTACTTAATTTCCCTTTAATGTGTAAACATTTTGATGTTGTTTATGTAATGGCTAGGTTTAGACCCCTGTATGTCCTGCAATAGCTTCATTCTTTATTTAAATGCTGTATTAAACAAAAGACAATAGGTAAATGGCATTTAAAGCAACACACTTATTGTCCAGAGACGTGCATTGAGTGGCAGCGGTTAAAGCAGTAAAGATTATTTACTTAGCAAAAGCACTCAACATAGAAATAATTAGAATTATTGATGTATTGTGACTGACTTTAACACCTTATATACACATTTGATTATGTTTTCTGTGTCATTTGAATCAGAAAAAATAACCTATTACCTATAATAATATCAAACCTTATTATAAAAAGTGGAGAAAAAGTAAGATATTTATCTCTGAAACATAGCAAGGTATTAAGTAGCAAAAAAATGACTGCATGATGTTTCATATAATGGTAGCAGCTGCTTAAGCTTGTTTCTGATGTGTCTCTGTGTTGCTCAGCTGTGGTCTGTGTCATTGACTGAACTTGTACTGCCCTCATGTGGAAGACAAGTTTAGGAGAAAAACAATGTGAAACTGTTGTGTCACCTCCAAAGTGAAGTACACTCGAGTATGAGTCCCCTAATCGTGGCACTACAGAAATGTAAATAGATATTTTCAAAAAAAAAGGTACAGCCATCTCTAAGGTTGCGTCCGATGGAGTATACAATAGGCTTTTCCACAATAACACCACAGAGAAAAAAAACTGTAAAAGACAAAGTAATTGGGATAAATGAAGATCAAATGCTTGTGTCTGATTGGCTGTTACATGTTCCTCCTTCACTCTAATGAAAGCAGAAACAAGTTGCTTCATAAACACGTCCAGCTGACACGCCGTCTTTTCTTTGGTAAAACAAACCTCGGTGGAACGCTTCAGGCTGAATAAAAACAGAAAACATTTAATAATAAAAAACATGTGGTACCACAATTCAAAAATGCTGCAAGTTCACTGACAGGAAAATGTAGACAACTTTGCAATAAACCATCCCATAATAAACATGTGAATGTGAAGCAAAAGAAAAACAAAAAAGTTAACATGGTGTCAAATGTCCAAGTGATCTGAATTATCAGTCTACTAAATATAATGAGTACAAAAATGTAAATAACATGAATTCACATCACCAACATCTGCCTGCAGGTAAACAGAGACCAAGTCTGATCGGTCCCTTCACCAACACTGACCTCTATGCACACACACTCTACTCAAGTTAATGTAAAGCTGCTGTTCCAAGTTGACAAGACGTTGATGATGGTTTTGATCTGTACATTTTCCAAACAAGATATGTCCCGCCCCATCTCTTAGTTTGGTCGAGTTTATCAAAACAGAACAGAGATAAAGAGTCTGTGAATGCGACTTGATCTCTGAGACACAAATCACAAAACCTGTTTACATCAAGCAAAACCATGCCCATGACTACACAACACCGGAGCTAAGAGCCTTTTGTTGTTTCGTGATCCGTTTCACAGCCTTTAAAATGTAAACTCAAAACGTCAACACATTGTTTGAACGAGATACACCGACCCAAAAATATTAGTCAAACTTTTCCATCACCATCTGTGTTTGAGTTACAGGTGCTGATGGTGTTGTTGAAGCCCAGTTCAGCGGAGTGTAGGTCCCTGAGTCCACATGAACAGCAAGCGATCCAGATCATGTAGGTATGATACAGTAGCTGCCCGGTGAATCGTTCGTTTTGTTGCTGCTCGCTCACTGACAGAAAGCAGGCTGACATGTAGGTGCTAACACTGAGCCAATGTTGACGTTGCCGTCCATTCATACCATACCACGAGAAAAAGGCATTGACGGGCAACAAACTCCAAAAACAGCAGAGAGGTTCAGAGTGCAGGAGAATTAGAGCGCAGACTTTTGAATGCTGGGTGAAATAAGAGGGTCCGACTAGGAGCAAATCATTTACATGATCTCAAGACAGAACAATGTCATATTTGTCAAAGCTGCTGCACATTTGTGAGAACATTTAGAGAAACAGTTCAGTATTTAGTGAAATACGCTTACTGGCTTCTGTAGGGAAGTTCAGGTAAGGAACACCGTCACATCTGAGCGTTCAAACCGGCGTGTGGTTAGCTTAGCTTAGCATAAGTTGGGACTGGAAGCAGGGGGAAAGGACTAGCCTATCTTAAAACTACAAACAATAACACTAGTTGTAAAAGTACAAACAAACAAATGAGATTCAATACAGTTGAAGAAGAAGTGTTGCTATGTGTCTTTTGGAACTTTGGGCAGTCAGGCTAGCTATTTAATGCTAAGCTAGGCTAACCATGTCACTCCCACACTTACATAAGACTGAATCTGAACACTTGACTTTGAGAAAAATAAGATTGTTGGTTTAAACTATGGACTATTCCTTTAGGTCTACATCACCAACAAAAAAAATCATATTTATTAACTGATATCTGCCAGTGAAGTGACCATACATTAGGTATAAGGGAAAGAGATTGAATTTGGAAAAGGAGTGGCAGAGTGGTATGACGCGGTTTGTGAACTACATTTGCAACATTATTCAACCTAACACTAGATAGGTTATTATTGCTCTGACTAAATTACAATGAGACAAAGTTCAATTTTCAGTTGGTATGACATATAAGCTGCCCTGTAGCAAATCCCATCAGAGTGTGGATAGTTATATATATATAATTTAAAAAAAACAACCTAAATTAAACCATTGGAATTTAAATGACTGAACTGAGTTCTATGGTTCCAATAATGTGAATGAAAGGCAAAGCCAGCAGACACAGTAGAGCAAACAGAGACATGGTGCATGACCAGTTCAGACACCAGTGCACCTGTTGATCAGTCCAAGTCTTTTTTCACATCAGGATGTCCTTCTTCCAACCATTTATTCACATGCAAGGATGCAGCGTAAAACAAGATCTTCTTCAAGACAAGTTTCTTCTTCCATTTATCAGGACACTGTTCCATGCTAAGGAGGTGCACAGTCCAGGTCACCCAGGCCAGAATACACTGAAGTCAGACTGACATGTGCAAGCAGGCAAACAAATTGGTATAAATGAACAGTTCAATGTTCTAAATATTTCCAACGCTCAAAAAACATAAAAAAAAAAAAACAACTTTTACAGACATTATCTTTATGGCAGAAAGACTGAAAGGTTGACAAGAGAAGCGTTAATAAACCGTTCCTGTATCTATATGTAGCTGGCCAAAAGACTACATATTTGGGTCATCATGAAACACTATGATGAACTACTAATTAAATGCAATAATTTGATATAAACACTGTCATAAATGACTATGTAACAAAACAGCACAGTAATTTTAAAACAGCAGAAACTGGACTATACCAGACTTTAGTAAGGTTAAAACATCAGAAAATATGGGATTAAACCAAGGCTAAAACACTTAATCTAATGTGACAAAAGTCATATCTTTTGAAGGGGAAAAAGAACAGTGACTGTTACAGTCAGTGGCAACTCACTGACACCTGATTGAAAAACATGGATACAGTTTTTAAGACAGTGAAAATCTTTAGATCATTGAAGTGCTCATGTATACCAATTTGAGTGCTTCTGTGTAAAACATGAACGTGTATTCCGCATTTAAAAAGGCCACAAAAACACAGGCCTGAAAAAAGGTCCACTGCGAGCCGGCTCAGTCTAGTGAAATTATATCTGATATGCTGTTGTCAGTCCCTCCTCCAGCACCTCCCCCTCCTCCTGTGATGACCCGAGTTTCATGGATGGAGCTGGCAGTGTGAGTGCTGGTGTCGTAGTGGCTGCTGGAGGAAACGAGCGCGGAGCTGGTGCTGGCTGCAGCTGCACTTTGCATGCTGCTTGTTAGGTTATCCAGGAACATCTGAGGCCGGTAATGCTGTGCAGGAAAAACAGGATCATCATTCCCAAAATATTTATGAAGTCAGCCATATTTAATCTGTTGATCTTTCTATTTGAAAGTACAATGTCAGCAGGAAAACCTGGCACAGTTTTGCAGTAAGAAACTGTAACAAACATACCTGAGGATCTGCTTGAATTAAGGAAAACAAATCCAGACCTAAAAGGTTAGAGAGAGGAAAAAAAAATTTAATGAAAGTAGTGTGTTAGTGATGGCGCTTTTAGTTGTCTTATCCAGCTGACTGACTCACTCTGCATGTCTGTGGGGATAGTGGCTAGGGTGGAGGGGTGGAAAGGGACTGCATAGTCAGCAAGCGTAGAGGTCAGGTAAGACGGGTCCAGCGGCTGGACATTTGGCACACGCACAGTGGGCTGGTAGGTCAACACTCTGAATGAAAACAGCAAGGATTTAACACAGAGAAAAATATCGAATGTGCAATGTTGTCTAACATGATACTGAACTGCACTAATAATACTGTTATTGTGGATATTTCTGATTAAAATGTGGATTGGAACATGCAGGTCTATGATTCTCCCAAAACAACAGAAGGCCTTACTTACCCTTTCGCATGCATCTCCTCATTCTTGGAAATGTAAACGCAGCGTTTCTTCAGTGGAGGGTCTGTGTCCCCTTCATCCTCAGAAGACGAGGAGCTTTCTTGAGTCAGATCAATCACATCTGCCTTCTTGATGGAGCTGGGCTCAGGAGAATGGGGGACCACTGCGGGCTGGCGCAAAGGAGCTGAGGTTTGAATGGAGTGGGAGAGGTCTTATTTGTCTTTCTGTCCCATGTAAAATTGAGTCACTGTCACTTGACTCACTGACAAATCCACTGCTTTTTAACATAAATCGTTAAAAAAAAACATAAAAATATGGGACTGTTCACGGTGGTTATGAATTGGTTACCCAGTAGAACAGTGTGGCTCTCTACCTTACTTACTTTCAATTTTTAAAACTGACTGAGAGGAGACCTTGACAGACTCTTTCTTTGGTCTCATTGGACACCAGGTTCCATCCTCCTGAAACTTGATTTCATCCACATCCGAGCAGTCGTTCAGGATCTCCAAAAACAATCTAAAGTATAAAAACAAAAATAGACTGACTTTATTCAAGTACCTGGCCTGGCCTGGGGGCTCAAGCACAGTACGTATCTGCTAAGCTTTCGTAGCAAGTAGCCAGTAATGGTAAATGGTCTGCACTTATATAGCGCTTTTCTACCTAGCTGGTACTCAAAGCACTTTACACTGCATCTCATTCACCCATTCACACACACAAGCACACACCAATGGCAGAGCTGCTATGCAGCTGACCTGACTCCCGGCTGCCGTGGAATTGAACCACCAATCCTGTGATTGGTAGACAACTGCTCTACCTATTGAGCCACAGCCAGCCCAATGACAACATGTCACCAGACTTCAGGGGTAATCAACTAAAATCTCAGTGTACAGCTGTCTAATCCACACAAACTCTTAGGTCATGTTCTGTGTAAAGTGGCTGAAATACTTTAACTAACCCATCAATGATAAGACTCTCGTATGCAGCCTTCTTGTCGCACACAGGACAGATCCAGGTGGGTTTCTTCTCGTTCATCTGTAGGTAGAGGGCAGCATCAAAGCACTGCAGGTGAGAGCAGGTCACTGCCCGGCACGGCACAGTCAGCCGCATCTTCCCCAGCTGGAGGACAACACACAATTTGACAGACAGTAATGCATGCTACTATGCTCATTTGATTCACAGACATAACATATCACTATAATTTGACAGTGACAGTGACAACAATTTGACAGTCTCTAGACTCTATGATGATATTAGCATAACATTCTACACAGGTATATTATTTACCGGGCACATGAGTGAGACTCGAAGACTTGTTGTGGCAACCTCACTGTCGGGATCTGCTGTCAGCTTCTCTTTAACTAGAAGTGAAGGGAAAGAGTGTGATAAAGTAAAGGTTCAAAGTGTGCCAAAAGCAAATAATCAGAAAATAAATCAAATAAGTGATACATCTCAGTTTAAAACAGCTCATGAAACAAATTGTTGTAGGAAACCTTTGTATTTAATCATATTTGTGACTGCTTGCTCTAAGGTCAACAAAGATGAGAAATCAATCAATGTTTCAATTATTATTATTAATTGATTATTGATTTTGTCTACAAACTTTAAGAAATGAACGTATTGCACAGCACACACTCTGTTCGACCAGGCATCAAACTGTCATACAACCCGAATTCCAAGTTGAGACATTCTACATAAAATCTACATACAAACAGAATGTAATGATTTGCTAATGTCAAACTAATATTTTATTCACAATAGATCATAGAAACATATTCAATTTTTTAAGTAATTAAATATACAATTTTAATTATTGTATATTGAAAATGATAAAAGTATTTTGTTGACAAATTTTTATAATGAAGAAAATATTATAACAAATATTATGGTCAAATCTCTGATGAATAAGACGAGACAAAATCATGCTCTGATTTTCAGCTGAAAATCTCTATCAGTCCCCATCAAGAAACACTATTTATTTGTTTTTAAACAATCATTAGCATGGATCTATTTGAACGTTCACATCTTTCTCATCTTTTGCATGGATCTAGTTTTGCGAACTAGCACTCTAAAGCTCAGTATCAGAACTGCCACCACCATGACTGGTGTCAGTATGTGCACTCTAACACACTGCAAGCTGCACAGCCTCATACACAGCTGTGATACACTGTGTGTTGTTGTTCTGATTTAGTCCAATTTTACCCAGTGCCAATACCTAAATATTCAAAAATAATTATTTCTTTACCTGTCACAAATAATTAAAACCTCACAAACGACAAATCACTGAAACTTCAACTTTCGACAAAATAATGATGACTAAAACAAAATAGAAAATTCCTGTCAAAATGAACACTGTTTAAAATGGCCTGTGGCAAAGTGGAAAACTGTTCTCTAGTCAGAAAGAGGATCTGATGGTGTGAGGGTACATTGGTGTCTATTTAATAGGCAGCTTGCATATCTGGAAAGGCTCCATCAATTGCTAAAGATATATCTTGTTTTTAGAGCAGCATAGGCTTCCATCCAGATGACTTTTTCAGAGAAGACCTAACATAACAGAACAAGACCTTTCTGAGTATTTTTCTTTATGTAAAAAATAATAGTTACTTAATGCTCTGGAGTGGTCTGGATTTCTGATACCCTTCATCCTCAGCCTCTGCAGGAGCAGCGGTGATGTAAGTTGCCGCACCAGATACACAGACATAGAATAGGTCTGAAAAAAGAAGAGAGAGAGAGGAGAGGTCACTCTTACTAACTCTAGACGTGGACAGGAAAATAAAAGTCGAAAATACATTTTTGTTCTCACTTTGCCAATTTCAGGTGCCCATGTCACTGAAATCTGATTGGGTACTGCAGATGAGAGTCGGACAAGGGAGGTAATGTTCAGAGGTCTTCCTGGTCTCTTCTGTTCCACACCGTTTTTTGGTGGTGGTGCATAACCCTATAGAAGTAAAATGCATTATCTGTGTTTTTATGGTAGAATAGGTCATTCTGATTATTTTTATTGGAACTGATTTCAAAAACAGGCACTTACTGGCAAAGGAAAAAGTTTCCCATTGACCTTAATACAAAGACTGTTGGGGTAATTATCCTCTTGAGGGCAACTTGTCTCTGACAAGCAAAACCTGACAACAAAAGGAAACGAGTCTGAATATATACGTGGAAAATACATTTACATTACATTACATTACAGTCATTTAGCAGACGCTTTTATCCAAAGCGACTTACAAGTCATTACAAGTTACAAGGGTAGGCAGGGTGAGCGTGAGGAGGTCTTGCCTAAGGACCCCTACTGGAGGTAGCCATAGCTGGGATTTGAACCCCAGTCTCCCACATGGGAGGCGGTGATGTTACCACTACACTAACCAGCCGCCTATAAGCACACTCTTCAATATAAGCACACTCTTCAATATTACATGAAAAAAGTATATGTTTGGTGTTTTCAGTTGCCCTGTGAAGGTGAAAAATGTTGACACAGTCACAAAAGAGTCGTCAATTTTACTAGATTGCTAAGAATATAGAGATGCATATTTACAAGTGAAAAAAACATATATTATCACCTCAGTTGAATTTGAACCATATAGTCCCGTCTACCACCTGGCAGAAAGTCCCTGAAAACAAACAAGATGACTGTCATCATTTACATCACACGTACTTGGATACGTTTCTCATTGATACAACAGTGATACAACACAAAGTCATACCTAGATATGCATACTTCTCGAACTTGCTGCGGTGTCAAGGCAAAGATAAAATATTTTTCTTGGTGGTACCTTTGTGCAGTACTTGCCCCTGAAAACACAAATAATGTCTGTTAACTACATAGTGCTGCTGTTCAGACAAGTGAATAACACTCAAAACAAAACGGCTCAAAAGACACTGTTATTCATAAAATGTTTTTATTACAGTGTCGTAATGTGTCTTTTGTTGACCCTGCTTTGTCTGTGTTACAGAACCGATTCCTGCAAACAGAAATGTCAGTGTTCACTACAGCAGAGAGCTTAGTGACTTATTAGTGACCCTGAAACTGAGAAGTGTTTTACAACCACTTTTGCTGTGCCAAACAAAGCCCATTCATACTTGAAGTATTAGAACTTAATAACACTGCAATATAATTAAAGAAATAGTACTTGGTACTTATTTTGGTATCACCTCCATTGAGGTTCTCCATTGTTCCTGTGTGTATCAGCAACTGCACAGGTGATCATAGCAGTTTCATTTGGTGTTGCTATATACTGATGGAGTACTACTTTTGCAGTGGAAAACAATGACTCTGTAGTTGAAGCACAGCAAGTACAATACTAAAAGTGAAAGAGAGCGAGTAAATTTTAGTCAAGGTTGTACCATGCCGTGAAAAAGTATTATCCCTTAAACCAAAAGAGAAAGCACACACCACTAACCTAGACTTGAAGGCTTGATTAGGATGTCCAACACATCATAGAAGGGCAGGGGCTTCATCTGCACGTCTGGGTGGACAGGGGGGATAAGAGGGGCTGGCTGCTGGAGATTCATGCTGGTTTTGGTGTTGTGCCACACAGCTGTTTCACCACTCAAAAGGCTGAAGTCTGTGTTACAGAACTGATTCCTGCAAACAGAAATGTCAGTGTTCACTACAGCACAGAGCAATAGTGACTTATTAGTGACCCTGAAACTGAGAAGTGTCTTACGACCACTTTTGCTGTGCTTAAAGTATTAGAATTGAATAACACTGGAATATAATTAAGACAAACAAGAAGCTGAGGACCACTAACATAATCCACAGCCAATGCCTTTTTTTTTATTATTTTAATAAAACTCTGAGCAAGCAAGCAACTACAAAAGCAAACATCAAAGCCATACAACAATACAATGCCAATAAAACATGGTGCATGTGGCCCAGAGAAGCCCTGTCCCTCTAGGAAGAGGGGGGAAAAACATTGTGTTTGCTTTGGAATAATAATAAACTATAAATTAGTTTCTTTTTACTTTCATATAAACATAAAATCCCAGGATTATGTTTCAGTGTTAATAAAATGGCTAAAACCATTAGTTAAAAAAAACAGGTTGAAATGACTTCTAAAGTAACACATCAAAAATGATTTAATAGCATTATTTGTACCATTGAGCAATTTTCGTTTTTACTTAGATTTTTCCTTTAAATACATGCAACACTCATGAGTGATGCAGGCCATGCAGTCATGGTGTGAAATGCGTCTCCCTACTAGGTGTTCAAGTGGATGCAGACCTGACAGTGACTGAAACATCACCTACTTCAGCTGGAATACTCTCTACTGTTATCTCAGTAATTTCATCTGTCATCTCCTGGACCTCCTCACACATTACTCATAAACCACACATGCCCTCTTTATTTCTGTCACAGTACAGCTTCTCTAATCACACTGTCACTGACACACGTATTATTAGCATTCTCAACTTGTTGCACCTCAGTTAAGCTTAATGCAACTACAAGCTGTTGTGAATTTGATGTTTTTCTAACAGCAGACTTGCAGCTCCACAGTCAGGTCCTTTCTTTGATTCATCACAGTCAGTGTACTAAGTATGCATGTCGAATTTACTCTTCTAGTTATGTCACTCACCTAAGTGACAAGTAAAGCACTGAGATGTTGGCCGTATACAAAACTGGCGTCTCTTCATCTCCTAACCACATAACACGCCAACAACCTGTTAATAAACTAATACGCTACTATCTACTGGGATTTGCTTGTTATGTCCGTAACATAAAAATGTGCGACATAACTCATCAAGCTGAATAAAACTTTTTATGTTTAAAATAGAAAGTTATGGTTCCCTAGCATTAACTTAACCTTTAGCTAACCCTGTTTATTTTCGTGCTACATGCTACCTATTTGCTAACTAAAATGTTGCGATTGTTAGTACAGTTGTAAGTCACTTAGCATGTTTAAATACCTACATGTATACTGGCAGTGCAGCTAGACGCAATATTATAATGCAACAATAAAATAAACAGAAAACTGCTAGCTACTAATGGCTGGCCATTCGTAAACAGTTAGCATCAAGGCTAACAACCGAATTGAAACCGGACTCATCTGAAAATGCACATTTCGGCCTTGCAGTGCTCTAATCTCTGAGCCCATGGACTCGGGACAACACATGAACTGTTCTATTCGTTACTAGCTACCGTTACATATTGTGCTAGCGACAGAAGTGAAGTCACAAGCAGTGTTTTTCTCTTCACCTACCCGAAACCCCTCATTCTCCGCCATCTTGTTGTTCCGGTCAACCCACCCAGCGTGACTACTTCCAGGTGACGCCACAGCTGGGCGGGTGAGGCGTGTACGGAGCTGTGTGTGTGTGTGTGTGTGTGTGTGTGTTAGCGCTGGTGTTTGTCACGATCCATGTAGTTAAAAAGTATCAAAATATGATATTTGGATTGAGCTTCTCTTTTAATATTGCTTTTACATACCCTAACATTAACACTAAACATTGATGAGTAGAGAAATGATGGGGACATGGTGGACACTAATCTGTGATTCATCTGTGACTTCAATGTTTTGGTATAATAGTCCAATATGCACACATTGTTGCCTTTTACATGTACAGTACGTGGAGTCTTGCTCTGAGGTGCTCTGACCTGGCTCTCCTCAATGACAATCAACAGAGGTTAAATACCTGAGTCTCCCGAACAGTCAGTAATAGAACCGGGCCTTCTAGAAAAACCGTGACCTGGATGACTGAGAATCTCAATGAAAAACAAAAAACGAAAGAAAAAGTGTCATTTAAGAAGACCTGTGTTTTGACTCAGTTCCAAAAACTAGAAGGTGGAGATGTTGGGTTACTAACTGCACAGTTCAGATCACTCTTGTACTGAAACTGTTGAGCACAGACCTGAAGGAAGACAGCTGATGTGTGAAGAAGAGCTGGTCCTCTCTGTGTCAGGAATAGTATTCAGGAGTCAGGTATTGATTCAGGATGTGAACTTTGAGTCTAAGTGGGTGTAGGGTTTGGGTGTGTCCATAAAGACACAGATTAGGGAAAGGAACCAGCGAGTATACTCCAACAATATAGAATACAAACGTCTTATACTTAAAAACTGGACTGATGGAGACTCGATTGATCTTTCCAGCTGCTTCAAAGTTGTTTCTTCTTTTCCCCAGCAGAGGGTACTAACTGCTCTTTAACCAACACTAAAGGAATATAACTTTTTTAAATGACCTATTAAACTGATCACACTTTTGCACACTGTACAAGTGTATACTGTCTTTGACCTTGTGTGTAAGATATTGATTAATTCAAAACTTTTTAAGAGGTTTTACATGATGTGGCGTCTTAGAAGGACAATTTAAGGGAACTGCCGAACCTTTTACTGATTCTATATTGAAGAGACAAAGATCTTGTAGACAATGACAGCTACATCATCAACCTAACTTTAGGAGAGAAAACAAGGTGTTGCCATTGTAGTGAAGGGAACTGTTTAAGGGGGTCAGCATGGGAGAAACATCTGTCCATGGCTGAGTAGCTTTAAGTTTAAGAATTTAGCTTGACGTCAGTTGCTACATTCAACTAACAAATGGTCCTTAGCAAAATCTATATTTTTATCATCTTATTGAGCAGCTTCAATGGACTGACACTATCCCAAATCACCAAATCTCAAAAAATACTTAACTTCCTAGTTCTGCTTTTAAGAGTCAGCCTATGAATATATTTAGGTCATTCCTGCATCGTACATGATGTGTTAAATATTTGCTCTTTTGAAAAAGGATATTGATGGAAATATTTGTGTGCTGAACTTGAGGATGTGTACCTTCATCTTAAGGACAAAGGACACCCATTTGAGGACAGTGACGTTCACAAATTGGACAGAGAAGACAAGTGGTTTGAGAGAGGGGTAAGAGAAGCCTTGCGTTTTCAAATCAACACCCCCTCACTCAACAGTGGTGGAGGACTTAGACACAACCTGTCTTCTATTTATCATGCTGCCCCTTCATCCATCCCCAGAAAGATGTGGCTCAATGCACCAGGTTGGACACACCTAACGATCCATTTTAGGTGTTAAAGAGGGGTTGGGAGAGGTGTGAATATTACATGCTTCACATCCTCCCCTTCCATTGTTCCACCTAACAAGCCTATTTAGGCCAAGGGGTGGAGTGAAACCAAACCAACCAACTATCTTCACGCTGTAGAAACTTCTTGGATGAGTAGAGAAACGTGTCAACCTAACAAGAAGGAAGTCCAGATGCCATGACTCAACTTCCAGATAAACACATCTAGACACACTCAATAGAGAGCTGAAGTTCAGACACCTACAACAAGGTTTTGCCATAAGATTTCCATGCCTTCTACCATTGACTTGAGTAGGAGTGTTGCACATCATCACACACATCTGCTCACACAAATTAATGTATATAGGCCAAATTAAAGTTTTGTTGTCTAGTTGTTTTATAATGTTTTCTTTGTTTTATATTATATTATTTTTATATTACAACAATGGGACACATTTTAAAGTGGGGGTTTCTGTGGTGCAGAGTTCTGCAGAAACAGAAAAACTAACTTTATCTTTCCCTGACCAATTTGCGTTAGTCTAATTTGGTCAGTCTGAAATACTAAATCAAAGCTTTGATTGGGCCAATGTACAACATAGAAATGTACGTCAGGCTTCCTATAAGTCTGGTAGCAGTCGTCCATGGTCAGTTCCTGGACTCCCAGTTCCTTCCAGACACATGTCGAGTAGTCTTTGAAACCACATAGTAGCACCTTCATCCACGGTTTCCCAAAGGAGTCAATGTCATTATTAACATGAATACTAAATAAATAAAAGAGTTTGCCAACTGAGTGGGACATAGACTTAACTAGCGGCTGGTTAGTGTAGTGGTAACAGTACTGCCTCCTATGTGAGGGGGTTCAAATCCCAGCCATGGCCTACTACCAGTAGAGGTCCTTAGGTAAGATCTCCTTACGCTTACCCTGCCTACCTGTCACCTACTTGTAAGTCGCTTTGGATAAAAGCGTCTCCTATATGTAAATGTAAACTAGATGGAAGTCATTGTATGTCACCTGAACCCCTCACAGAAAATAGCTTTCCATGTTAACTAATTTTGTTGTATTGCTACAACGACAATAAAGTCTTTTATATCTAATGCCTTTATTATAGCGTTTACATTTACATTTAGGTGCAACATGAATGATCACAATTTTGAATCTTGTCATGCAGTAAAATGGCTATTTTTCATCTTCTCACCCTTGCGTCATTTAGCCATAGCAATTTAGAGTATCCAATTAATATACCATTCCTACCACGTGGTAAGAAACCAGAAAAGAGGAGACCCCCACAAGGTCATGGAGAACAGTCAACCTGAATCTTTGTGCCACTGGTTGTAGATTTAGCCAGCTAACATCTATTGCTTCAGTCTTGTAATTCAGTTACAATAGATAACTCCTTAAACTGTTTAGACCAATCCCTCTACTGACACTGTATAATAGCTAGGAAAGAGGCTTTTGGTATGATCGAAGGGTCTCAGCTTCCAGTTGTATCTAGAATCAAATATAAAACCTTTGTTATTAACTATCAGGGTCTACGTGGTAAAGCCCACCAAGTTTAACCAATTTTGGAATAGCGTACGTCCTTTGATCATCTCACTTGGAATTGTCCTGCGGTTTGTCTTAACTGATAGTTTTGCTCAGGGATCAAACTGAGCTGAGATGTCGAATGAGCACAGTGAAGTTGAACCACAGATGTTGTTAATGAATATTTATATAGTTAATGGCAAACGTGTGTGATATGTGAAATATAATTTATGTGCATGCAGAAATCATGTCCCACCAAACAACCGCAAATAGTTTAGTGAAGCAGCAGCAGTTAAGTTGGAAGACGATGGGAAAATAGGTTAAATGTGTAAATATGAAACCAAAAATGTGTGGGCCTTGCCATTGTATTAAAGTGTGAAGTAAAGTGTCATGGTTTATTTCTTTCCTATTTAGCACATTAAAATTGGTGGTATGTGATTACAGTGTGGCCCTAATGGTCAACAGTGGTTTGTATTAACTTCAACTGAAACATCTAAAGGTCCCGCTCTAGTGCATCAATAGTTCCATAAAGTTGAACCTAATCCTGAACCATCCTGATGTGTTATTAACAGCCTCTAACGTGACTCTGGGGTCTTCCTCTGGGGTCTTCCTCTGGGGTCTTCCTCTAGTACAACACTCCGTCTCCTCTGTACCACACCACACCATACCCATATTCCCTGCGCGGTGTATGCTGGGAATACAGGAGTTTCAAGATGGCGGCGAGCAGGAGGCTGGCCAAGGTAAATCTCCCGATGCCGTTATTTTATATAGTATTTGCAATGTGTAAAGACGTATCGGCGGCTACTGGACACGTTCGTTATTAGCTTAAACCCATGATTATGTTGTTGTGTGAAGCCGTAGTTAGTGCCTGTTTTAGATATAAACTTAATAAAATTGAGAGGTCACTACTGACTACCTACCCGGCCAAATACTAACGTTAGGTAGCAAAGCACCGGCAAATTAGGCCAGAAAGTCGAAAGTTAGCCTTTCAAAGACGACCAAGGAACTTATGTTTCGTTTACAAACCAATATTGAGTTTCATACAGCAGTGGGGAGTATGACCCAGGGTGTTAGTTTCGATTTAACGCTAACCAACACAAGACCGTCAGCGAAATTTCACGGCATAACAACGGCGGTTGCTAATCAGCTAACGCTAACACGCTAGCCTCAGAATTTAGCTGCGTTCGAGCTAACGCTAGCTAGCCAGTGAGCGTCAGCTAAACTCAAGTCAGTTAGCCAGGTTTCCCAGCTGGTCATTAGAGGATGGGTGGGGATAACTTGGTGTAAATCCTCAGTCAACATCATTGCTGTTACCTGAGAGCGACAGACGGTAAACATTTTGTGTCGTTTTGAAAAGCGGTGATTGTACGTTGCGCAAGGTCTGTGTTAACGTATTCGTATGCCTGTGATTAACGCTAACGTCAGGTTGTGTGTATATCTTCAAATCCCCCTTTCTTTTAACTGTACCATACTAGCCGATTACATAGTTAGCTCATTCTTTCAGCGTTTGAGGTCTTCTAATTGTACGCTACAGTACACAAAGTGCCTCTCACAGAATGAGGAAGCTTCAACGTGAGAATAAGTGTGACTAGATATTTAACTGCTGTTATCCCAGCACAAAATGGTTGTTAATTATTAACTAACGCTAGCATTATTTTTGATGTACATAATCATTAAATTATTTAATGTGTGTATTGGTATGACAGAATTTTTGTAGTTGTGATCACTGCACAGGAAGTGCTGTTTTCCAGATGACTAACTAGTCAGTGAGACTTTTACAGCAGCTAGTTTGTACCTGATGACACAAACAAGTATCGAGCTTTCACAGCCAGTTGGCACAAGAGAAGAAGGAAATCAGCTTGATAAAACACTGAGGCTTTAGTGCAGTGTTGCTGTGGTTAACATCACTGCATCACAGAAAAGTAAAATGGGGTTTAGGCTGTTACCTAGTTACTAAAAGATGAGACAGAATCTGTCAGACTTGGCTCAGCACATGGCAGTGATTGAACAACATGCTTGCACATTGTTGCTTTGCTGTATGGGAATAAATAAGTATGACAGAATGTTGAAAAATGTAGTGTGTAATTCTTAATAAAATAGGTATAAAATATTTAACCTCAGGCTGGGGTTTGGTTAAACAACAGCACAGTCATGTTGTTTTGGTAGCTCTAGAAAACCCTATTATATTTGTTTTCCATCAAACTTTAGAAAAAGATACTGGTGACACAGTTAGATAAGTGGAGTGTCTGGTTGGGTGTTATAAAGATGTTATTGTTTTTGCTTGTCTGCTTGAATATGACTGATTTGTGGGCACGTTATGGAACAGAAGAAGCAGAAAATATGTATATTTAATGCAATGACTTCAGCTAACAGTAAAACTAATACCTGAACGCTACTGTTTAGTACTGTCACAAGTGTAGACAGACAAGTGCTACCTCCATACAAGTTTAACATGATTTCCTTAGTTTCTTCCCCCCCAACCGTGTCTGACCTGTTGTTGACAGGCACTAATGCAGCAAAATATACAGGAAGTCTTGCCAGCTTTGGAAGGTAGCCTAGAATGTTTCTACATTGTTAAGTGGTTACTCAGAGAAATCAGGTTGTGCAGGTAACCAGTAACCTGGTTGCTGTACATCAAAGTTTACATGCAGCAGGATAGTAATCAGACTTGATTTGAAGGCATTCCTGTCAGAACAGTCTTAATTATCAGTAGAGAGACAAACAGAATGGAGCTTCTTTTCAGCTCAGTCTGAATTTAACAAGTACTTAAATGCTCCTCAAGGATGCAGGCTTGTATAAAGCTGATTAGAAACCTGGTAACATGCATACATGGCAAATAAACTGGCATTCTCCTGGAAAAATCTACTTGTGGAAATGAGTTTCCTGTAATCACCTATACAAATTAGTGAGCCTGAAAAGCAGACTATTTCCTACATAGCCTGTATATTAAACGTGTTGGTATAGTGCTTACTATATGGTGTATTTCTGAATATTATTGCTTCTTCACGTTCCCACATCCAACCTTTGACCATCATCATAATCATTATTTATGTCATTCTGTCATCATTGTTTATTGCTCTGCATTCCACCCCTAAGTATTATAGAACTCTTTTACCAGTCTTTAGATTGTCTTCGTTGAGTTTTTCTGTATTTGTGTCGTTGTGGTTCTTTGCTTTGGAATAGAGAGTAGCTCTGTTTTTCTTTATCTTAAAATACAGCTCTGTTTGTCACCTGCTCAGAATGTTGGCATTTGTCATTTTTCTGTAACACTCGTCTGCATTTTCTCTTAGGAGCTTGAAGAGATTCGCACGTCTGGAATGAAAAACTTCAGAAACATTCAAGTCGAGGAATCAAACCTATTGTCATGGCAAGGGCTCATTGTTCCTGTAAGTAGCTATTCCTTGTTTGGCTCTGAGATGTGTGCAGGTCTTCTTCTCTTGACTAACAACCTCTTCTCACTTTCAGGACAACCCTCCTTATGACAAAGGTGCGTTCAGGATCGAAATCATTTTCCCCACCGAATACCCCTTCAAACCTCCCAAGATCACATTCAAGACAAAGATCTATCACCCCAACATCGACGAGAAGGGCCAGGTGTGCTTGCCTGTGATTAGCGCAGAGAACTGGAAGCCCGCCACCAAAACTGACCAAGGTGGGTGTGTTTAGTGTTACAGGGAGCCCCTGTATGTCAGCTGAGCAATCTCACTTAAACTGGACATTTAAATCAGGAAACACCAGATGAAATAATAATATATATAAAAACAGATCCCAGGTATTACATAGATCCAAAATAGGAAAAGCAGTATGTACATATTTTGACTCCACATGGCATCAGTAGGTCCACAGAAGAGGAATGTTTGATATTTCACTGTGGTTAGTTAGTAAATAGTAAATTGTAAAATGTAAACACTATAGCTGGAGTGTCTCTACTGCACTTGGGTACGGTCTTCACACATGTTCGAGCATGTACTGCTGCAGGCTGAGAGGTCGCAGTGGTGAACTGATTACCTTACACACTGTTAACCTACATTCAATTCAAATCTTTTTATAAAACAGTCCTAAGTGTTGTTTAGGAGCACTGTTCATGTCTAACTAGATTTTTTCATTTGTGTGTGTGTCTTGCAGTAATTCAGTCTCTTATCGCGCTGGTGAACGACCCCCAGCCGGAGCACCCCCTGAGGGCAGACCTAGCAGAAGAATACTCAAAGGACCGTAAAAAATTCTTGAAGAACGCTGAAGAGTTTACAAAGAAACACGGCGAGAAGCGGCCAATGGACTGATCACCTGACGAGCGCGTAGCCCTCTCTCTGTCTCCCCCTCCTTCTCTTCTCCTATCTCACCTGCCCGACCAAATACAGAAGAATCTTCCCTCTTGCTTCTCTGCTTTCCCCCTCTGCACACACCTCACAACCTTCGTCCCTCATTCACTCACTCATGCACTCACTCGCTCACTCTCCTCCACCCCCCGCCCTACTCTTCCCCCCACACACCACCACTGGCCCTCCCTGCAGCTCAGGAGCTGCCCAGCTAAAGCAGGGCAGCAGCAGCGTCCCTTTCCCTCCAGGACTCTCTGTGGATCAGACAGCTTCCTCTTCCTCCTCCTCCTTGTCCCACAAATATCCAGACCATTGCTAACTTTCTACTCTTTTCTTAAAGTGAAAAATGGATAAAAAAGAAATGCTAAGGGAGCACGGTGTTCATATGAAGAGTTAGATGGAAACAGAGTAACGTGTTCATTTTCTGTTGGCTTTTTCCTCTATCTAAACAACTGGTGTATTAAATAGTTCTCACTTAGACACGATTTTTCTCAAGTATTTTATCTTTTGCAGAATGGGAAAAGTGGTGATCAGTTTTTTCCTCTCTCTCTCTTGTCCATCAGTAATCTTTTAAAGTAAAAAAAAAAAAACCCAATTTGACAGGAGAGAAGCTGTAGCTAGGATCTGGAGGCCTGACATGTTTCCCATACTCACCCTCCACCGCTTGTCAACTTGCACTGTACTCTGGAACAAATCCCCTCTCACATCTTCATCCTGACGAGCAGAAACAAACAGCGGCAGGCCACACTCGGACGGTAGAGTTGTTGCTGAAAAGGCCACGGAAGATTATCGAGCGTTAAAATAAAACGAATGATTTGCAAACATGCACTCATCATCAGCAGCAGCAGCAGGCCCGATCACACGTTTCTCAGATGTCCTTTGGTGATTTTTTCTTTTTTTTTTTTTGCGTTACACATTAGTTGCACTGTCAGACTATGCTGTCAAACTGTTTTTCTGCATCTGAAATGGCTACTGTGACTTTTTTTTCTATTCCCTGATTATTAATAGTCATTTGCTCTGGTGAAATTGTTTTGATTGGCACACGGTGTATAAAATTGGTGGGAATGTGGAAAGAAGGTGTTGGGTTCATTTCAAAAAATTGTCCGCGCATGTCTTCTCTACCAGCTATCACATAGAATCAGAGCCCTTTACTACACTGAGACATATTCCAGTGGCGGGTGTGACTGTCAGCTGCCCAGCTGAAAGGGGACCTCCGTCGTTGGGGAACAGGGAGGGGGTGGAGGAGAGCTGGACAAGGATACATTCAGCTGCAGTGGAGCTCAACTCCTGGAGGCAGTCCTAGAAACAAGCAACTTGATGGCAGCTGGGAGAGGGCTGGCTGTCTGGAGGGGGGGGGGGGGGGGTGTCAGGACATGGAAAAGGGACTGCAGTGGCCAAAACAAAAAGAAATCCACCATGTAACAGCTGTTTGATCTGGTCCCAATATTGTTTCATAATAAAGATGGCTAACCATTTGGCCTCACTGTCTGCCTGGTAGTTAAGTCCATGTTGCATGTTTGGCTTGTTGAAAAGGGGATATACAAACCCATCAACCTGAGGTGAATGCAGTGGAATTAAATACTACAGAGTCAAACCACAGTCTCACAGTTCTTCAGTGTCAAACTGCAGCACGGTCAGTCCACGTTAATATTCTCCATATCTGTATCAGTTTGTGGCTGCAGGGATATCCAGAAAACATGTGAAGTCACTTTGTAAATCTCCTGATACTCAAGTACCTACCTAAAGTACTCCACAACAAGTAGAAATGTCATGTCATAATATTTTTCTAAGTTAAAGTAAATGATTTGAAATGTACTTGAAGTAAAGTTACAAGTGCTCCACTAAAATGAACTTCTCTAAGTTACTGAAATTATTTAAAACACAGCTGAAGTTGACAAGACAACATAGAAATAACATGAAAGTACAACAGCTGTCTGTTGGACTATTTACCACTGATGATCTGATCCTTACAGGTAAAAGTCATGCATTGAGGATGTTTCCAATGGTAGAAGAATTGAGAACTTTAATTGAGTTTCAAAAGTAAAAATACTCATTGTGTCTATTTGTCCCAGCAGGGCGGTTAGTAGTAGTGGGCTGGACCTCAGTACACCAAGAGAAGTGGTTTAACACTGCAGGGCTCCACACATGAGGCAGCCTGTATACAGTAATGTTAATGTTATTATGAACACTTAAGGAAGATACAACTCCTGTAGCTCTTATCCAACAAGAACAACGCCATTAACAGTGATTTAAACAGCACAAGTCACAGCACGTGGGCTGCGTTCAAGACTTTAGTCTGTTCCTAAATAATGTAGCACAGCTTCGTAATCTGGATCTGAGTCAAGGCAGTAGCAGCAAGTGCAGGGTCAGCATGTAGAGGCTCAGTCGCTGGTCGCAGACATGCAAAAGAAGAAGCAGTTCATCAGTTCACTGCATTTTGTCTGATCATCCATCTTACAAAGACCTAAAGAGTGACTACTGCATGTGCTGCATGAGTGTGTAAATGTACACACAGTATCTGACGGCCCAGTCCTTGAAATGAATGCTCCAGTTGTGCTGCCATGAGGCCCGGGGCCTTACTTGGTAAACTCAAACTGAACCGGAGGAAAAACCTGCGAGAACCCGAGCCTGTTCTTTTTCCTGTCTAGTCTAGTTACTTCCCTTCAATTTCCCAACCCACTGCAGATTTAGTATCTGAGCGGCACATTTACCCTACAGTACCTTATATCTGCACAGATAAGTGAACAGTGAAATAAAGTGAGTGTGTGAAATGAAATCAACGCTTTTTCTATGTCCCTTAGTAATCATGTACAATTAGGTACAGAAGTATGTGGACAATGACAATGAAAAGCGTTTTTCCGATTTAGCTGTTATACTGTGGACTTTTAAATATCAGATCTCTCTCGTCTAAATCCCTGTTAGTAAATGATTTGATAATTGACCATCAAATAGACTTATTCTGTCTTACTGAAACCTGGCTGCAGCAGGATGAATATGTCTCTCTGTATGAGTCGACCCCCTCAAGTCATGTTAATTATCATGTTCCTAGAAACACAGGTCGGGGTGGAGGAGTAGCAGCAATCTTCCACTCAAGTTTGCTAATCAACCCCAGAGCTAGACATAGTTTGAATTCATTTGAGAGCCTCACTCTTAGCCTCTCTGATCCTAACTGGAAAAATCAGAAACCAGTCCTGTTTGTTATTGTGTACCGTCCTCCTGTCCCTTACTCTGAGTTTTTAACTGAATTCTCAGAGTTTCTATCTGATTTAGTTCTTAGTGCAGATAAAGTCATTATAGTGGGTGACTTTAATATCCATGTAGATGTTGATGATAACTGCCTCAACACTGCATTTAATTCACTATTAGATTCCATTGGTTTTACCTAAAATGAAAATAAACCCACTCACTGTTTTAATCACACCCTTGATCTTATTCTGACATACGGTGTGGGAGTTGATCAGTTAATAGTTTTTCCCCAAAACCCTCTTTTATCTGACCATTTCTTAATTACATTTGAATTTACAGTACCAGACTTTACTAAACCTACAGATAAGATTCTCTACAGTAGATGTTTATGTGAAAATGCTGTTGACAAATTTAAGGAACTGATTCCATCTTTTATTCCAGACCCATGTACCAACACAGAGGAAGGCAGTTATTTCAATGTTACTCCAGCACAAGTGGACTATCTTGTTAATAGTACTGGTGCCTCACTTGGAACAATACTTGATACTGTTGCTCCTCTGAAAAAGAAACTAGTGAGTCAGAGGAAGTTAACTCCATGGTACAATTCACAAATCCGTAGCTTAAAGCAGAAATCATGTAAGTTGGAAAGGAGGTGGTGTTCCACCAATTTAGATGAATATTTTCTAGCCTGAAAAGATAATTTAATAATATATAAAAAAGTCCTCCGTGAAGCTAGGACCTCATATTACTCCTCATTAATAGAGGCAAATAAGAACAACCCCAGATTTCTTGATTTCATGAATTTCTTTACAAATAAAATCATAACTATTAGAGATAAAGTTGATCAGATCCTCCCTGCATACGACATGGATGGTCTCGTATGTACAATAGCTCTAGATTCTTTTGTAAGACCTCACTTGTACTTAGACTGCTTCCTCCCCGTAATTAATTTATCTAAAGCCTCAAAATATCTTTTAGACCCCATCCACCCAAAATGCTGCAGCCAGAGTTCTGACTGGAATTAGCAGGAGAGATCATATTTCTCCTACATTAGCTTCTCTCCATTGGCTCCCTGTAAAATCCAGAATTAAATTTAAAATTTAATTTAAAATTTTTCTCCTCACTAATAATCAGGCTCCATCTTATCTTCATCTTACCTCTCTACATTTAAGACTAGACTTAAAACTTTCCTTTTTTATAAAGCTTATAGTTAGAGATGGATCAGGTGACTCTGAACCATCTCTTAGTTATGCTGATATAGCTTATTCTGCTGGGGGACCTCTACTGATACACTGAGCTCCTCTCCTCTCTCCTTTCTCCTCTATCAATGCAAATACCACCATTGCATGTCATTAACTTTGTGTCTTCTCTCTCCTGTAGTTGTGTTTCCTCCTCTCTGTCTCCCTCTCTCTGTACTTTTCTGCAGGTATCCTCGGCCTGGAGCTGTACATCTCCAGAATCCAGTTCATCTGCCCAATGTTCTTGATGCTTGTTGTTGTCTTTATTGCCTGATGTTCTTTTCTCTCTTCTCTTTCCACTCACCCCAACCGGTCGAGGCAGATGGCCGCCCACTATGAGCCTGGTTCTGCTGGAGGTTTCTTCCTCTAAAGGGAGTTTTTCCTCTCCACTGTTGCCTAAAGCTTGCTCAAATGGGATTGTTGTGTCTCCGAACCTTCAGAACATTTACTGACTGATGGCAGATCCTCAGCAGTGTGAGTGAAGAGCTGAAGTGCTCGTTGAATCAAATTAATACTACTTGAACATTAAAGAGCAAGAAATACTGTGGTAGTAGAGCTCACAAGAAATAGACATGTCAGACTTCAGTCATTTATTCCTTTATTAGCACTCTTGCCTTTTTAAACTCTTGACTTAAAATCGTTTCATTCAAATATAGCAATTCATATAAAAGTTTCACCAGAATCCTGATATATAAAAGTTCAAATCCCCAGACAACAGCTTCGAAATATAGAAATATACAGTACTCCACTGTTACAGGTGATTTTAAAATTCACTTAGAGACACACACTTGATGAGTAGATATACAATGCTACAGTTGTGCTACACAGACCTGAGATCATTGGAAATCATTTCTACAGCTCCAGTTTACATCAGCTACGAGGCTTCAACAGAGGGCCCTGAGGGACAGCTCTTACACTCTTACACAATGTACAGTGCATTTTACTCTGATGGAACACCACCTGACCCCAGGTTGCTGTTTTAACACACTGAAATAACAATGGCCTTAAAAACTGGACTCACCTCAAAGGAAATCTGTGGTTTATTACTGCTTGGATATAGTTGTTATATATATTATATTTATTAGTAATGCTGCGTTCAGACGACATGCTATGACCAGTTAAACTTGTGTATTGTGTCTTAGTGGACGACAACGCACGCATGCACACGCGCGCACACACACACGCACACAGAACCATGGGATGCCAACACCTCTCCTTTTTTGATGTGTCCTCAGGATAAGACAGTTTGAAGCTGATCTCTGGCACTGATGGAAGGCTGTGACTGATCAGGTGTTAACGTTTAGTCTGTCACATCACACAAGTACAGATGAGATCTGAGGACATGGTGACGGGTCAACATGAAGCAAAACTGAACAGCTGCTGGATCTGTTCGCAGCGATGTCACCTCCTCTCCAGATCTCAGCTGTAATCATGAGCAGTGTATGATGATGGAGATAATTACATTATGGAAACCCAAGTTGTGAGAAATATGTGCAATGAATGACATTGGTAGTGCAATACGTCCATCTGTACCTGCAGCAGCACCTGCTATGGCTTACAGTATGTGCAAAACAAACCTTGCTTCACATGTGTCCACTACATCAATCTACTTTTTATACTATTTCAGTTACTGTAGTTTTGTAGGACGCCGTCTCTAGAGAGCTTAAGTCCTCATGTCACATCCTGTCTGGTCTCATTTATTATCATACATTTAGTCATATATAGTGCGTTGACAGAGTGGCAGTCAAAATGCTCCTGTGCTTTCCAGCTGTCTTTTATAAAGATGAGATGTGCTATTGTTACAGACTACTACGGGTCCAATCACAACTCCCTAGGTTTCATTGTGTTGAACTTTAACCTATGACTGCCTTGGGCTAATGGGAAATGGTGTCTGACAACAATTTTAAATTGTTCATAGAACATCCACAAAAAAACAAAAACTCAGACATACAGTACAGAGTTAGCCCCCTCACATACTTTTGTTGTGGGGGTTTATGGACTGGAGAAGTCAGTTTCACCTTGGTTTTTGCAGTGTACATACATGTTTGTCATTTTTGGACAGCAGCAGTCAGAGGTCTTTGAAGGCACAGAGCTGCACTCTCTCCTGGCTGTAGAGTGCCAGCAGGGACGGGTCTTTGAGCACGTTCAGTTCGTGCTGTCGCTCAGCTGACTGGGAGAAGTCATCGGGCCCCTCTCCACAGCCTCCTTCATGCGGATGACTGGGGTAACCTGGGTGAACCATGAGTTCTGCTTTGATCACAGGCTGGCTAGAGCCCGATGCACTGCTGGAGGTAGTGCCTGAGGGCCCTGCAGCAAAGGCATGACTGAGGGCCCTCTGCAGGCTGTGGATGGACATGTTCTGGCCCATTGTGGTCAATCCTAAATACACATCTGGCCACCTGTGAACAAAGTTAGAAAAGGTTTAGAGCTTGATTAGTGTTTGACAGCTATAGACCTTGAGGGATTCAGAACATCAGTCCACCTACCGATACATCTACTTATAGTAGCAGGCTGAGAAGCATTCAGATTAAAAATTAATAGAACACATATCAATCTAATAAGAACACTGACATTATTTAAATGAGGCAAAGGTGCAATCTACAGAAACCAAGTTCTCATCAGCTGTTGTGATGTGAATTATTTAATATAAGTATGAATGAGATAATTATTGACTTTTTAATTACTTTAAAAAGAAAAAGCACCTGATCACCAATTATGCAACATGCTGAGATTCAGACAAAAGGACTGTGGACTCTTACTAATGGGAAAGCCAATGAACAGGATATGATAGGTCAGTGACTTCTGTCCTAAATTAAATATGAATGTGTTTGTTGATCATCTTCATTATCTAAATTACATTAATTATGAATGAATGAAAATAAAATGTCAGATATTAGCATGTAACCCTGGTGCTGGTCTCTGTTGCTGGGGAAGTGGTGCAGGTCTTCAACTAAAAAATGCTAAAAAATAAATTCAAACTACAAATATCACGTGAATATACTGCTTACACATTTGGCCTCAGGTCTGGAAGAATGTAGAGAGCTTCCTCTTAACTGTATTTGACTTAATTTTACTTCTTTAAATGACAATCCACATAGATACACTACAGACCTGATTCCATAACGGGAGAAGACGGGGATGGAGTCTAGAGCGTCCTTCTCCACCTGCATGTAGAATCTGTGGAGGTGTGCCGGCAGCCATGTGCAGCTGTGTAAACCTGGCTCCACTGGAACACGTGTGTATGGAATCCTGAGATCGGACAGGACCTGAGCAAACACATCACGCACCTCTGCAACATACAATACAACACATCTATAGGCTCAATAAATGGTTTATTGATTAACGGATGTCATTCTATCAAATTTGTTGCCATTATTATGCCCATGAATTAGTCACTAGTCAACATTAGTATATTAATATTAGAGGTGAAACAATCCATTATCAATGACTAATTCATAACTCAGCACATTTCAGTTTGGGAGTACTGCTTCACAAGTACATCAATAAAATCAAGATTATAAATATATATTCAATTTAATTTTATTTGTATAGTGCCAAATCACAACAGAAGTCATCCCAAGGCACTTTACAGTGTTTAAGGTTGAAGACCTTACCGAGTATAATTGTTATCAGAAGCATGTTTGTAGATTTATTTTTGGAAAAATTGCAATTTCATCTATCTAAATCCAATAACAACCCATAATGGTTAAGTGCTAACATATTCCATATTATTCCTTCCTCCTCAAAGAAGAAATAAGAAAGCTAAGATCTCCTTTTAAAAGAGAGACAGATGTTTTTAGGGACTGCAACAGGAAACTTGTATAAAATGTAGCATTTTGTTGTGTTTCTGCCCTTAAAAATGACAAACAACACTAACAAATTCCCACAGCTTTCTCTCCAAATCCTCATTCGTTTTAATTTGTCCAGCTGTGAGCAGCTGCATGTTGACTTCTGTGAGTTTTGGACTTTTTTTTTTTTTTTGCATTACCTGGCAGTACATGAACGTGTTGGTGTCCGTCCATGTGGTGGGGGAGATGACCCGTTAGCTCTATGAACAGCCTGACCTGGGCCCTCAACTCCAACTCCACCTGGGGGGGAAAAGGTTAATGTAATGACGACACAGGACTTCCTCTGGACAACTGCATATTTACATAATATTAATATGTTGTTGTTAAATGGTTAACTGACTGTAACATTGTCTTTCTGTGTCTTAACAAACTGATCATCTCCTGGGTGTGCAAATTGCACGTTTTGCATTTTTATTTTGCATTTTCTGTCAATGCAAACACAGATGCACTAATGTAATTTGATGGCTGGCTAGGCTACAGTGCACTGGAACATAGTGCATCAAAATTTCTGTGTTTTACACTTGCACTGTTTTATACAAATTAAATGATGCATTCAAACAGTTTAGTGCTTCAATCTGAATGCAGATTTATACACATAACAAATCAACATGCTTGACACACACCTCATCCCTGTGTTGTACAGAGAGAGATTGTAAAATTAGGAAGTTGTAGAATAATAAATAAAGAGATTCATCAGAACTCTCTGGGGAAGAATCAGCTGGCTGAGGGGAATAATGTATTGTAAGAGAATCCTGGGTTTATAGCCCCGTAGCTGCCTGTACCATGTTCAAGGCTTTGACAATTGCCTACCCCCAGACTTTCATCCAGGTCTTTAATTGCTCTCTGCCAAAGAACTGCGTCTGGTGCCCTACACCACACAGCAAAGGATCCCAAGCAAAGCTTTTATTGCATTTTTTTTTTAGTTCAAAATGTATACAAGTGAACGTTTCTGCTACAAGTGAAAGTGGGCCTGTTTAGCCTAAAGTTTGACCTACATCTACATGACCGAACCTGACCTGACTTCTCAGCTACTGATCGCTCCTGTTGCGTTGGTTTCGGGTATCCTCTCTCTAAACCCATGCACCTGTTTCATACTGAGCTGGCCTCTCTCCAGGGCCTGACGAAAGCCCATCTTTCCATGGAAGAATCCACACTGGTTTGTCAGCGTAGAGGCCTGGAGGCTCTGACACACCGGAGTGCCCTCTGACAGGTTGGCATGGAGGCCAATAGGGATACTGTATCTGACAAGACAAGAGAAACTTCATTACATCATTAAGTTTAAATCTTTGTTTGTATGTTATTTACCAGAAATAAGGCATTAGGCCCTTGAAAAGGAGAAGAAAAAAAAACAAACAAACAAAAAAAAAAAACCGCCTCTAACAAATATGATTATCTATTTTCCAAATCCCTATTTTTACTTTTCTAAAATGCATTAACATTTTCAGATTCAGAACTTAATTGTATTTTGTAAATATGAGCAAATTGAGTTTGAGGCTGCAACTACACAAATACACGTTCAAATAAAATTGAGATGGAGACCAATTAAGTCTATAAAATATTCAAGTAACACTGTTCTGGATGATTCATTGATGCATTAATATATCCTGCCATCAAGGCAACATTGTTTCTTGAGAAGTCAGTGGATACTTAAGCAGGACAATGTCAAGCAGTCCAGACATGTCTTCTATTAAAAATATATGACAATGGTGAACAAACTGTTGAACAGCTGAGATCTTGAATCTTGTATTTTACCAGCAAAACTGCAAAGAGTAGTATCTTTAGTTCCCAAACCATTAAAAGGTACCGATAAAAGAAAAGGTGAAGTAGCACATTTTTCACTCTGATCCAAAAACAAAACACAAAGTGGTCAGAGAACATACTAAAAATCTTTTCTTTGAACAACACTGGGTGGTAATCTCAATGTGAGACCATGCTAAGGCCAATTATATGACAGAATACGAATAATACCACCAACAGACAGTGTGTTATTTCAGGAAAACAGTGTTTTATCAGCACCTACGCTACCGTTTAGCCAGATCTGCTGCATCTTTGGCAGCAGAGGCATTGACCAGCAACGACACATTGGAAATCCCTCCAGCCAAGAAGCAGTCCACAATACCCCGGTTCCTCCTGGGACAATAGCCGAAATCATCTCCCGTCACCACCAGCATCATTCTGGGCTGTGGCATTTTTGCTGGTCTCTGGAGAAAACACGGGAGACAGAAAAACACTCAGGGGCAGATATGGTTACTTCCTGAGGAGACTCAGGTCCTTTAACGTCTGCAGCACCATGCTGCGGATGTTTTATGAGTCTGTGGTTCCAGTGTCATCTTCTATGCTGTGGTCTGCTGGGGCAGCAACATGAAGGTGTCAGACACTTACAGACTAAATAAGCTGATTAGGAGGGCTGGCTCTGTCCTGGGGGTGGAGCTGGACCCTCTACATGTTGTGGCTGAAAGGAGGATGCTGTCCAAACACCTTTCAATCCTGGACAATCTCTCCCACCCACTGCACAGCGTGTTGGTTGGACAGAGGAGCATGTTTAGCCAAAGACTTATTAACATTAAATGTTCCACAGAGCGCCACAGGAGATCCTTTCTACCTGTGGCAATCAATCTGTACAATTCCTCCCCCCTCTGTAAGGGGTGGGGGAAGTGAACCTGTCATATACTTGCTGTGAATATATTGACCCAATTTCATTTATCTATTTACGTATTCTGTATATATATATATATATATATATTGAGTTTTTCGGTATTGATGTTATTGTATATTTCTGTTTGTGTATTTATGTTGGTGTAGGATCTTTCCTGGTTGTGGTTCCTTTTCTTTCTGTCTGTTTTGAGAACAATGGTAATGAGGCAAACCAATTTCCCTCCGGGATTAAAAACTTTTTTTGAATCTTGAATCTTGAATCTTGGTTCAGCAGGCTGACCAGCCCCTGCTTGGCTTCTGAAGTCTGTATACTTGTGACTTGTGGCCAAAAATATTACCGGACTGTACTTTGTCATATTGATACTTATATCATTATCCCAAAAATAATGTAAAATAATGTGATGAAGTTTCAAGTATATATCGCCCAAACCTAATGGGGGGAAACAGATCATCTGGAACACTTTAATAGTTTGCCTGCCCAGGTGTTCAAAACCAAAAAAAAAATAAAAAATCTTAACATAAAGGTTAAGACTGTTGAAAACAGCTCTATAATGCAATCTATATAATAATCCAAGTGTAGATAAGTAACATCTCACTTACATTACAGTCACACATATACACATACAGTGAAATGTAGCCTCCTTACTATGAATCACTGTCATATTTAATACAGTCAGAGCCGGTCTACTCTAGCGTTAGCTAACCACGTATTTCATTAATAACCCTGTGGTAGAGATTATTTTGTATGTGTTTCTCGACTAACGTCTTACACTTCTAACACAAGACATGTTCAGACGACATTACTGCTCTCTGTTGTACATTTTCTGTTTTTCGCCGTCGTCGTGGGGAAACTCGACACCACTCCACAGACTGCTTGAGGCTACAACTCTGATTTACCTGGACAAATAAAAATTGAATTAAAACTAACCCTTACCCATTGTCTTACACACGTTTATCCATATATTTCGGAAGCCACACAGGAACAGAGGAAATAAACTGTTCCGGCTAGCAAACCGCATCGGTGTCGGTTGAAGCGGACTTCACCGGATCACGGAGCCCGCCCTCTGCAGGAAGGAACATGGCGTCTCCGGTAGGAAGACGGGCAGCTTCAAAACTTCAAAATAAGACGCCCGCGGGACAACAGAACTGTATATTCACATCCTAAATATACACTTTAGTTTAATCGTCTCTTGTTTGTAAGAATATGTATATGTTTGCTGACATAATTATGCTGTATTTAAGTACAGCTATTACAGTTGGTCTTGTGCTATTACACACATCTATTTAATTAATACTTGGCATATTGATTCTTCACATAATAAAAACGAACCGTAGCATTTTACAGTACAGTTTACTGTATATTTTATAGCGTTTTATTATGAAAAACAACATCCGCTCAAGCGTTCAACGCCAACGTGTTGCTCTCCACGGACAAGACCGACACCATGTCGAGCTAAGAACACTAGAAAGCTCGTTATATTTAATAACATCACCACTACGCCGTACAGGTTTGCACATTGGTCAAGAGTCAATCAATCTTACCAACCTTTTCCCAGAGCAGCATTTTTGAACGCATCTTCCACAGGGAACAAATCAGTCCTGACTCTGTAGCATCACAGGTGTACAGGTGTGTCTTTCCTCAGGTGTGCCCGTCACATGACAGTTCACACAGGATCCAGGACCTGAGCTCATAATAAGTCTGCTCAATAGCTCTGTGAGTAGGGGAAAGGGTAAAAGTGCCCCAAGAGAAATGCTTAGTTAACATAGCTTTTCTAATCTTACTTCACTCTTTGGCTGTTTTTGCCTTATTCTTAGCATTTTGTTTTATTGAGTATTGTATTACAGGCAGTATTATTGTAAAGTACTTTCTAACATTCAAATAAGTACTGTATAAATAAAGCTCTTTACTACTAATGGACAGCTGTCAATTTTCTATGAATTGATATGTAGCCCTGACTACTGCGCTGACATGCCTGTCCCTGTTCCCTGTTGTCACTTTTTATTTATATATCAAAAGAAATTATATAAATGCAGAAAAATGTGTGTGCTTTAACATGACAGCTGCCACTACTTAAAAAAAAACATGCAATGACCAATCAAATAGTCCCAGACTCCCAGTGTTATTGTGTTTCAACAACACCTGTCAACTGCCTCAAACTCCAACCATCTGACAGTGAGCTGTCCCTGCAGCAACCCTAACCCTGCTGCACCACTGAGCAAAGTTATTCTACTTCTCACCAGCCTTCATGTGTATGGAAAACAACGCAGATTGAAAAATAACTACAATTCATGTTTAATTGTCCAAATAACTTGTTATTCACTAGCAGAACCCAGCAGGCTGAATTCAGCTACTAATTATGGTCTTTCATCCACTGCTCAGTCCACTGAACTATCTGCTCCAAGTTGCGTTCCAGGTCCTCAGGAGTGTTGCTAGACAGCTGGTGGACGATCTCCTCACTGTATGCCTCCATGGCCTCCTCGTAAATGGTCTGAAAAATCTCACACTGCACGTTGTCTTGCAGCTTCTTCCCTGTGTATCCTCTTTGTAAAACAGAGAAAAAAAGAGACCATCTCAGACAAGCCAAAGGAGATAAACAGAAACAACTCTGCTACTTTGGGTCTGACAGTTCAGTTCATACCTCAATTTTTGTTTTTTGTAGGTGTTCACAGCTTTGACCTGCACTCTGTTGTGTCTCAGAACATCTTAAAACATGGATGACGTACCCTTAGTACACTCAATTCCACTACTTACTAGTAGTCAACCAATATGGGTTTTTCAATGTCTAATGCCAGTATTTATTAGCTGCATTTGTGTTGCAGTCTGTCATTACACCCCAACCTAAAGAGTAACTAAAATTTATCATAAAGGTTAGGCAGCATCAATTACCCACACCAGGTGGTGGTTGGTAGGGATTTATCAGTGTGATGTTACTGTGCAGACTGACTGCAGGTTTGAGACCAGTTCTCAGGGTTATGTAAAAATCCCACAACAGTATAATCTTAGGTCGCATTCACACTTTAATTCGTTTGCTTTGGTCCGAATCAGTTGATGACTTTGTTACATTGTAGCAATTTCTCCTCGGTTCGGTTTCGTTTCACACTGAGTAAAAATCCAAACGAACCAAAACACGTCACTTCAAACTACGTGAGAACGTCCTGTCCGCTTATTGGTCAGATGTTTGTGCCGCGGGAACAGAAAAGGTAAACAGGAAGTAGGTGAAGTGTTGTGGACTACTGTCCGTTTGTGTGTCAGGAGAGAGATGAGTTTACTGTGAATGTTAACACAGATTGGTCATCCTGTTGATTATTGTTTATTACGTTACATCGCTTGCAGAGTCATCAGACGTGGTGTCTGTGAGACACTTCACCTCCTTACGTCTCCACTTTTGTCCTCCATTAATCAGACAGCATGTTTTTGATGGACAAACGAAAGAAATTGGAATCTACACACTACCTAAGTCCTCAAATCATGAGATTCATAGCGTTTGATCCCGTTTTAGTTTGGTACACGTTCTCACCAGGAGGACCGCACCAGAGTTCGCTAAGTGATGTGGATCGAGACCACCTCATTTTGAGGGTCTCGGTGCAGTTGTTTTGGTGTGCACTCGAGTGTGATTACCGTGTTCACACCGGACAAAACGAACCGCACTAAGAGGGAAAACGAACTTGAGTCCGATTTAATCGAACTAAATCCTATAGGTGGGAAAGCAACCTTAAAGTCAGATTGCAGTCACCAATTCATATTCATTCAAATAGAAGTACGAAAGTTACCTGCTCTCCAACCGTGTGTACAGCTGGGTGTTGTCTGTGCGGAGGACAAAGACAATGTGAAACCAACGTTCGGGAAACAGGTCACAGCCGTGATAGTCAACTATCACACCACCTTCTACCATCTTATCATCAAGCTCGTCCACCACCTGCAGGACCAAAGCAAATCACAATATTTGACATCCAGCCTAATTCTGTACTGATAATTTATCCTGTTGGTTATTAACAAACACAATTAAGCTCAAAATCCCCAAAGCTGTAGTGATGATTTAGCTTATAATTTGTCTGCCTTTTTTTCACAAGGAATCTTACTCACCCTGTCCTCATCCAAAATTGGACACTGGTACTCTTCATCATAGCCTTCATAAAGCTGTCCTGGGGAAAGTCAATCAGGATCATTAGCACCAAGAGCTTCAGGAAAGCTCTGCAAAGTATTGTATTAGCAACCTATTCAAAACTGAGTTAAATGCCCCAGCAGAGCCAGCTACAACAGCACAAGGACAAAAGCTATTAAGGGGTTTAACTTGTGATTCAACAGAAGGATGCTCTATCCTGTAGGAATCTAAATTCTATTAGCTGTGAAGGTTTTTACCTTCCTGGGCCAAGTCTCCTATGTTAACATAGGTCAGCTCTGTCCGCTGGGCTAGCTCTTTTCCCAAAGTGGTCTTTCCAACACCAGGGGTTCCTGCAAAGAGGATGAACATTGGGCAGTGAGATTATATCCAGAACCTATAAATTTATGGATGCCTTATTTCCAAGAGAAGATAATACACATACTGTGGTATGTACTGTGGAGATCTGATCATAATGACTCTGAGTTTTTGCACCACCCACCGTTATTATATTATCACTGTTTTAATAATTTAGGGTAAGAAATTATGCTGTTGGTACTAGGAGATTGTTTTCAGCTGCTGCCGCTATCATCACAATGAAGACCACTCTCAAAATGTGACCGTCGTGAGAGTGTTCGTGCTGTCAAAGATAGAATATGAATCAGATCTAAGACCACATATCAAAGTGGCCTTGATCTGATATGAAAAATATGATTGTTTATTTTACTATTGATAACACTATTGATTGAACATGAATGTACAAGTCTCTTCTGGATTTGTTCCACATGTGCTTTATAAATAAGGTTTCAGCAAAAATCTAAAATGTCCAGGTATTGTTAAGTTAATTTAACCTGATTTCTGAACATTGACTGTGAACAATTACTAACATTCATTTAATTTCTTTGTAACACCTGAGTCTCTAGTTAGTAGTTTAAAAAAAAAAAGATTTTGTGACAAATCAGTGGAACTTAAACATACCTACTGTAAACTCATTTCACATTAGGGTAATAACATTAAAACTATCAAAAGTTAAAAATATAACAAAGAAAAATGTAGTAGTGAATGAAGGATTAAGCAAAAAGCTACACATAGGGTAAGATAAAGTAACGTAAATGCAAGTACACTCATAAAGTACAAGTATTTCAGAATTGTATTTAAGTAACTTACAGTACCTGAGTAAATCTACTAGGATACGTACCACCTTTGGTTTTGTCTTATTTAAGAATAGTCAACGTTATACATGAGCTAAACTATTTAACCTAACAGGCTAAAAGACAGTTTCCATCACCTGTCAGCAGAATGTTTGGTCGTTTCCTCATCTTCATAGCTTGCTAGCAAACGACACGTGTCTGGACAACCACCTGAAAGACACAAAAGTCATATTACATCTTTAGGCCATAGTAGAGGGACTCTAATTTTTACACTAAATCTGAAGAGACAAACCTGAAAAGAAAAAAGCGACAAAATTGAAGACTTGTGTGGCTAGCTAAGTTTTTAGCCGACGAACCCCGTGAAGTGCAGAATTCCACAAACAAACCCTGCCGCCAACTGACGCTTCACGATAGTTTTACGTCAATAAACAGTCTGTTTACGGCAAAGAGAGTTCCCGGAGTTTAAATAGGTAACGTTCAACTTCTCTTTGCACTTCAGTAACGTTACATCGTATAATCACAAGTTAGTTTTCATTGTACCCGAACAAAAGTTTAAAGTGACGGATACACCGCAGTCTTCTCCTGGCATTTCAAATGGTCAGGCAAGGTAAGTTAATTCAGACTCATCATATTAGCTTATCTAACTAAAGTGAAGCTATGTTACTTAACCAGCTCCCCTATTTTGCATTAAAATGCGAAACGTGTGAGATAAAATATGGTAAATTGTAGTTTTAGCAAACATTTGGCACTCAAATTTTGTGTGTGTTCGACGTGTACGGATATGTGAACGCAGTTTTAGCAGCACAATAACAAGGTAAAAGTAGTATGGCTAAAGATAAGGAAAGTCTCTAAGTACCGTTATCACCCTTTCTTTATGCTGTATGCTAATAAAAATGAAAGTCTTGTTTTGCTACCCCGTGTTAGCCAAACCTAACAGCATCCTACCATCAACGGCTCCCACACCTTCCCAGTTTCCAGTTCTGCTCCCATCAATGTGAAGCTACACGGTGGAAGATGAACAAGCTTTCTCTGGGAGACAAGACTTCTTCAAGCAGAGTAAGTTACATACACAGTCGTCTCATTTTATGGTGGTGAGGACACAGATTGACATAATACATTCCCCAAATACCTTAACCTAACTTTAAAGGATGACTTCAGTGATATTCAGCTAGCTACTATGAGTTTGGGTGGGTGGCTACAGGCACACACCTCCAGTCAAAAGTTTGGATACACCCTCTTCTTCAGTGTTTTTTCCCCTTTATTTTTATTATTTTGAACATCCAAACTATAAAAGAACGTGTATGGAATTATGTGATCAACAAGTGCTAAACAACATGTTTTATATTTCCAATTCTTCAAAGTAGCCAGCTTTAGCTTAAATGACCTCTTTTCACAGTGACTCTGTGTCAAGGTTTCAGTATTTATAGGCTGCTTTTCAACCAATCCCAAACCATCTAAATTGAGTTCAGACCAGGTGATTGTGGAGGCCAGATCATCCAATGCAGCACTCCATCACTCTCCTTCTTTGACAAATAGCTCTTACATAACCTAGAGGTGGGTTTGGGATCATTGTCCTGTTGGAAAACATACAATAGTCCCACTGAGTGCAATGAGATTGGATGACATGTCACTGCAAAATGCTTTGGTAGCCATGTTGCTCAAGTAATTAATTTTTACTAAGTCAGCAATGGTGTATTCAGCTAATCCCTATAACTCCTCTTCCATGATTCAAAGCAGAAACAACACATTCAGGAATCATCCGTTCACTTTCTCTTAGACACTGTGGTTAGAACCGAAAATCTCAAATTTAGACACATCAGACCAAAGCATAGTTTTCAGATCGTCAGGCCTTATATCCTAAAGTAACGATGGACTGTCTTTTCCCTTTACTTTTCAAATGTGAGTTAATTTGTTTCTACACACACATTTTGCGATGTGTACAAAGTACACACACTTGGCAAGTATGGGTAATCCATCCATTAGCTAAACTCTCTTATCCTTAAGGGGGTAACGGGCAAGTATGGGTAATCCATCCATTAGCTAAACTCTCTTATCCTTAAGGGGGTAACGGGCAAGTATGGGTAATCCATCCATTAGCTGTACTCTCTTATCCTTAAGGGGGTAACGGGTATGTCGTCCCCGTCCTAGCTGACACTGAGCAAGACGACGGATGCACTCATTTTCGTCTCTTTAATATAAAATCTACTTTTGTCAAGTAAACTTTAATGTGTCCTCACTTTCACTCAATTATTCCCATTAAATCTATTTTGTTTGTGTTTACAATAGGTGAATCGCTGGGTGGATCCCTCTTTCACTGATATTCCAAGGGAAAGCTTTTCGCTGCCTGGAAGGAGAAAGGGCAGCCAAGGGTTGTGCTCTAAGTCTGAGCCCAAGAGGCAAAGGAAGAGAAAAGGGGAATCTGACAGCTCAAATCCTCATGTGTCCTTTGTGTGGAAAGATTCAGCCCAGAGGGATCAGGATGAGCCATGGGTGGACAGACACTCGCCCCGCTCACAGGTCGGTGATGATACCTGGGAGAAATAATAGATGTTCATTTACATTTTACATTTTAGTCATTTAGCAGACGCTTTTATCCAAAGCGACTTACAAGTAGTAACTACTACTACCCCAGTCTCCCACATGGGAGGCGGTGATGTTACCACTACACTAACCAGCCGCACTATTTGATGTTCACTTAGTAGATCATGTTCACCATATGGGAGAATATTTCTGGTTTGTGGGTGAAAGGGGAACTTATAGTTAGGTAACTGTGGACATTGATGAATGTGTCTGGTTAGTTTGTTGCAAATATTGTTAATAAACATTTGGGCCGCTCAACGAAAACTTCCATTTGCTCTGCTTCACTGTGTATTTGTGAGGAGCTGTCCCCTCAAACCTTGCCTGTCCTGCTCTCTATGTAGAGCAATGGTGTAGGTTTGTGAGTGTCTGGAGGCTGGTGAATTGTCACTTGTATTACTAACTATGATAAAAGTTCAAGTTTGAAATATATTGTATTTAGTAATGGTTACAATTCATGTTTGTGTAGGTGGAGCTTGCTGTCCACAAGAAGAAGATAGAGGAGGTGGAGAACTGGATAAGAGCTCACACAAACTCAGCTAAGGTATTTGAAGGTTTTTTTCATCCAAATAGTTAGTGATATCACTAACTAAATGTTCGTCCCCACACTAGAGTAATTATCTAAATATTTTTCTTAGAGGTATTAAGTGAAGCTGAAGGTTCGGGTCTAGCTGGTCTTTGTTCTGCAGGGTGGCATCTTGCTGCTGACAGGACCATCGGGCTGTGGAAAGACTGCTACGGTCCAGGTTCTATGTCAGGAGCTAGGCATCAGGATTCAGGAGTGGACCAACCCCACCAACCTAGAGCCATACAGCAGTAGACAAGATGGTGAGGAGAAGCTTAGTTTTATTTTTAATATGAATAGAAATGTCCCTTTTGATGCACAAAAATGCTCCAAACTAAGAGAACAATTTGATAGGATTTTTTGTTGACATTGTTGGGATTGCTTTATTTTGGAAGATGTTCACATAGTGTTTGCAAACAGGGATGGCTGCAGGCCTGCAGTTGTAATGTGGTAAATAATCTCATGTACATGCACAACTAGTTAAGCTCTGCTTAACTGTGTTTTTGATAGATGTGTCTCTAATTCTCTGTCATCTGTCACCAGACTGGAGGATGAACGATTTTTCCTTCAGCTCCCAGTTAGCACAATTCCAGGAGTTTCTCCTCAGAGCCAATAAGTACAACTGCCTGAGGATGGCAGGTGATGGAGGAACCACAGACAAGAAGGTTATATTGGTGGAGGTAAGAAATACACTTTCAACTGAATCCCATATTTCTGTAGTTTGCCTGCAGTGTCCTTACCATACATTTCTAAATATATATTCTAAATATTCTAATAGTAATATACAGTGGCTGTAGAATATTATCACAGTATAAATGACCTTGAAGGTAATTGGAGCTTGAAATCTGTATTAAGATTTATTGTCACATTTAAGATTTCCATCTTTACAGTCAACTTCTAAATAAATGTTTATGCTGAATAATGTATTAATAAATAAATCATTGCTTAGCAACAAGGAGGAGGTTTTTAGCATACCCAAGAGTTGATAACCACTTTAGGAATTTATTTGCAGGTATAGTACACGAAGGGGAGAAGTACTTGGCATTAAAAAATGAAAACAAAGTCATGCTTTGCGCTGATGCAAAGAAATGTTATAAAAAGTCAATGACTTGAATTTATCTTCTTTTTCAAATACTAAACTGACTGACCTTACTGCTTTGTACTTTGCATTAATATATTATTTTCTTTACTTAATGTTGTGTGTTCGCTTCTCACACTGACTAATTAGTCTAAAGCTGCTTTAAGATTAATATGAGTATTCCTTTCCCAGGATTTTCCAAACCAGTTCTACAGGCAGCCTGGCAGCCTTCACGACAACCTCAGGTAAGAGCAGATAAAGTTTCACACTAAATTTCCTTTCATACTTTCACACGGGAGAATAAGAAAAGTTATTATGATGCACAGCTCTGAAAATACACATAAGTAATGACAGAAGCATTGTGACCCACACTAACACTGTGTCCTCTTGTATCTTCCAGGCGCTTTGTGAAGACCAGTCGATGTCCTTTGGTATTCATAGTGTCTGACAGTCTGAGTGGAGACAGCAGCTCACGTGTTCTTTTTCCACGAGAGGTTCAGGAGGAGCTGGACATCAGCAACATCAGGTTCCAAATAATGCTCACTGTGTTAGACCTTAATAATAACTCACGTTAGACCATAGATGAAGGAGGAGTTCTCCTGTACATTTACAACCACACCTACTAAGTAAATAATGCTGCACATATGTGCACGGTGGTGTTTCACTTTGTAATCAGTCCCTGTTTTACCAAGTTTATTTGCTAAAAGCTCTGTCAGCTCCTGGACTGAACCTGGCAATGGTAGGGGATTGTCTCTGCCCTCTGTCTTCGAGACCTGCTCGTACATCATCTCCGAATTCATGGCTCACTGACCAGATCTGTGAACAATGCACAATGCTCAGGAATGCTGAGAGGAAGTGGCGCACGTCCAAGGCTCCATCTGCTCTGGTGAAATATCCAGAGATACAGCCTGCTGGCGTCATTTTCTCACAGCGTCACAAAGGCAAAAACTGAGTACTTACAGGACAAACTCAGCAACTCCAGTGACACCAGGAAGCTTTCCCCCACTTTCAAGTCACTCCTCTACCCCCCCTCCACCTCTCTTACTGGTGATCACTTTGCCACCTTCTTTACCAATAAGGTGGCAGCCATCAGCTCCCATTTCTTTTTCCAACAGAGACACACTACCAACCTCATCTAACAGCATATCTCTCACCTTGTTTGCTACTCTGACTGAGGACGATGCATCCACCCTCCTCCTCTTAAACCATCCTACCACCTGTTCTTTTCATCCTTTTCCCTCCACTCTCCTTCAAACGACTGCATCCACACTTATCACAGCTATTACACAAATCATTAACACATCTCTCACAACAGGCACTTTTCCCACCTCATTTAAGCAGGCCCAGAACAGCACACTCCTTAAATCTTGACCCCTCCCTTTTAGAGAATTACAGACTTTGTCAGACTTCATCTCTCTTCTTCTCTTCCATTCCCGACCAAGACCTTTGAACGTGCAGTCTTCAATCAAATGGCTGACTTCCTTTCTAGGAACGATCTCCTTGATGTCAACCAGTCCAGCTTCAAGAGTGGTCACTCCACAGAAACAGCACTCCTGAAAGTCATGGAATCCCTGTGGGCTGCAAAAGCTGCAGCTAAATTTTCTGTCTATTTTTCAATTCAAGTTTATTTATATTGGACCAAATCATAATAGAATCTCAAAAAGAATCTCAAGGCACTTCACAAAATAACATAATCTTTATAAACTGATAACTTTATTAACTCCTTTAACTTTAAGGAAGAAACCTCTAGCAGAACCAGGCTCAGGGTAGACGGCCATCTGCCTTGACCAGTTGGGGATCATTGCTATACTGACGACACACAGCTCTTTCTGTCATTTTCACCAGATGACTCCACTGTCTCACTACATATTTCTGCATGCCTCACCTACATTGCTGCCTGGATGAGAGAGAGGCATCTTCAGCTCAACCTCTCCTATACAGAAGTTCTTGTCTTCCCAGCCATATCAATAAAGCAGTAAAAAAACAGTCATCAGCATCAACATAGGGTGTACACTTATTGTCCCCAATAGCACTGCCAGAAATGATCATTGACGATCAACTGAGAACAACGTGCAGACCACAACTTGTGGTCCCCTCATCTCACCTTAAAAGATCCCTGGCAAAACTTTTCTGCTCTGTGATTCCACTATGGTGGAACAACCTATCCACCTCTGCACGCTCAGCTACCTCACTCTCAATTTTTAAAAACTTGTTGAAAACAGAACTCTTTCAAATCTTTGTCTGCACTTATGTCTGCACATAAGTAACTTTAAAGTAGAAGTGACTGCAATTAACATGTAACAGCATACAGTGTTTCTGTAAGGGGGTGGCTGTGGCTCAATAGGTAGAGCAGTTGACTGCCAATCACAGGACTGGCTGCCACGTTACATGCCAAGTGTGTGACAGTGTCCTCGGGCAAGATACTGAACCCCTAGTTGCCCCCGGTGAGTCAGGTCAGCTCTGCCATCAGTGTGCTTGTGTGTGTGAATGGGTGAATGAGACGCAGTGTAAAGCGCTTTGAGTACCAGCTAGGTAGAAAAGCGCTATATAAGTGCAGACCATTTACCATTTCCTCAGAGCAGCACAATGTTGAGTATGACTTGACTCTGCTGTCCTGATGGAATTAGTGCTATGTAAATGTAGACTGATGACTTAATCATGTGAGCCCTTTGTTGTACGGGACATTTCTTTACCTCTCAATCTTTTGGATTTATTCGGGGAACAAATTAGTTTCTAGGACTAAAGCTGAATACCGGCCTTCATCTGACTGAGTAAAATGTAGATTAACGCTGAATAAAACTGTTCCCCATCCTGCTAATCTCTGTAGCGCCTCTTAAAGAATCAGGGAGACCACTAGATTGTTATTGACCAGTTTTGTGTGTTGTTCATTTCCAGTTTTAATCCAGTGGCTCCAACCACAATGATGAAAGTTCTGACTCGCATTTCGAGCCTGGAGGCAGGAAAGGTGAGAGGCGGCCTTGCAGTTTGTTATACATTTTGGTAGAAGCTTTGTATGTTTTCTGCAGTATATTCTCCCATAATTGTGAGCAGAGCTGCGGAAGGATATGTGTCCCAGACCAGGCCATGTTGGAGACACTCTGTACGGGAAGCTCAGGTGATATTCGCAGTGCCATCAACAGCCTCCAGTTTTCCTCACTTCCAGGTCAGTGGTAAAATCACCACAACAGAGGAGTACTACAGTGTACACCTACTTAACACGACAGTTATTATGAATCCCTTTACTGAAAACAGATATTGTTGCCCTCTCTCACAATCCGACCTCAAAGAACAACTTCTTATTGTAACTTTACAGATACATCATTGGAAAAAGGGCTATGGAGGATGAAGGACAGACCTTCTTCATCACTGGGAAAAGCTATTTCCAAAGCAAACCATAGGAAGAAGAAGTCCAGACAGCCAAAGGAGCGGGAAGAGGAGCAGGCAATTGGAGGGAAGGATGCTTCCCTGTTCCTGTTCAGAGCACTAGGAAAGATCCTGCACTGTAAACGTGAGTCCCAGTGTCCACGAAAGCCTTTTCTGTTGGTTTCTTGGTTTCTGCAAAGACAATACCCCTAACAGCAGTGAAAATATTCTACTAGCCAGTAGTGTGTATCAAAGCCTGGCACAACTGATTCCTCTATTGCACTGTTGTACTGTATGTCACGTTCCTTTATCACCATTACAGAGGTGTTCACAGTTCTACTCAGTTCTGAGAAACATAGACCTGATGTGGGTTGTATTTAAATTCTTCTCTATCTAATCTGGTCAGGACAACACTATCAGTTTACTGTTCTGGTCCTTTCCACCCTTCATAATTGTTAATTATATACTGATTATATATCATGCAGTCAACCATATTTTGCATTGTGTCTAATTATCCTTATCTCATTAACGTGTTCAAGTCAGTTCCACACATTCTCACTTTGCCTTGGATGAATCAATTGCACTTTGGGTTCACTTTGAGTTTTTCCACAGGGTTGCTTTAGGTTGCATCCACATGCACAATGTAGTTAATTTTTTCTCAGTCCCATTACAAAGTACTAAAAGACACACATTGTTATAAGAAATAATATAGCCAATATAGCCATATAATACCAAGCTTGTATTTTAAGATTAATTTCAAAGACAAAAAGGAATTTGATGCAGAAGCATGCTTATGCATTATCTAATAAGTACTTTGAGTTGATTCAAGCATTAAGCTTTTTCCTTAACATTTGGTTTTGTGAGGACTGCAAAAAAGCACAGTGTGTGATTAAATCACATGGTTTCTGTTTCTATCAACAGGAGGAAACCATGAAGGTTCTGAAGCAGACAAGGCTGCGCCTTGCCCTGGTCTACCGCTTCACCTGTCTCATCATCACAGAGAAGCACTATTAGTTGACCCCGAGGTACAAAAAAGCTTTTTGTCTAGCATGAACAGGTAACAAACAGTTTGCCTAAACTTCTTTTTAGCCTCTCTGAATACTCAGAGCTTCTTTGTATCTTTGTTCAGTTGGTTGTTGATCGTTCACACATGCCTGGAGAATTCTTCAACCTGTACCTCCACCAGAACTACTTAGACTTCTTCTCCGAAGTAGAGGATGTGGAACGAGCCAGCGAGTATCTGTCTGATGCTGACCTCCTCACTGCTGATTGGACGGTCAGTCTTTCCCTAGATATTAACAGCTATTGAAGATAATATAGCATACTGTCAGTCTCACAGACAACCCACATACCTTTGAGCTGACTAATATTTTGGAGCTCTACAAAGCTTGAAGGTGAGAAGATAAAATAACACCTAAGAAGACCACTTAAAGGAGTGGATTATAATACACAGAGAGGAACTAATTTGTTTAACATTAACATTTTATATTTAGAACCTGGTCAATGGTGGATTGACTGTAAACGGTAACCTGTGTTGTTTTCAGAGCCGCAGCACCATGGGGGATTATGGGTCTTCAGTGGCTACCAGAGGGCTCCTTCACTCCAACTGTCAACAGGTGTCTGTTGGCTTCAGACCACTGCACAAACCCAACTGGTTACTAGTCAACAAGAAGGTCAGGCACATTATATCTACTGACATGTCATTGGCTCAGCTTAGTTTTTTTGATCATGGTAGTAGCTGATCAGGTTTGTGGGCTAGATTCATGCAGTTGTCAATAAACAGTGCTCTCTGGTGGACAAACTGTGTCATTTATACACAGACTTCTTTGAGTTCAGTATCTCTCTGATTCCTTTCATATTGTTGTTGTTCTGTTCTTTATTGTCTTTCTTTCAAGAGCAATGTGATTTGTAATTTGCTGAAACTGAACTCTGGTGTAACTCTCCAGTGACATATGGTAAAGGCAGGTGATTAGGGTTCAGTCACGTAGGTCAAACTTTAGGCTTAATAAGTGGACGCACAGTTTAAGACATGACTGCACCACACAAATAATTAGACAAGCACTAAAATGTCTGCTTCATTTAATGATGAAGAGAGACTGATGTTTCGACTTACAGGTCTTCTTCAGAGTCAAACTCGAAGACCACTAGAAAAGCACAGCACAAACTTAACTGCAGCAGGCATGGTTCATGTTCGAATGTAGGTACGGCCACTACACCCTGGGGGCTTGTGTCAGGTTCAGAAGGAAATAACCCTCCTCAGGTATAAACACCAGTTTGCCAGCCTTTGATAATATGATACAGTTGCTCCTACAACATCCTTGAATATACAGGTAGCAAAAGTTTCTCTGATCACAGGATTTGATAATGAATTAATTATCTAAACAACTGGACTGTGTTGTTGTTGTTACTGCTGCTGTTCAGCTCTAGATCTAAATCTAGTGTGTGTCCGGCAGATGTAGACTTTAAATTAATTGCCTCTGATGTTCCTCACAGCATCGGGAAAACTGTCAGGCTGCCCAGTCCTTGTTCAGGAACTTCTGTCTGACACCAGTGAGATTGCAGACTGAATTGTTGCCGTACCTGGCCAAACTCACCAACCCTATGAGAAACCAAGGTAACACACACACACACACACACACAAAAATCCTGTGTGTTTTTTTAGATTGTCCGTGGCTGTGGCTTTGATGTTTTGACAGTAGAGTTACACTATGTCTAAGCCTACGATATACAGTATTGCCTAACTTGTATTGCTTACAGGCTATTGTTGTACTGTATTGTGATATGTTTCATATTGCTTTTGTCTTTTTGCTCTGTTGTCCTGAGAGAACTATAAAGCACTGATTTCAAACTAGTTAGTAAGGAATTTAGTATCAAGTTTATTTTTGCTGCGATAATCTGGTATGTCACCATAATCATCATCATTCATTAATACAAGTGTTCTGTGCTTCACTGTCTCTCTCAGCTCAGATAGCTTTTATCCAGGACGTGGGTCAGATGTCACTGAGGCGGTTCCCTGCAAGGTACAGCACAAACTTTATTTTCACTTGTCTCATAATGCAGCTCACCCCAGAGATCAGGCCTGCTTTACAAGCAGCAGTGTGTACTATCATGTATGCACACAAACGTTAGTGTCTTGGTTCAGTCTCACTGCTCTCACAACGTCGTTTTTAGCCAGATCAGAGAACAACTGCATTTTCACATCAGTTTCATCCATTTTTGCTTGTTGATTTCAAACTCTCCTGCCTGTTTAATATTGGACTATGAGAGCTGAATGATATTAAGGGCATGAATTCAAGTTCCTATTAGCTCACATGCTGTATGCAAAGCTAGACATTTGTTCCCCCAGCACACTGGACTTTAAGTTGGTCTGACAGTATCCAGGTCAGACTTAAACTTGATATAATGATGCAGAACATTTCCAACTGTTGTGACTCTCACTCTCCTAAAGTGACCAGGGTGACGTGAGATCAAGATGTTAAATTGCTAAGTGGTTTCCGTATCATACTGATATGTTACTACATTATTACATTCAGCATTTGCTGCTAATCTGACTCCACCGCAGCCAGTAGACCTGTCTCCCTCTTTTGCCCTCTTTTGTCCTGGATTTTGTTACTGAAAAACAATGTGACCCACTCGGCATTTTAGTGTTTTTCTCTGTTTTAGACTAGACGGTAATGATTGATGACATTGCTTCCAATATTGCTGAATTTGCTAGCACCTGCAGCAAAGAGTATGCTTGCATGTGCACCAGTATCCTGATGATGAGTTTTGGAGTGTCCTGCTCATGTTTTGCACATCATACAGATTAAAACTGGAGGCTCTGACAGACAAAGAGCCAGGTCAGCTGGAGCTAGAGGAGGAAGAGGAGAAGGAGGAGAAAGAGGAAGGTCAAGGTTGTGGGGAGGATGGTCTACCAGCCAGTCAGCCTCAACCTACAACAAGCCAAGACCTTCTGGAGGAGGACCTGCTCATAGAGGAATATAACAGTGACTAACACACGCACAGCTTTACCCGTTATACTGTGACATGGTTTCATTTTTTCCATTTATGTTGTTTGGATTTTTTTATAAATGGAATTATGGTTTAGTATGAAGGGCAAATAGAACTGTGTGAAATAAGGTCTGTTACCCTCCTTTTTGTATGTTGATGACTGTGACAGTACTTCTGGTATTACCAGTGTTTTTGCCTCACAGAGGCGTCCTGTGTACAAGATGTGATCATTTTTCAAACAAGCTTGTTTTCTTGTAGAACCAGAGTTAAATATTGTCAGTATTTATTGGTTTTAAGTGTGTGTTCAGCACTTGTTTCTGTAATTTACATCATTTTGCTTTGCTGATTTGCCCAGCCTGTAACTGACATCTTTTTTTTTGTTTTACTTTCCCATGGGTGGAAATTGCATTAAATGCTTATTGAGGTATAACTTGTTGAAATCTGAATAAGCAGGTAAATAAAAAGAATTTGTAAAAAAAAAAAAAAAAGCTGACCGTGGGGCTCTTTACTTTACTAACATTATCTTGCTGTTACACTCTTCCCCTCCCACACCCTGTCATCCAATATTTACTCAACAGTTTCACATTAAGCTCTTTGGAATATTCTCTGGTGATGGTGACTCACTGTCGCTGGAGCTGGAACTTCTTTCAACTTAAAGTCAAGAACTCATACTTCAATACTTTAATGTAGGCTGCTCCTAATGCATTTCACATGTAACTAATAAATAAAGATTGTTTTGTAAAAGGTCTGACTAGATATTTTATTACAAACAGCATAGAAAGGTTTTGCATTGCACAACTTTCCATGTCTGTGATATGTCAGAGAAGTCATTTATTATTGCTGTATTTTTTTTAGTCTGTAAACATGCACAGATTTTGCGTTAGTTTTATAGAGAATAAAAAAGACATTTATTTTGAAAGTAATGGCCGGAAGGGGCTTTAACTTGACTCCTGGAGGACTCAACGCGGCAGGTGAACGGCGAAGAAGAAGAAGAGCTACTAGTGGAGTGTGTGTTGTGACTTCATACGGATTAAAATTAAAGTTGTTGTAGTCGACAATCAGCTGTTTAACACTATTCTGTGTGTGTCTGTGCGGAGACTGGGAATCAGCGGCGAATACAACGAGTGTTACTTCAAAGTTCCAGGTAAGAGGAAGTAAGTCATAAAAATCCAGCCAGCACTAGGCTGTAAAGACAATTCCGCCTTATGGGAGAGCAGGAGTTATTTCTTAACAGATATCATACAGTTCTGGTTTGATTTAGGTGTTTCACAGTTCTATTGATTTGTTATAAACGTGCCACAGACAGAGCTGATGATATTACTGAAATCAATATATTTGATAGATAGATAGGATATGACAAATGGTTTGGATCATTTATCAGTAAATGGTCAATTAAATGAAGCTTTCTGACAAATATGGTTTCTATCATGTATGACATGTGTTCTTTGACTGTGTTTTTAAGCTGCTCAATTCTAAAAATTTATATTATTTATTATTTATATTATTATAATGTAACCTAATATGACAGAACAATATGAATAAGTACATGATAGACACACAGAGTTATGTCTAAATATGCTCACTTTGCATCAACATGTGTTCTAGTAGAAAACAATGCACTGTTGTTACATTTACATATAATAATAGTGAAATATGAAGCTGTAAGTACACAGTAGGAACTGTTCAACAAGCTTAGAAGATGTGTGGTTGATTTAATTTAGCTCTTTTACACCAACAACTTAAACAACTATGATATAAAGTTGTAAAAAAACAAGTGAAAGATGACAGCAGAAGGGTGAATATACTGTATTTATAAGTACTTTATATTGGATGTTTTATATTTTACTTATATCATCACACTAGTACAGAAAAAATATTTCCCATGGTGTAATCATTTATGAACATCTGTTAAACACAGATCCAGATTTTTCATCTTTTTTAAGAAAAAACCTTTTTTGTGTGTGTTTTGGATAAATGTTTAAGCTCGAATAAATCACCACTAAACTGTGGTTTGGACGGAGGTTTAGGCTTTAACGCGGTGCAGATGCAGGAGGTCAGTGAGACCTGCAGCTTGGACGATGACATGGTGGATGGAGACCTGGGTGACGGGATGGAAGTCAGGAAAGCAGCCAGCTCCACTAGGAAGAAGAGCCAGAGCTTAGGCAGCGTCTCAGAACCTCTGCTGCCTGGAGCAGGAGAGGCAGCCTGGATCCCCAGACTGAAGATCGCAGAGGTCCAGCAGAGAGCTCGCTGGAAGCTGCCACCCTGCGGTAAGACTGTGTGTGTACTGACTCTTTACTGTTACAGAGATGCTTAACAAGAGTCAAAAGACACAACATACTTTCTATTTTCTAATTTTAGCTTTGAATAAAATAACTGACCAATTTTTCCTGTGCTGACCCCTACCTACCACGCTAACTGAACAGTTTAAATAAGTACAGGAATCATCCCAACTTCATCAGCTTTGAGCCCTTAAAGCTTTTTAAAGTGTCACTTTCCACATGTCTTTGTCTCTGATCTATTTGCTGTGACTCTGATGCACGAGTACACTGTGTGTGAATCAGCAGGCTCCTTGGCTGACCTGTCCAAAGAAGAGTTGAGAGACAGACTACAAGAAGCAAGTGAGGTATGAAAAGTGAATACAGATTAGTAACACCTACGGTACAGGTGATGGAAGTGTCCACTCCAGGCTAGTGTGCTGTCACTGATGGTTGTTCTGTGCTGACAGGTGATTGACGTGTTGTGTTGTGAGCTGGAGGTGGCGCACCGTTACCTTGAGGGCAAATATGAAGCTCTGAAGATCTTACAGGCGAAGGTACAGGAGCACACTTAAATACAACACTGAACCTGACGCAGTGTTTTGGCTTTCAGCTCATGACTCTTCTTCACACAGGCCATTCTTGACAAAGCAACGAGTCACACTAAAAGTCTGCTGCAGAAAAGTGAGGAGAGGGCCAAAGATCTGGAGAAGGTACGTTTTTTTAAAAATTCTTGTTCCTAAAATTGTCGACTGCTCAAATAAAGGCTTGGTCTGTTTGCTTTAACATGGTGCTGCTCAACAGTCAAGAGCTACAGTAACTGTTTGCTTGCTGTTTATCAAAGGAAACGCAACTGCAGCACTGCAGGAAATAGAGAAATATCTTCACTGTTTACAGTTGCATGATTGTTTGAGCAGTGAAAAATGAACAGAAAGAATGTTTGTCTGGATTATGCCTTGTTTTAAACCATGTTTAAAGATCCGGCAGCCAGCAAATAAGAATGTTCAAACTCATAGTAAAGTCACAGGACTTTACATTGGGGTTTGTGTACTGAACAACCTTATATATAGAACTATAAAGACATGGAGTTATGTTATCCAATCACAGTAAAACAATATAAAACTATAAAACAAATGTGAAATGTGCTAATCTTTTGCAGGAGGTGAACAGTCTCCAGTGGGAGCTCAGTTTCAACCAGGTCCAGATGAAGAAGTCTGAGCAGTCCTGGGAGCTAAAATACAACAGGTGGCATTTAATCCACACACACCTGTGTCTGTGTTACTTTCACTGGTTGTATTATAACGTTACTGTTGTTGTCGCTGTAATCAGAACTGTGAGTGAGAACAAGACTCTGACTGACAACTTGCAGGAGAGAGAGAGCGAGTTCCTGCAGCTCCGAGCAGAAAACGCCGGTAAATGCTGAATATTGTATGTTTTAAAGTGACCTAGACATGTCTGTGCATATTATCTCCAGCTGTGAAGTGGAGTGGATCAGTCTGCAGGATGCTGTGTTTAAGGAGTCAGGACAACCAGTTGTTCTCCAGAGTTTTAGCTGGAACTCGTGGTCTTTGTCAGCAAATGATTTACTGTAGTAACTGTACCAAACATGATGTGTGTTGCAGCTCTAAGTCGGCAGTGCTTGGAGCTTCTCTCCATGTTGAATGTGAAGGAGCAGAAAATTTACCAAGACACCAAACCTCAGTACAGCCCGGAGAGAGACGCACGAGTTCTGGAGGTGAGAGAACACACAAGGAGCTTTTCTGTTCAGAAAACCAGTTGGGTTCTACATTAGTGAAACACGTTCTGAGCATTCGGACCAGAAGTAGCTTGGTTTGGAACTAAAATATCGGTTCCTGGCAAGAAGCAGATGCAAGACACATTTGAATGGGAGCCGTGACGACATCTGTGTCCAAACCTTCAAAATCCAGAAGGTGGCGCTAAAGCACCTAGAACTAGCTTTGCTACACACCACGTCCAACTCACTAAACACGTTGTGTGTTTTCCAGCTGGCAGTGTTGGGGGCCTGTCAGTGTCCTGGTGTTGCTGAGGCTTGTCCCTGCAGTCGGACTGCTGCTGCCAGCAGGAAGCAGCTTGTCCAGGTACAACAGGAGGTAAACTAGCAGCCTTTAAACCATTGTTGTTGTTTATCACATCTAACATCTGTCCTGGTCCTTTTCTGATCTGCTCTAGTTCAGAAGTTTTTGTCGATCATCTCCACTAGGCTTTCAACCAATTCTGTCTTGTAATTAGATTTTTTAATTCAGTGTTTTTTATTTTTATTTTATTTTATTTTTGTTTGTATCAACATTGTACATTAATACTGAAGACACTGAAATGACATACTATGGAATATAGAATTATGTAGTGAACAGAAATGTGTTAAATAACCCAGAATATGTTTCATATTATAACTTAAAGTAGCCAAAGTAATACAGGATCTTCTTTCACTGACAGCTTCCTCACATCATTAAGAATCTTCTCTCCGTAACTCTCACATAAGTCAGATGAAAATGTTTCAATATAAATGTAAATGGATGTCAAGACACCATGATGTAAGCATGTGTGTGTGCATATGTGTGTGTGATCCAGCTAGATGCTCAGCGTTCAAAGAGAGAGGAGGCGTTGATGGTCGCAGATGCTTTTCGCATTGCCTTCGAGCAGCAGCTGAGGAAACGGAGTGAACACTTCCTGCTGCTGGCTGAGGCCAACATGCTAAAATCTCAACATTGCAAGACTGAAGGCGAGTCTGCTCACAGTGCTACCTGGATTCATGTGGCCCTGTAATGACAGATGTTTCCCCATTAGTCCTTAATTGACTGAAGGCTCGGCATGTGGTATATTTAGGGCTATCAGTGATATCAGTGCCAATGACTGGGCAACAAGGTCCAGTTTCCACCACTGAACTGACCTGCTACAGGTTGTCAGTGGAAGGTTCCTGGTACTTTTCTTTAGTCCAGGAGTCTTCATTCATAGGAACTGTGATTTGTATTTCTACAGCAGACACAAAACCCTGAAAAGATTAAGCAAATGAGCTCGCTGACATATCACTGTGATGGCTGGTAGCTTTTTACTCACAGTACTGTACAGTGGGTTTTTAGAAATGCCAGGTATGGTAAATACTTTGAGTCAGTGATGTTCAGCACTACAGGCCTCAAACTGATAGTTCCAGGACCTTTGTTCAAGTTCTAAGAGAACTATGGCCTCAAAACCTAGTTAAGCTGACCCTGGTTCCACAAAACCAGAACCTAACTGCAGTTAGATAGAGGAAGTAAATTCTAAAAAAGGTTCTTGGTCCCTAGGAAAAGTGGGATAGCAATGAGCCTTAAGTATCAGATGGTTGGGATGCTTGGAGGGTCTAATGGAGCTTTTGTAGCTGGATTGAGCTGGAAACAGAAGAGCAACGTTAAAGAAGCACAGAGTCAGAGGTTTACTGTTACTTTCTTCAACACACTCTCTGATTTCCCTATAATTCCCTATATTTCCCAAATAATACTTTGTTTCGCCGTGTCATCATTCCTGTTTGCTGAAACACTAGAAAAACATGTGCCTTCTCCTGCCAGGTGCTAACAGGAGTCCTTTGATCAGTGTGAGTCAGCGGTTGAGAGGATTGCTGCCTTCCAGTTTGGATGTGAAGATGTCTGATGATCTGTTAGTGACCCTCTACAGACTGCTGGACTTGGTTAGTAGCTGACATCTGTAGCACTCACAACAACAGAGACCACTTTACATTTACTGGCAGCGTTCACCACCTGCTGTATACTCAACTTATGTATTTTCTCCATGAGAATGTATAAGTTGCTCCTTAGTCACTGGTGATGTGTTTCCTGCTCTAGCTGAATGACAAGGAGGAGGCCTTGGCCCACCAGAGGAAGGTCAGCATCATGTTAGCCCACAGTGCAGAGGAGCTGCAGAGACAGCTGCATCTAGATTCAAATTGCCGGCCATCAGGTTCCTCAGAGTCCGGTGTCCCGTCAGAGCAACCGCAAGACCCATCTGAGATATCTCGACAAATGTCCGATCCAGCAGAGTCCAGCGTCCAAGCACAGCAAGAACCAGATCTGACAGAGTCTCAGTGCCAGCCAGGATAACCAGCACATGGGTCTGAGTCCAGGACTGAAGCACAGGGGCTGTCAGACCAAACACAGACTGACATCCAGACCCTGTGTAACCACTAGAGCCATTAGTCTGAAATCCAACAGACAAATCCTGATCCACCCACAGCACCAGACAAAATGAATGAATGAATGAATGAAAAATGAATGTGTTACACATGGGTGCTACCTGAAGCTAGACATAAGTAGCAAGTAACAAGGAACCATTGTTTAATGTACTGATATCACATGTAAACATTACAGACTATGTAGGTGACTGGTGTAAAATGGCGTGTTGGTGTTCAATAACATGTACTTATGGATATGTACAGTATGTATGACAATGTGTGTGTGTATATACTCTGCCTATCAAATAATAATTAAGTCATTTACACTGTACTTTTATTACTTTTTGTTAAGTAAATGGTCTGAGTACTTCTTACATCACTGCCTATCGCATTGCATATCACATGAACAAAAAAGCTTATGCACTTTATACGGACGCATGTAAACCAAAATAACAGCTCGTTGAATGGAAAGTGCAGGTTTTCCGAGCAGCACTTGAAGGCAGCATATCTCCTCCAGCCACAGTGCCGTCGTGTGTCCAGCAGAGGGCGCTGCAGCTCCACGCACCGACCTCCTCGGGTTGCAGGGGCCGTGTCTGCGCTGACGCTGGCGGCCACCATGTGACCGTCCTGACACACCAGCATCTTGACTTCTCCATCAAACACGTTGTGTTTATTTAACACCGCGTTTTCTCCGCGCCGGCACACAGCGGCCGTCTCTCCGTTAATTTGACTCTCAGCTGGCAGACCGCGCGCCCTGCGGGAGCTGGGCAGGGTCTGGGTCTGGGTCTGGGTCTTTAGAGGCGCCTGCCCCCTGTTCGTGTCTCAGGATTTATCGTGAAGTGGGTCTCTGAGGCGTCCCGGACTGACACAGTACGGACAGAGGACAGCAGAGACGGCAGATGATTGGATCGAGAATGGAAGCTTTAGGATGTTGATGAAGGCGAGGCCTCATCCTCTGTGCAGGCCACACACTCGAGTGCGGTGTGTGTGTGTGTGTGTAGGTGTTTGAACAGCGTGGAGCAGGTCGCTGGTGTGTGTGTGTGTGTGTGTGTGTGTGCGCAGTGCGCAGAGCTCGGATGGACGATCGCGTTGCGCACGGAGGGAAAAGCGGAGAATGATCGATCCTAAATCAGATCCACGTGGAAAAAACAACCTAAACACACACACACACACACACACACACACACACACACACACACACACACACACACACACACACACACACACACACACAGTGTTTAGAAGTCCAGTGTGTGACCTCTGAGTTGATGGTCCTGTTGTCATTTACTGTCACTGCGTCACGGAGGAAACAGTTGAAATGAGTTCAAAATGTCAACAACCAGTCACGAAATAGTCAGAAAATATTCAATTTTATTCATTTGGAATAAAGTAATTTAATGAATTATTTCATTATTGCTTATTATTAAATACTAATTGTATTTTTTTTTATTTTTGAAATTTTTTTGCACATTTCTAAATGTTAAAAATCCCAAAAATGAAAAATGGGCTATGACCTGAATTAGTCTTCCTCATGTATGAAGTGAGATAAGTGTAGAGATAATGTCGCAGTGAGCTTTACCAGCAGAGGACGGATTGTCGAGGTTTAGACATCTGTCCAAATCAGCCAATAGAAGACACATTAGTGATATTGGAAAGCGGGATTAAGTCCACTTTCTAATCTGATGCCAGAAGCAAAACAGCGGCTCCACAGACACGAAGAGAGCGAGGAGGAGCCGTCCCAGTGCGCTTTAATAAGACTGTTTGAATTTAGTATGAATCATTTGAATTTATCCTCATCACCATCATCATCATCATCATCATCATCATCACTCTGATGACGAGTTGAATATTCTGCTGTCGGCTTCAGAACAACACGCTGCGTTATCGGAGCGTTTTGTATTTTCTTTCTTTTTTCTTTTATTCCGTTTTATTATTTAACATCTGTGTATAATTGAGGACAAATTCAAATGTCGATATTTTCTAGGAAAATAAAAAAAGAAGGAGTTAAAATAACAGAGCAGATCTGAGTGGTTTATTCTTTTATTTTGTTCTTTTATAAATAACCAGCCGTGAACTGAATTATCACCGGGTTTCTAGAATATTCTGCTTTATATTAATAATAAGGGCTGATTGAGAATGATCGTACTGTGAATTTGAACCGTTTCACTCCAAGTCTTTGTCTGAAGTGTGAGGAGCTCTTTACAATGAGGATTTCTACTAGTGATTCATTCTGATGCACTCTTTCATCCTCCTCAGGTGCTCGTTGAGTCTTTTCTGTGCAGAATCCGATTCTTTTAACTCATTTTCAAAAAAACAATTAAATTAATTATAGCGTGAGTTTTATTTCGATGCGTTTGTCTCGTGTCAGCCTGGAGTTGTTGTGTGTTGTTGTGTGTTGTTATCGGATCTTCTCATTATTGATCGGACCTTTTATATCTTTTGGGTTTGGATCATCTTTTCATTCATTACACTGGGAGTTTGTGATCACAGATCCCCTGAGCCTCTGATGTGGAGCCTGAATCATTAGAGCAACAGAGAATTCACAGATATTTAAACTGTTTAAATGTAATTAAGATCTAATCATTCCAAACACATCTGATCAAGGAGATGCCACAACACACACACACACACACACACACACACACACACACACACACACACACACACACACACACACACACACACACACACACACACACACACACACACCCCACAGTCTACTGTCATGGAAGCTGCGCAGTTATCTCCAGTGCAAAGCTACACTGCGCAAAATGCTTTTATTGATGAGCTTATGTGTCCAGCACAGGACTCAGTGGATTAATTGCAGTTTTTTCTATGTAGAGAAAAAGAAACAAAATAAAATAAATAAATATATAGATTAGAATATGTCAATGACTGCCTGAGTTCGACCTGATGTGGGATTTCTGATATGAATTCGACATTATATAGGTTTATGTTCTCCAGCAACACCTCAGTGTGAATTGAGCAGGCTCTCTGGAGCTGTAGTGCTGCTATAATACCTTTACATTGTGTAATTACCATGTAATTAATGTGTAATTACTTTGAACAGTTTTATTTCATGTGTATGTTGTGAACTAAATAAATCCCATCATTAGTGTATGTGGAGCTCCTGTTCAACTCAAACATGCTGCTGTTTCAACATCTTAATTTCTAACTGTTACACAGCACTGTATACAAAACGTATTTGTTGCTAATGTCATTGTCATACCAGCAATTATGTAACAATAGTTTTTTTTTGTCAGTAACAGGAGGGAGGGTGACTAACAGGCAGTTGTTTGCTGCTGCAGGCAGCTGCCATTATTCTGAAGTATGGCTGTGCTCTTTCACTTAGAGCTGCTCATTAACTCATATTCATAGAGCACTAATTGACGTTGTATGGGTATTTGTTTGCAGTGTGGGCCACATGAGTGCTTGCACATGTTTTTCAAACTTGGTGCCTTCCAGCCAAACCACACGGTACTTGTAGAATCACAAATCAGAAGTCCATGAGCTTCATGGCAGGAGCTGATTCCAGATCAGCTGTGTGACGCGAAGCTCACCACCTCAGGCCTGCGTGTGCTGAATAAATGGAGAATCTGTCCTTTTACACAGTTATAATCACCTTTGAGCTGCTCAGTGTAAAGCTGAAAAGCAGGTGAACACTTACTCCTAATTGTTACTATTCAAAGGAAGACAGAAAGGTGTTAGAGACATACTAAGACAGGACAGGTCATCACATACAGGAGGAGTTAGAACTGTGTGGAAGAAGTGCAGTTTAATTTCAGCTGGATTAACTTGAACTCTACGGGGCTAAAATGAAGAGATGCTAAACAGAAATGTTGTTTCCATATGGTTTGGACACAAAGAAAGGCATCATCTGCAAACTTGATCTTCATAATACTGCAAAAGGACTTAATCTGGATATAAGTATGAACAAAGCTGGCAACTGGGCCCAACACCTCGAGAACCCTCAAAGACTCTAGGTTCATTTTCTTTGTGGAAATGTAATTTATTGCTAATTCGTCTGTAAACAGCACATGTACAAATAAATCACTAGATATTAGACGAATGCTACTGTTAAAAAAACTCTTTGTGGCAGCACAGAGTGCAGCTGATCAGTCACAAACAATAAAAACACTAATCCACCGGAGTGATTTCGAAGATAATTATCTTACCAGCACTCCTAGAATAACAAGCTTTTCAGATTTAGCAGCAGCATCATGTAACATCATTCAACAAACTACTGAAAACTCACATTTGTGTGAACGCACATTCCTGGAAGAGGAGTTGAATGTAACATCAATGAAATAATAATGGTTTGTCTGGTGATGGTCAAGGGACGGAGCATAGAACATCTCCACTGTGATAGTTCGTCCCTTCTCGTTCTGTGAACTGCAGGGAACTGTTTCGGTGTCTGTCACTCAAACTGGACTTCATCTGCCCACATGAACACAGCCTCCTATGTTTTTTTAATGCAGTGCTATTTTCAGTCTGAATGTGGCTTTAACAGGAACAGTGCAGCTAGTGTGGAGCAGATATAGTCAACAGGAAAATATATTATCTGTAACCGTCATCGTGGTACAGAACGTGATGTGGGTTGCATTAAATGTATCTGTGATCAACTTTTAGTTGGAGATGGGGCAACTACATCATTTTAAGAACACAAATACATACACAAAGTCCACTTTACCAGGCTGGACTGGTCACGGCCTCTGTGTGTCTGCAGTCCTCACTTCAGCTGTACAGTTTGGCAGCTCTGTTCTCACACGCAGTGGAGAGCAGTATTATGTTTATGTCCATTAAAGACTGAGTCCATTTTGAGGGAGTGAGGGGGCTTCTGAGTGGAGGCCATCTGGTGGCTTTTACACTAGCTAGCAGGATCCTCCCCTGGAAAACGAGTACAGTGTGTTCATGCAATCCTGTCTCCATTGAAACAAAAATGAAAACTACAATATGCAACATAAACTAGTGTTTGAATGAATACACTGGGCTCTGACCAGCCCGCCCTCCTCTACCTACACTGTGCCATACTCTGCACAGAACTCCAGGTATTAGTCAGGATCATATCACGATAATTAAGATGCTTCAAAGTCCAAAATCCCTGTGTCTCTGAATAGATCACATGTGGAAAACACTTAATAAAATCCTTCAGTTTGTTACAGGCGCACATGCATATTATTTCTGCCTGCACCACTCCCTCTCATCATAGATATGTTTACAGCTACCAATTATGATCAAGACTTACTGTCCCATAAACTCATTCATTTATTAATCACGGCACAGTCTGACCTGCTGAGGCTCCTGCTGACTCGGTGTTGGCCTCAGATATGAAGTTGAAAGATTTCGCATTCAGCACAAGTGAAACAGGCAGCTGAAGTGAGAGTGGGGAAGCCAAGTGGGTTGAACTCATTTCGCTGATTGGAGTCTCACTGGAAGTTGGGAGCTAAGAGATCGCCTCTTGTCTCGTTAATGAGTCAACATGATGTTAATTAACATGGGTTCAGTATTGGCAGGCAGGAATAAACAGCCTCTGTCTGGCTCGTTGCTCCTCTAATGAACCAGTGATCAGCTGTTACTGCATCTCCATAAACAAATCCCACAAATGAACTTGAGCAGGTAGAGCATCCGAAATTCAGCTTTTAGCACTTTGACCACAACAGTGTAATTACAGAATAACCATGATGCATTCACTTTGGTGTGTGTGTGTGTGTGATTTTGAGCTGTTCAAGGAGTTAGGCAAGATAAGATTAATACCCATGTATGACACAGGAGAGCCACATAACATCCATATCTCCTCCACCAGCTCTAAATATCAGCCTTTAATGCCCATTGTCGTGTAGGTACTAATGGTACCGATCCTACTGATCCAGTATTAATACTCAACAACGCAGTAGATTTTGTATTTGTGTATCGGGTCTTGTCAGACTTGTCTTCACACTAGCTGAGGATTAAGAGAACAGGTCTGATGACTGCATTAACTAGGTGATTTGTTGTCCACAATATGTGCACAATAATTAGCAAATAACACATGAAAGCAGCACATGAACCACAATACATCAAACATGGTCTACGTCCGTGCAGATGTCCTGAACAGTCACAGTGCATTACCGACAGCCGACCACTGTGTCGTCTCTCCAGTCATTCTCCTTCTGCTGGGACTCATGTTACAGAGTGGACGTCGTACCATCCACTGTGATTTTTTTTATTATATACTTCTTCAGGCCATCGCTGTGAGAATATGCTTTAATTTATGAATATGACACAGAGAATATGGAAATCATGGCTACTTTTAATTCATACTCATACATGCTGAAGTTCAAATTCTCTTGTAACTCTTTCCAGACTAGTGAGAATCTTCCACTAAGGTCTTCAATAATATAATAATAATCTCCGTTACTAAGACCAGACCCTGGTAATGAAGACCCTGATTGATCCCCTTATACCTCTTTATCTAGTTTTAGAAAACAGTAAATTAGTAAATAGAGTACATTTTAAAGCGTTGACAAACTTCAAGCTTTCACTACATGCTCTAAAAATCAGAGCCAGGTTCACTTCACTCAAATTAGTCCATATATATTATGTTCAGGTAATGTTTTACTTATCTTTTAGACTCCGTCTAGTTTTGACACTGAACAGACTTCTCATCACTTACTCTAGGTTTTTCCTCCAGTCCAGAGACAAGTCATTGTTAATGATCACTAAGCCTCTGTCTGAGGGAACTTAAAGGCATCACTTAAAGGTGGCAAAATGACAATATGACAGATGCCCTGTTTAGACTACAGTCTGCATACACTGACACACATGCATTACCCTAACAGGAAGGGATACAGTTACTAATAGACCTCTGTCAGGTGAGTGCTTTAGCAAAGACCAAGGAGATAGTTACCATGGAAACAGACATAAATTAAACCCCTTAAACAGGCAGGGTGGGGATGTCCATGCTCCACTTGTTTCCCCTCTAAAAGGTACAAAATTTATGACCATCTAACAGAGGAAGTAACTTTTCAAGCAACATTTGACATTTTGGGCTTGGATAGTGTATAAAGATGCCAAAATTGACAAATTGAGACAACAGCCAAGTACAGACCTTGAGGAAGGTCTCAAACATGGCCGAGCACTCACTGCTCATTTTTCATCTCAACAAACACCGTGTGAGCTCAAGAGCCCTTTAGAAAGTGCAACAGATAAAACAGGACATTTTGAGAATAGATTAAATAGCTCTCATTATCAGGCCTGTGCCCCCTCCCCCCTCCTCTCCCCCCAAAAGAGGGCAAATAGTGTTTAGTGTGAGAGAAGAGAACAATGTTTACATGCATATTATCAGCGGCTAGTGTTAATCACCTCTCTGCAGGCTGCAGAATGACAGGCCCCCGTGTCAGATTCTATTTTCTGCAGTATCAGTATTTCACGTTAAGAATATGTTTCCCCTCACACAACTGTTATCACAACAATAAAACACAACGCTATTGGAACTGTGTGGGTCAGTTTCAGCAAGCAGCAGGGCTTCCTCCTCACCTCGTTGTTTTGAAAACTGCTCACTTTTGGATTCAACTGTTTGTCTTCCTTACATACAAATTCCAAATAAGAGCAAAGTGAACTCCAATGGATACAACCTAGTGAATCATTAGCTTTTTAATCATTTAAGAAATGTCAGGCTACATCTTCGTGTCCTTTGGCAGCTTTTACATCTATCTAAAACACTTCAACAGTGAAAACGATATCACAGAGGCTACCTGCAGAGGCTACCGGCTCTGTATCTCTGCTGGAGATACTCTGCCAGAGCTACACTCTGATTGGTCATTTTTGGCTGCTGCACGCTACTGATGCCAGTAAAGATTGATTAGAATAAATGCAACATGGAAGAGAAAGAAAGAGATTTCTCATGGACACCGGTAGAAAACATGCTGCTGTTTGAGTATCTGCCAGGAGAAGCAGTAAGAAACAGATTCAGTTGAATTTAGTTTATTTATATACTGTAGAGCCAAATAACAAAAATTGTTGTGGCACTTTAGGCACTTTACAAAGAAAAGTTAAGAGCTTATGGAATTACACGGAAAACATATATAATTATATAGAAGACACAACTACTCCCCCGTGAGCAGCTCTAGGCAACAGCATGCAGTCACTGGTCCTACCAACCTGCCCAGTGTTTTCGCTGCTTCTTTTTTTTGTTGCCTGCTGTTTTTTTCTTGTTGCCTGCTGTTCTTTTGTTTCTCCTCTTTCCACTCACCCCAACCAGTCGAGGGAGATGGCCACCAGGTTTAGGGTGGGCGGCCATGTGCTGCAACCAGTTGGAGTGAGGAAAGAGTGCGAGATGGAGAGGAAGATGCACAACTATGGGAGATAAAAGACAAGTTCATGACATGCAATAAGTAGAATAATATCCAATAATCCATCTAGAGTAACTTCTGATATAAACATCTACTTGGACTTCTGGATGAATTGAATAATAGAATATAAGCCTGAAGAGGCATCTGAACTGCAACTTCAATGGTTGGGGGAGACAGACAATGTGTGTTTCTGCAATTTAGCGCTGCTTTGAAAAACCACAAACTCTTTCAACTGCTCAAATATCAGTAGTGGGAGAAGGATAGAAGGAAAATATTAAAGAGCTGAGAGGTGGTTAATCAATAATAACCATTTACTATTTGATTATAATTTGTGTTAGGAATCTGCATCTGTTAATAATAATCTCTAATTTAAATTTTTACATTTCTCCCTTACTCTGTAGTGAGGTAAAATCTGCAAATTACGTCCTGGCAACTGGACCTCCATCTTCTTGATGTCATTTTACTGTACTGTATTTTTACAAATAATTTAATGTATAATGCATATAGTGCAATTTATATCATATTATGGACAATGTATTAACATATGAAATTGCAACTAACACAATGATCTTTCCCAAACCCTAACCAAGTAGTTTTTGTGCCTAAAAGTAATTAAACTGTTACCATAGCAATGTTAACTTGTAAAAGGGGAATTAATTTATTTTACGTCACTGGTTTGAACAGTTTACCTCCTGATGGGTTGTGTAAGAGTGCAGGGACATACATATACCTTATCTATATAAAAAGCCTACACTTAATTCAAAATGCTGCAGCCAGGGTTCTGACTGGAATTAGTAAGAGAGATCATATTTCTCTTACGTTAGCTTCTCTCCACTGGGTCCCTGTGAAATCTAAAATTGAATTTAAAATTCTTCTCCTCACATATAAAGCACTTAAAGACCTCATATGTTAATTTTTCCCAGCAGAGCTGTGCGTTCTCAGACTGCAGGTTTACTTGTGGTTCCTAAAGTTTCCAAATGTAGAATGGGAGGCAGAGCCTTTAGCTATCAAGCCCCTCTCCTGTGGAACCTGGAGGCAGACACCCTCTCTACATTTAAGACTAGACTTAAAACTTTCCTTTATTATAAAGCTTATAGTTAGAGATGGATCAGGTGACTCTGAACCATCTCTTAGTTATGCTGATATAGGTTAATCTGATGGGGGACCTCTATTGATACACTGAGCTCCTCTCCTCTCTCCTTTCTCCTCTCTGTCTCTCTGTACAATTCTGCAGGTATCCTTGGCCTTGGAGCTGTATACCTCAAGAGTGCAGTTACTGGTCCTGCCCAAAATTTCTTTGCTGCTTGTTCTTGTTTTTGTTGCCTGCTGTTCTTTTCTCTCTTCTCTTTCCACTCAGTCCAACTGGTCGAGGCAGATGGCCGCCCACCATTTGCCTAAAGCTTGCTCAAATGAGATTGTTTGGTTTTCTATATCATTTTTTTGTATAATTATTCTCTGTAGGGTCTTAAACCTTATACTGTAAAGTGCCTTGAGATAACTTCTGTTGTGATTTGGAGCTATACAAATTAAATTGAATTTAACTGAATTGAATATGAGTAAGACGTGTTAAAGTTCGAGGTGCAGACAGTGTGTGTGTGTGTGAGAGAGAGAGTTCATTGCTTTTTCTTGTCTTAAAGATTCTGTGGATGCCACAATAACAGATTATATCTTTATTTCACAGCTACATTACCGTAGAATGTCCTAGCCCTTTGCTGGCTCCTCAGCTTTGTTCAGCAGCTTTGACTTGTCCCAGCTCGTGAATAAGCTCGCCCTCCGTAACAGTAAAGTCTGGGCTAGCCAAGGAGAAAGCAGCCTTGGCAGGCCGCCCTCAGCCTTTCACATGGACACATTGCTGTGATCCCTAACAGGAGGCAGCAGAGCAAGACACTGCATCTATTCAGCAGGGAGCTGGGCTTTTGATTTGGTTCACGGGGATCACTTCTAGCTGCAGACAAGCATTAACACTGAGTGGGTCGTCATCTTTGACTTGATCAACCAATGATAGGGGAGCAGCGGCGCTCCAGCTTTAAAATGAGTTGAAGTAAAAAGGGTTTCTGTGCCACCAGCGCCTGGCTGAATCAAAATGTTGTCTTTTATTCCAAACCCATTAGCAACCTCCGGACACATGCTATAATAAAAATACACATTTATTTTGGTCAAAATGGGATGAAAACAGCACTTCAAAGCTCTTGCAGACTGAAGTAGCAATTTGGATGTTTCATTTTTTTCCTCTTTCATTGCATCGGTGTGGTTTTGGTCATGAGGAGACCTATTCACAAAGCCCAGGATTGTCCCTTCAGAAAGACGATTCTATAATGAAGAGATATCATTTCTTCTATTAATGTACAGGCTTGTGTGGACGTGTGTACGCATGCGTGAATGTGTTTGTGCGTGTGATTCAAACAGATGTCAATCAAAGGAGACGGAAAGTAGGCTAATGGAGGTTTAGGCTGCCAGACTCTCATTATCAACTCATTCACTGTGACTCACAAAAAATAAATAAACCAAAAGAAAAAAACAACAAAAAACTTTCTTTTAAAGGAGTGCTGTGCTGTGTCAGTAGTAGAGAATCTTTTACAAGAACTGGATCTGAAAGAATTGCAACAATGGAAGGTAAAACATTCTGTATTTCTTCAGTAATCCTGATCCAAAGAGCATGTTGCATAATCTCTGGTTGGTGTGATACTATGCTTAGCACTGGATTCTATTAATGATGTAAAGATAGTCAAAGACCCCATTTCCATCAATCAGATCACAAATATGCAGAGCTAGTGCTGGTGTACATGCCCACCAAGACAGATTGCGTTCGGATCACTCAAATCACTTGTTGCATTTGTCTGGGACAAGTTTGACCACGTACCCTCTGTAGCGTAAAAGCCAGCGCACCCTGGTATGGTTATTCTGTTGTTGTTATTCCTCCTGCTCAAACTGGCCATTACAATATTTTTTTACTCTCAATGCAATTTCAGTATAAGTGATCAGGGACATAGGAGTCTGTGCTTTATACTAAATTAACAAATCAGAGTTCCAGTGTCCAAGGAAATTGAAGTCATTGAACATTGACAACATAGACATTGAAGACATCTAATTGATTAACTCTGACAGATGAAGTTTCATTTAAGGTTCAGATGATGCAATTTTTGTACATTGAATTTGTCCCTTATCATTTCCATTAAAAAGGAATTAAGTGGAGGTGCATTAAGAATGAATCTTTTTTTTTGTTAGGGCTCTGTAAATAATTATTTCTTCAACAAGACTGCAATAGTTTATGAAAGCTTTGTGTATTTAGAACATAATAGCTAGTCAAAACTAGAGGTGGAGGTGATTTCCTGATAGAAGTTATACACACGTGTGAATGTCTTTGTAGCATTATCATTTTAGCAGTCCTGGCACTGCACGCAACCTGTAGTGCATACCTTTGAGTCCTAGTGTACAACAGCCATTTTAACAGCATCAGGGTGATGTTAGCGTATGTAGCTTTGAGTCCCAGTGGGTCTAATTCAACACTTGTTTGTGGCACTGTGGCACCTTGAGACCAGCAGCCTGATGTCTGACATGCTGTTGCCCATGGCTGCTTTCCAGCGCAGCATCAGTCGGGGATCAGCAGCCGTGTAAAACAGGCCCACGCGACCTGAAACTTTAATGCTGACACAAAAGGCTAGTAGGATCCTGCTCATCCCCCATCCTGGGGTGCTGTGGGACTTCTAGACCTGAGCAGTGCAACTCTCGATGGTGTACGTGACGCCGTATCTCACCTTAAACTTCATCACAGGAACATGTTAATGAATACGAGGGATTCATTTACAGATGTCGCAACAAGTAAGCCATGCGACAGCAGAGGTGCATTCAGTAATGGCACCTCTCTCTCTCTCCCGCACACATGCACTGCTCCTAGCTTCTGCCTCACTTCCTCCACCGCACCACGGGCACTCTGTGAGCAGCATGCAGTTAATTATTGAGCACCTGAAGAGCAGCACAGCTCTCAGCCTGCTGCCGTCTGGCTGTTTAAAATAGCTCTCTCCACACACACACGCACACACTCTGTGTGTGGCACACATACTGTTTACACCAAATCACATACTTTTATGTCAAGTGTTAAGCTGATATCAGTAATACTGAACCTTTTTTTGTTTTTTAAATGTGACTGCATAATGTCCACAGTGCTAATTCTACAGTAATGTTGGTGTCAGAGTCCAAAATCTTACCCCATTACTGGACTCACACACATACATACACACAGTGCAAAGACAGTGTAGTCCATCCCAGTGATTTGATGTTTGAATACAGATTGTATGATGCTTGATTGTATGATCACATTTGTATCAACACTGAAAGTGAAAACATTTTACACAATATACTGTTTTTTCTTTTGTGCTTCTAATGTCCGACCAAGAGATATTTAAAAACACGGGAACATTAGTTAACGATTCACTGAGAAGAAAATTGCATCTTGCAACTTGTTCAGATTAATTGCAGAAGTACTTGAACATGCCGCTGGGCAGCAATCAAAATGGGATATAGCCAAGTCTCAATTATGTACTTCACTACATGTCATGTGCAACATTTAAGACGCCACCATTTCCCTCTATAGTTTATTTGTGTTGTATCTGTGATCATTTGCTGTCTTAGAATGTCCAAAAGCTACTTGGTTTTCTTGGCTTTATTAGTTACTCATTAGTTAGTTTGTATAATATAATTTATCTAAGACACATTTCAAACAAAATTCTATCCTTGTAAGTAGTGATAACAAGTACTCAATTCAAAATGATGTCACCTTCCCTTGTCATCTGAGCTATTAGTGAACATAGATTGTTCACTATGTCCTTGTTTCATGATAATGTCTAACTTATTAGAAAAGATGTATTTAAATTGGAAACATTTTTTGGTTTATTAGATTGAATTGAATTCAATGTATTAATAAAATTACTTAATGTTGCATATAAATGGGAAAAGGCTTTACCAGTCATAATTAAAATTCCATAACTTCCAGTATTTTGATTTTGTTTTAATAAAACATTTTCTGTTTCCTCCTATTTAATTTGCTTACAAAATGTTATAATTTGCTATATATTTCACTTATTCCAAGGTCCACTCAAAGCCCTAATGGAGCTTTTTACATTTAATGAAACTGGCCATTAACTTCCTCTTTCAACATCTCCATTTAGCCAAGACCCAAAACCTTACAAACATTGCATTAAGTGTTTAGTCATACCCAGTCTTAGTAGAATAAGATGTGATCCAATGTGATCCAATGTGGTGATGTGCTAAACCTAAGCAGACTGAAATAGCAACAGCAGCTACGGGTAGAAAAGAGTAGCATTCTGTCTTTTTCCCTACGCTTCACATTTCTCACAGTGTCTGAAGATAATCAGTGTGGTTTGAGCTTAGCAGTGGTCCTACCCTGTATGGTGCTTTGGGCAAACTTCCCTTAATTGTCCCCTCAAAAGAGATAGACACAAAAATGAAATGCCTTTTTCTGCCATAACTGTACATTTTTAAAGCTTTCGGCACATCTGAACAATGCAACAGAATTTATCATTTGAGCCCAGATTGACAAGATAGATACAAGGAACCAACTGGACCAGGGGCTTTACTACCAGCTAAGATACAGCTCAGCTACTGTAAAGGTCTGTAGTACAGGTGTTTGTCAGCGAAACCTGCTGGATAAGTACAGATAAAAAAACAAATCATACATACAATTCTGGTCAGGAGGTGGATTTCAAGCAAGACCAAATATAATAGTATTATGTATAAGTGTTAGACAACCGCTCTAATAGCTATGACGCGTGTTTGCCCACAAGCAGCTCACAGGAGCACAGTTCCAGCTTCACTCCACTGCATTAAGTAAAGAATGAAAGCAGCTTGCTTCCATGTGATATTTGTTATTTTTAGTTGTAAATACTGTCGTAATAAAGTTGCGATAGTAATGTCTATGATAGCATACCACAAATGTAATGTGCAGACATTTTGGCATTTTATGTTTTTTTTGTGCTCCTTTGTGTGTTCTTGTTTATTTCCAGGATTGTGTGTGTGCAACTGAGGTACAAGTTGGTGTGTGTGTGTGTGCGTGTGTGTGTGCTTGTGCGTGTGTGCATATGCATGTGCATGCAGTTATATGTGTTTGTCTCTGAGGGTTGTGCTGTCTGTCTCATGTTTTAACGAGATATGACTCCCAGTCTTTTCCAATCAGTGTTTGCTGGAGCTACTCTGAGCAGACGCCTCGAACAAAACAATGATTATATATATATGTGTGTGTGTGTGTGTGTGTATATATGTATATATTAATACACAGCCAACACATCAATAAATAAACATTTCCATGTTTTCCTACAGCATCCCTTCCTGGTAACAAAATATATCTATCTATACATACATACACACACACACACACACACACACACACATACATATATATATATATATATATATATATATACACACAAATATATACTTAGAAAGATAGATAGATAGATAGATAGATAGATAGATAGATAGATCGATCGATAGATAGATAGATAGATAGATAGATAGATAGATAGATAGATACAACGTCGCGCACACAGACTACAAAAAAAAATAGAGAATCTTTAATGTTGCATTTAGAGTAAATCAGGCAGGCAGAGAAACAGGCAGACACTCCCCAGTGACCTGAATGGGGAGTCACAAGAGAATACCCATACGAGCTGCTCTCTGCTAAATGCACTCTCATATTAATATTTTAAAACCGTCCATAATGCTGGAGGAAAAAAGAGGAAGGATCCAGGAGGAGGAGGAGGAGGAGGACACATACATCAATTTGCCCAAGGTCCTCACTCTGGGAACTTGAAATAGAGGGATATTTTGCCATTAGATGAAACTGTCCATTGTGCTGGCTTCTCAGAAGCATATAAACCACCACTCCACCCTCTCTCATACACACTGTAAAGACGTGCATCACTGGGCCACACCTTGGTGTGAGCAGGAAAACGCAGGCCGCTCATCAGAACTTGCTGCACCGTAGAGTGACGTTTCAAATTAACTGTATATTATTGTAGTTGACAGATAATAATTCCTCATCATACTTCACTGTTTCCTTGTGCTAATTTGATGAGCGTGATTCAGATGTGGTACTCAGCCCCTAGGCCATTTGCAAAATAATCTATATAATGTTTTTTTTTATATAAATAATTTTTTAAATTATGATTGTAGCAGGCACACAACTTTCAGAATGCAGATTGTTGTTTTATTTCTTTATTTGATTCTTTATCTGATTTTCTGAAAAAGAAAAAAAAATATTCAAGCGGTCAGAACAATGTAATAATTATTTAATAACAGTAAATAAATAATGATTAAATGTTGCACATTAAGAACAAACTGAAATGTTCTATGTCTAGACAGATAAGGAAAGTCTACTTTCCAAATCTGACACATGATACACTACTTTATGTCTTTTAGTATAAGACACCAGAGATTTAATGCACACATATTTTTAAAATAGTTAAACATGAGGTAATAGAGAAAGCTTATAGGGAAAAAAATAAAATGAATATGGCTAACTGCTAACATAAAGATCTGAATAAGCTTTGCTGCTTAACACATCAGACTTTGTCATCATGTGTAAATCCTGGGATCATGCTTTTGTTAGCAGGACGGGATGCTGTAGGAAACACGGGAATGTTTATTTATTGATGTATTGGCTGTTATAGCAGACTGGGCTCCCAAGTGGTGTCCCTGGAAAATGCAGTATTACATACTGCATGATGATGACACTGCTCTACAAAATCACAGTTTTTGTTGTAGTCTAGCTGAATGCTGGAATGAAATATTAATCAAAGATGTTTTAATAGAAGCCAGTCTGTTAATTGTGATTATAGCCGCTGCCAATGCTAAAAACAATGTGCGACTTGATAAGTTGCAGGCCAGCTATACCAAACAGTATTTGGTCCTCTTAGTGTGCTGGTTCTCCATCCCTCACCTTGCCGGATAGTTACTTTCACACATGTTTCATGTCAAACTCATTAGCATATCATTGCCTGTGACCATAATTGTTTAATGAGTCGTTAATAACTAACACAGTAATTAGCATCGGTGGCATAATTATGTGTAGTGGGTGCAGCATTTTGTTTTGGAATAATTATCACCATTGACGGGCTTTTCCACAAACAAGCAGAACCATGAGAGGCGGTGGAGGGTGTACACAAACTGCTGCAGGAAACACAAACAGCACACACCTCCTGAGAAGAAACAAATAAAACAGGCATCACAAACACGACTGTGGTTCAGGGCCGGAGCTGAGCTTCCTCAAATAAGGAGGTCACGAGTCCAAACCCAGCAACCTGCCTAACCAACTACACCCCACCCCCCAAACAGAAAAAGAAATCATTTTTAAACTGGGAAATCTTCTTTGTCCATCTAGGTTTTGTACGGTTACAGTAACGATTCTGTACAGTTTATTAATCATTTTAATCTGGACATACAGGAAAACTAAATCTTTTCCAATAAAATACTGAGATTTGTGTGATTTAAAATAATGGAGAAGGTCTAATTACTTTTATTCCATTTAAATTTTTCTTCAGATGAGAATAATTCTTCCTCTTATTATTTTTACATTGATGTTATTACATTGTTCTATTTAACTAATAGAAAAAAATGAATGAAACACCCCCCCAATATTTTTCCAGTGCTGGAGAATCATTTCTATTTAATAAATGTTAATTTTCATAGAAACAAATAAATATTTTGAGTAGATTATTATTCCATGGTATTACTATTATTTTTAAAGTAGCTTGGAAGATGTGAAAAACACAACCAAGAAGATTTACAAGATATGATAAATGTTACGAATTAAGATACTGGAGATGCACAAAGTGGGAAGAAGCAGCAAAAATATCAAATTATGAATTAATAGTTAACAATATATATTAAATAATTACTATTAATATATGTGATGTATTGTTATGTGTATTATATATGATTTTCTGCACTTCTCTGAGTGTATATTTGATGCAAATTAGCATTAAGCTAATTCTGGAACTGCTCAGTATAAAATAATACATAAATAAAAGGAAAATACATACTATATATAGACCATATATCTTATGTGCAGACCTACCTGCACCGTGCAGTCTATGGATTAAAGGCTCTGTCTATAAATTTTGGCTCACCCACAGCTTGACATTTGCTCAGGGGGCCTGTGCCTTTAAAGACCCTGACAGCAGCCTCACGTCCACTTTGATGAAGCAAATGTAGCTGAAATCGTTGGGGTGAGCTAAATGTGAAAGAGGCAGCCCGGTTTATTTTAGAGGGCCTGCAGCCTTGTGTGCTCTGTGAATATGAAATGTCCTGAATGTCCACAAAAAACATTTCTTAGAAAATGATTTTTAAAAAGAAGCGATTCAGTGAAGGAAGGCCCTGCTAGTGTAAATGGAGGAATACAAACAGCAGGATGTTGGCAGAGCAGACAAAGACATTGGAAACATTCTATAAAACCTGCAGCACTTGAGCTCACTCTGTCTGCTATCTGCCTCCTCTCCTCTGAAACACAATTATGTGGCCATTGGCAAACACTGGCGCCAAACACAGCCATTTTTCCTCCTTGCCACCAGATGGTTCCATTGAGAATAGATGTACGGCCACTGTTTGTCTTCTACTTAGAGCCGGGGTCGTAATGGAGTCGCTAATGATTATAAAACACCTGCTCTGAAAATAAAACAAACAGAAAGACTGGCCAGGGCCGGGAGCTAAATACCTATGTGATCAGGTTGAAAAGGTGCTGGGCTTGTGCTCGGCTGGTACTTATCCAGGGACACAAACCCTCAGCAGATGTCCCACCTATAGAGTTAAGAGGCTGCAATCTCATCCACAAAAAGCAGACACGCACACACGCATCGTCACAGTCTCCATAATAGCTAATTGGCTGTTTGTTCAATGGAGAGAAAGGCTTGTTTCCACAAAGGGGTCATGTCTGGGATGGTCTGTGGTCTCTTCAGATGCCAGGCTAGAGTTTCATGTGGTTTGGAGGTTATCAGTGCCCCAAAGCTGCCTTACAATAGAAATGTTTGTACAGTGGCAGGATGAGCACGAGGCAGCTGTCGGGACACGACAAGCAGAAGGGTTGAGCAATAAAGTAAAATGCTACAATCAACATTGTCATAATCACTTTAGTTATTTACTTAATGGGTTAATCATTGCAGCATGTTCTCGGTGCATCCGTCAATTGAAACCATGTTGATTCCTTCTCTTGCTGTATGAAGAGTTTCAGTTGACCTCAGTGCACCTGCTTTGTCAAACTGACCTGAAGGCCGATCACTTCGATTCAAACAAGAGGATTTTCTACCGATAGTTTGAACCGACCAACTATACGTCTTTTCAATTGTAAAAGAAACTTGCTCATTTTATATTATCTTATAAAATACATCAGAAGGTTGTTAATCCAGAGCCTGAGAGAAGGAAAGGAGCAACCTGGAGTATTTTACTGAACCTTCTAAAAAGACTGGAGCCGCTGGATGGACGAAGTTTTGTTCATATTCACCATATGTTTTGAATAAAGTGAGTCACTTAAAGGTGGCAGGGAGGATGGTGGGAGAACAGCGTGCATGACTGTTCCACTAGAAACTTGAGTTTTACTCTACAGAATCACAGAACCCACTCTTCCTGTAAACTCTGCTGTGAGTGTCTAGAGATTTAATAATGCTACACTCACTCAAACTGGATGTTGGATTGCAAAATGGCATATTCTAGTAAAAAAAGTGTCTCAATGTATCCTGATTATGTTATCACAAACTGTAATGCAGTCTCAGCTGTGTTCCCTACAAAAATGTACTTGTGCCTACATAAAGAAGACAGTTTTTAGACAACAGGGTTCTGCTGTTACAGTTTAAAGACTCAAAGGGGCAGGTGCTCAATTGTAAAAAAGGATCATTGATCAATAGGGAGAATAACCTATTTCCCAATATAACAAATTTATTTATTTGTGTGTATGTATTAAAATACATATACATACATATACATCATCATCATTATCTCCCTGGTAATCAATGTAAATAAAACATGGTATGAATAGTAAATAAATAACCTATAGGTATTTATTTTCACCTTGATTGAAATAATTAGGGAGACTGTGTCTCAGCTGGCAGAGCAGTTGTCCATTAACCCCAGAACTGGTGGTTGGACTCACGGTTCCTCTTCGCCACATGTTGAAATGACCCTGGACAAAACCCTGAACCTTAAAGCAGCTTAAATAAAGAATTTTCCCTAGAGGTTTAATAAAGTATATGTTGCTGTCATTATTATAATTACAACAAAAAGGCAGCTTTGCTGTACGCTTTTAACACGTGGCCTTGGGCTGTACATGGGAGACATGTAAGACAGTAAACATTAAAATGAATTTTGTTTTTCTTTTTCTTTATCTCACAACTTTTAAACAAAAGAAAAATCGTTACTGTGTAGTAGCTTAAAGTACAGAATGTATACATTTTTATAGATAAGAAAATAGACAGTAGAAAACTGAGGCATTAGTAATAATCATGGGCCTTTCTTGTGAGGTTAGTCATTCTGGGCTCTTGAACAAATGACTCATTCACTGTTTCCTGGTCTCTCAGAAAAGTGAACTGCTTTTGCTGTTGACTGATAAAACAATTTAGCGAATAATCTTATAAATAATTCGTTTAATTCAATCTATAATTAATAATATATAAATGTATTTCACAATAATTTGTTATTTATTTGGTACAAAAATAATTTTTAGTACATGTATTATTAACTAAAGAAATACATGAAATATTAAAGACATTTACCTAATTAAACTGAAAGTAAAAAAATAATAGTCATAATTTATTTAATTATTGTTAAATATTTTTTTTATTTTTCTACTGTATTACAAGAATGCCATTCATTCACAACTCATTGCTACTGCATGTGATGTTAATATATGGATATTGTTCTACATAGAGAAATAAATATTATATATATATATGCGTATTTTGCACTAACAATATGCTATGAGGAGGGGTGCTAATGCTACTGGTAAATTTGGACCCTTCTCAGCAATAGAAACTGGATCAAGACCATCATGCCACCATTTAAATTCATCAGCATGTGACATTTATCTGTCAGAAGAAGAGGAAACCCTTCGCATTTGAATATCTTTTGTAGCCGGAGACAAAGCCTCCGCGGTGTCTATAACTGTGAAACATACAGAGTTAACAGGCTGCAAATCTGCATGTGGGTGGGGGCGGGGTGTGTTGCTGGAGCTTCTGCTCCCCTCTGGTCTTCAACATCTCAATCATGTCTCCCGGGCCCCGCCCCCTTGTATTAGCCCCCAGAATGTGATGGACATCCTTTCACTGGCTGCCTGACCTCTCGTAATCCTGTTTCACAGACCAGCTCCCCGCTGTAGCCGGCACAATGGCAGGCGCTCAGCCTCCTCCCAGCTGATATTCTGACAGACTTGATCGAGCAAATTAGTATCCTTTGGTAAGGGCTTGACCAAAGCCCTTTTCAACACCCTACCAGAATCAATAAAGACCAGTGAACAGCATGTTTCTTTCTTTTTTGTCCTCTCCTTCGCTTCCTGGTCACTGTGTGTACGGCTTTATCCAGGGTTCAGGCTGCCATGTGTGTTTCCTCCAAACTGCCCCTATTACTGGTGGAGATCAAAGGTTAACATGACTGACGGTCAGTATGTAATCAGGATTTCACCCTACATGATGTTTAACTGAGGGTGGCCAATGGTAGGGATAAAAGAAATATTAAAAAATAAGGTGACCATTTTTCAAATGAAGCTATGCAGTAGTCTGACCTATGCTTTATATAAGCAAACAAAGTTAATGGAAACAAAGTTAATGATGCATGTTTCACGGATACAGCAAAGAAAAAAATTAACAATAAAAAACCCCTTATTAGACTCAGTGCAAAAATCAGGAATCATGTATGAAACAGGATATATGTGACAGTCTGACGTGTTTCTGATGCTGCTGTGGGTTTATTTGGAAGCTTAATGGTACAGCTGATCATATTTCCCACTATTCTCTGAGAAACACTGCCAATTATGATGATCAAACATATCCAAATGTCCTCTCAATGTAAACTGCTGCTGCTCATAATGACTGTTTGACGTGCTTTTAGTGTCCACTTTACGAGCTCAGCTCGTCTCCCGTCCTCAGTAACACGAGTCGAAGGCGATGATGCACCTGCAGAACTAAAGGCAAAGCTGCCTCATTCATGTTGGATCGTTGGAAAGTTGTGTAAGATGTAAATGAAAACAGACCACGATCATTTGAAAATCACTTTAAAACATATATTTGATTTCAAAAGGTACAAATATAACACAGCAAATGCAGAACACGAGCAGATACCATTTGACTATTGCAGAACAGTACATTAATTCCAATTTGATAGTTTTGCCGTCAACATTTCCTGTGCTTTTACTTAGTGTCAGTGTTTGGCAAATAGTGTTTCAAAACACATTTGATCAATAAAAAGTGCTCAAGAGACCTCAATATATTTAATGTTATTTTTTATAATTTTGCATTTTTTCCACCAAAAACAAAAAAACGATTTTGAATGAATAAGTGAACTGAAATAAGGACCCGTCCAGTCAGAGCTGGATCTGATAAATGCTGATGGTTCCACATTTCTGTGCAGCCTGACAACAACAGGCTGCAACCTTTCCTCTCCTCTGTGTGGGCTAATCCATTTTCACTCAACTTTTTATGGCTGAATCTAACCCTGTGTAAATTAGCTGTGCCTGATGTAAATTATTGTTTATATATATATATATATATATATATATATATATATATATATATATATATATATATATATATATATATAAAATTTGCTTATCACTGCCATTTCCTCAGCAGAGATGTAGCTCTGTCATTTTAAGCAACATTAATTATTTTGAGCCTACATAACCACCAAGCTATAATTGTACATTGTGCAAGTGTAGTACAGGCATAATTTTACTCAAAATTGTAAATAACATTTTATCAAATGTGCAGCTGTTGATGCAAAAATAGTTCTTAATTAATACTCTGAATGAGCTGACAAGTCATCGTGTGCATTCCGTGAAAGACAGAGAGGTTATACACATGTTTGTGATTAGAGAGGATCTCACCAAGAAACAAAGAAGGGTGTCATCATAGTGTTTTTGTGACAGTACATCAAATATTGAGCAGAAATGAAACATAGATCTACAAGCATCAATGAGCTGTATGATAATCTATTTGACATGCCAAGTGTCAAAGTTTAAATTATCATCATCTCCTGTAGAAACAGCATCAGTCATGTGACTTAATGTAGGTCCAGGTGATATTTTTCCTCTTTTGAAGGACCCATTTGCATGTTTGAGCGCATTAACTGCTAACCATGTTTACATTACTGCTTACCCTGTTCCAGAGCACAATGTAGAGTGTTTTGATTCTACATTAATTAGCGGCTACCATTTATTTCCATATGCTATAATAATCAACTTGCAAAGCCCTGAAATATGCTTTAATTAAGTCATCTCAATTAGCAAGAGAAAGATGAACAATAACATTCATTTTAAAACATAAAAAAACGTATATATTGACACGGAGGTAACCAATGTGACGCTGCTAGGTTCATGGTCTGCACTAAAAAACATCTCAACCTGACTAAATTGTGCTAAAACATAAACTGTCCTCAGATAAAAGGGTCACTGTGAATCTGATGAGCGAAAATAAGTTTTCAAAACTAATGGTTTGTTTGGGGGGGGGGGGGGGGGGGGGGGGGGGCAATTACACATACTTTGGGCTCCTGCCATATTTATGACATGAGCTCCTCCCTTCCTGCTGTTGGGCTCCTTAGTCCCCTTGAGGAATGCCTTTCAGTTGTCAATATTCAATTATCACCAACAGGACCCTGTAGAGGGCTGTTTTTGCAGGCAGATGTTAGGACACTCCACGGCAGGTCACTAATTTACTCTGTCACCGTGTCCTCTCCTGAGCACTGTTCAACCCTGCAGCTCCCCCAGGCCCTGCCCTCCAAACAGACAACAACATCACTGGAATCCTATGCATGCAATAGGAATCCCAGAATGAATCCCAAGGGTGTGATTTCCCCCGGGACGGTGGGTTGGGGGCAGATCTTCCTCTTTTGTGCCCACTACTCACTAGACATTCGTGGAGATGTTTTCCCTCTCACCTGAAAGGCTTCATCAGTTCTGACTCGCTGGTTATTGACAGTTACAGTAACTCATCATCATGGCTGGATAATGGTCAAGAGACTAGTATAAGAAACGTGGCACTGTCTTATTATCCAGTTCAAAGAAGAGAGACATTTCCAAACCTATCACTGTTGTTCACAGATTTTTGGATCATTATAAGTGACAATTTTCTGCAAACAATGTTTTGGTGGTTGAGGTTTGGGAAAAACCTGATTGGTTGGATGGTGCCAAAAGAAGATTTCCTGTCTCCTGTATTAAAGACAGACATGCTGCACATCCTTCCATCACCCTGACCTCCACTCTCTCATTTTCCACCTCATTATTTAAAGAGGACACTACTTACTGTATTCACAAATAAATGTTAGTCTGAACCTGTCAAAAATTGGTGATGAATCTGGATCTGTCTTTACATAATGGTTTGAAATCAGAGGTGTTCCATATCAATCATGAGTATTGAGCTCAGGGCTGATCCAGGCATAGTTTAAAGGATCTAGCTTAGGGCCAATCCATCATCAGCTAAAGTTCATCCAACGCTGATCTTTATTTCCCAGAATTCTTCTTTGGTCCTTAAACTGAGGGCGTCTATTCTACCTCTGTGTAGGATAGGAGGGGTGTGCTGCTCAAAGACAGAGTGGAGAAGAACGGAAGTCTGCTTCAGTGAACAGTGCTCAGGTGGTTTATAACAAACATTCGAACACCTCTGTTGAAATGATAAAGCTTCAGCTTTAGCTGAAGAATTGCATACCTGTCATTAACAGTTGCCCTTTGACAGGGGAAACGTGGGTAGCTCAGACAAATGTGCTGTGCATGTGTACTGTTGCACTTGGCTGATTCCTGAGCGTATGATGAATGTCACTGGGTTAGATATTTGCAAAGACAAGCAGCAGGATATTGACAAAGTTTAGTGGCTGTGCTTTGTCACAGCAGATAAATGACACCTTTCCCTCTGAGCAGCCGGGCCCTTTGAACTTGTCTGCTCTGATAAAGAATCAATAGAGTTGCTGCTTCTCACAGGAGACCGTCTGCAAGACCGATCACTGTCTGCTCGTGGACAGCAACACAGTAGCATTCATGTCACTTTTAGACTTACTGTAAACTGCCATTACTGCTTATATCAGTCTTTTCTGCTACACTTTGTGGTCTGGGTCATGGTTGTAGCAATTTAAACAAGACAGCCAAGAGGTATTTCTCTCAAACTCTAGGTTTTTCCAGTACAGACCGGTTTATTATTTGTGTCTGTCCCAGAAGTGTGCTACCTACAAAACTCACTAATTTCAACTTGAAGGAACAGCAGTTCGACCTGAGCTCCACTGTCGTGTTTGCGTTAGCAGTTTTTAATAAATCTTCGGATTGCAGCAACCTTGCATGTACCACTATGCATTTATTCCCTGGTGTCCACAGTTAGCTACATTTGTTCGTGTTTGGTTCATGAATAAAGCTGAAAAGCTGATGAGTACCCGGGGACCATCTATAGGTGCAAGTGCAAAGGTCAAGGACCAATTGTTTACTGAGAGCACTGTTACAAACTGGACCTGAATGAGCAGCATTTCTCTCACCACTGGAAGGCGTAGGAGACCAAAACCAGCGTATACTTGTATTAAAATAGAATTAATTGCTCACTGCGTGTGCAAAACCAGTTCACTATTGTTGTAATATTTTTTATTTGATTTTATATTATTCAAAAAGAAGCCAAAGTTTGAATATGACTGATGTTTGAGATCCAACAGGGGCGGTTCTAGGATTTCATCCTTAGGACGGCTTAGCTTTCACTGTATAACATCACTACTGATGTTAATCCTCATTAATATGTTGATGGGGAATTCCATTATGTATTAGCATCGAGCTAATAGGCTAGTTTACAATCAGAATATGCAGAATAGCAAAGAGAATAAAAAATGTATGTCAAAAAATCATCAACAAAAACGGATAATTGACATGTCCTGCATTTCTTAGTTATTTTAATTTGGATTTTAAAAAGTAAAAATTATAATTCAATAAATTTTGATAGTTGATCATTTGTGGTGGCTGAAATGGCAGACAGGTCTAGAACCGCCTCTGAGATCCAACTTGAAGAAAATGCATCAATTTTCTAATCATACCCTTTAAATGTGCTGTAGACTTTACCTCTGCTTTACAGTTTAGGCTTTTTTAGTTAATGTTTGGTTTAATTGGTGTTCACACAGTGTTTAAAACAACATACAAAAGGGACTGGAAGACAACATTTCTTCCCAGCTTCCAGCTGATCTGCTTAAAAGACAATATATGGTGCAGTTGTGAAGAAAGGAGCTCTGTGCTCAGTCGTACCATAAGTTAAAATCAACTCCCTGACATGTCCATAAGCAGAAATAAAATAAAAGGGAAAGAAAGAACCACAGGAACCCCCTCAGGAGATGTATCAGAGCCATTCTCTGAACTTGTCTCCCTAAGGAGGGTCAAGAGTAGTGAGCAGACACTTTCCTTTCTGAAGGAGGGCAGCCAAACAAACTCAGCTAAGAGAGCTCTCCAGGGAGCTCAGAGAGGAACTCTAAAGAGATCCTGGATTTATTGTCAAGCTCTGAATAATCTGCAACAGTTGCAACAATGCTGTGAATTTTGGGAGAGGTATTTGTTTAGAATGATTTTTCTTTTTTATGATTGCTTTGAACGTACTATATTATGATGGCATGAAAGTATGATCTAGATACTAGTTCCCTTCCTTCCGTCCAAAACTGTTGGTTCTATTGATGCTGGGATTACGTTCCAGGCAGCACTCGTTTGTAATTATTAAGTGGGAACCAAAAAAAAAAATCAGGCGGTGACCTTGGGTCCATTCTGTGCGGGGCAGCGTGCAGTTCCAGTGAATGGCCGAACACAGCGGGACTTGCAGGCACCTGGCCGGACGGCCCGGGCGCTCAACAATGCTGTCTGGGGGGTAATTACTACAAGGTATTCTTTAAAAAGACCAGATGGGGATGAGGTCCCACCCCACCCCATCATTTACAACAGAACCCCATTCAATGACATACTTAATCCACCCACCGGTTAGCTCTTTCAGAGTCTGCTGTTGTTGTGCTTGTTCCTTTATGCTAATTCAGCCTCACCCCACACCTCCCTTACAAATAGAGAGAGACAGGGGGAGAGGGAGAAAGTGAGGAAGACATAAGTGCCTCACGGGATTCAAAAAGCATTATTCATTTTCAAATTGTTTCCGCCACAGCAAGTACAGTAACATTTGTACCTCCCCTCCCTGCTCTTCTGTCTCTCTGCTGCCCCGAAGTGCAGCTTGGCTCTTTGAGCACAACTTACCCGGCGACAGCGGGAGAAAAATAACAGGGGGAAGGGCAGGAGACCTAGGCGAGAGAGACTGGAAGAGAGAGGCCTTTATAGGCAAGGTCAAGTCAGGGTTCAGGGTTCATGGTGGCACCAGCTGAGGTTGGCGTGGGGGTGTGGGGTAGTGGTGGGGGCACCTGTAATTTTGTGCACATATATCTGTTTCGTTTCCAGCTGGATGACCCCCCACCCCCATCCTCCCCTGCTTACCCAGTGCTACCCCAATCTAGTTAACCAGGACCCCCTCCTCTCCCAGCATCCCCAGAGAATACATAATCAGATCCTCCTCTTTTTATAGCCATGTACTCTTCTGCTCATCGCAGGCTAATGTTTCATTCGACTCTGGTGACTGGAGCTGTGACTTCTTCTCATCATTGCTTCCTATTAGTTTTTCTTTTTTTTTTAATACAGAATTTGAGCTGTTACACAAAAAAGTGTGATGGAAACCTTTCCTACTTTTACTGTTTATCAATGAATTAAACAAAGAATTGTGACACATGTAAGACAATTACGCCCACTAGTAAAACCTAACAAGGAATACTGGAAAGAAAAGTCGAACAGAATCTTTAGTTTCTCAGTAAAAATACAATATTATAAAGTGAATGATGTGAATTGTTGAGTAAAGACGTGATGTCCTGTGAGTTACAGGGTGTATAACTCAGATCAATATGTTAATGTAGCTGTTAGACCCAACAAAACCTGTCAGAACATATAGTTGAACCATACAGTGTTATATCATTATATTATTACAATGATGACTCTGTTTGACTTTTCTTCAGCTGTACCAAAAACTAAAACTGAGGTAAATCAAGACAGTTACTCTTCAGGAAATGAAAACCATATTTATCTGGTGCAAAATGAAAAATCAAAAGCTCAACTATCAACTGTGGGTAATTCTTTCCTCTGTGATAGTTTCAAGTGAAAATAAATTCTTCACATCCAGTGACTTTATTGTGCAACTGTGTACAGTCACACACATTAGGTTTAGTGGTAAATGATGAATAAATACCTCAAAGCTCAAGATACATATATTTAACTTTAAATCTAGTTTGGCCCAAATTAGTTTCAAAGCTACACTATAAATTGTAATTGGTCTGCACTGCTCTTCCTTTTTGGTGCTTTGCACTACTTCTCATTCACCTATTCGATAGTAGAGCTGCCGTGCATCGTGACCCACCAGGGGAAAACTTGGGGTTCAGTTTTTTACCCAAGGACACTTTGAACCAACGACTGTGATTATAAAATGCAACCTAAGGACAGTTCAGCTACTAAATATACTTCACCTGGTAGCTATCCCACACTAGCTCAACTCATTACATTTGATGCTGTCAGCATCATTTTTATTGTTGACCTGACAGTGAAATCTCATAAAAATGGAGTCACCCATAAGATGAAAAATAAAATAGAAAGGCTTTTGAAGGTTTAAATGCTCAACCTGTTATACATTAAATTGACATGAATCAAATGAATTAAATCTAAACCACTGGAGCTCATTTAAATACCAATCAAGAAAGTATTCTGAATTGTCACTTAAAGTGATTTAATTAGGATTCTATTCCTTTAGTTTGTTTGGAATACCAGAGGAAATTTCCCAACAGATAACCAAACCTGTTCACAAGTCACAACTTTAAAAATGAAATCGTACAGTGATTTTGCTGTGGATCATTAAAACAACAGTCCAAAGCAAAAGATTTTAAAATAGGCGCAAGCAAGAACATTTCTCATGAGTCGAACCCAGAACCCAACCCAGCACCAAGCTCTTTTTACCTGCAAACCACTTCTGAGAGTGAAAGTGCCTGTAAGAAGACACCAAGCAGGTTAAAAAATAAACTCAGTGTGAACCCATAGCCGCTGACAAGCCGCGAGCATCCTACGTACAGTACAATTCAGCAGCTTTATCTCCAGCCAGGCTATTTGTATTCTGATGATGAATATTTTATTGTTTTCCAAGTGCTGTTCTAAAATCAAGCATTAAATGAATATCCATAGTCAGCGTTACTCTTGACTAGCATTGTATTGTGTGCCAAATCACTGAGTGCTTCCAAAAAAGACTTTTATATGAAAATCAGGGAGCTTGGGATGAAAGGCAGAAATGCAACAATATCCTGCAAATTTTGTCCTTTGTCTGAGAGGGATTACTCCATTAGGGAAATTTATGGAAATGCAGCCGATTTTACTTTGTTGAACTTTCCTTTATGTAGCAATATCGTTTTAAAACCTGAACAAAAGTATGTGATTTATTTGGAATTAAGATAAGAAGAGGCAGTTATGCATTCGGATGGGTAATTTTGTGTTCATACAAAGCAGCAAACCTTTTGGCAGAAACTTCCTGTCATCAAATAACAAGGGTCACGCTCAAATTATCTCATGGCCCAGAAGCTTACTCCTGGGCAGATGAGACACATGGAAACGTGTGTGCTGATGACTTGCAATGTTTCTTTTACTGGCTGTCATCTTTCACTTCAGTTATACGTCTTCCAATTCTAATTTCTGTGAGATTTTGTCCCCCACAGGCTGAGTGACGCAGACTTTTTTTTTTTAAAGTAACATGAACAATACACTATTTCTGGTGAGAGAAAGGCGTTATGTCTGGCACTGAGGGATGTTGTCCTGCTGATTTCCAGAAATGCAACCCCGTCTCCTCAAACTTTTTTTTACTGCAGCATTATTAAACTGCTTATGGTTGTGTTTAGGCACTTGTAAAAAGTTAAGCAAAGCTTGTGGTTCACTGTGAAACAAAAACACAATCTTTCTCTAACCTTAACCAAAGGGTTTTGTTTTCTCAAATGCTTGTGGACCTTTAGAGTCAAAGTTGAATCTGCACTGTGGCAGCCAGGCCCTTTGATTCTTCACTCGATTATGCATTAGAACATAATCCATCCAGTGCATTAGAAACTCTAGGTTATAGTACTTCATTCAGAACTTCATGTTTGACTCAGGATGCTTAGAATACACAATTCTTTAGGCTAAAAAGCAACATATATTGTGACCTTACTATGTTTTTTAGTGCTTACGCCTAACCCAGATGTCTTCATGCATAATCCCAAGCAAACATGTTGTTTGCACGATCGTAACCCAGTCATGTGATATATTGTCATGTGACAAACATTATGCAAAGTTAAGGAAGTAGTGACTTTTAAGGCAAACTAAAATGTTTACTGGGCGTAACTGTGTTTATTTTGTACCTAAAGCTTAACCAGAGGTTTCTATGCCTAATCCCAACCAAATGACGTTGTGTTGTTTGTGTTTGCACAGTGAAACAGTTTTGTCCAGTGTTTTTGATTATTCAGGGCAACTGTTTCACCAGATGTCATTTTGGCATCTGGCGTCAAAAGGGGTGCAATTTCCACAAAAGCCTGTCTACATATATAGTGGTGGCTCTAACACCAAACCTATGAGAATCATATGTGAAGGTGGAGACAGACAACCTATACAGGTGTTACGGTTCGTCGACTTGTTGTTGTCTAACCTTCCCTACAAGACTATGATTAGTTTTAGATGATTGTTTGTTTAGTTTACTTGCATATACACATTCAGAGGTCTTCTATGGTACACTGTCGTGAGCCTCTGAAAATATCAGAAGGTCGTGAAATGGCAGTGATTAGTGGAGCCAAAACAGACAAAACCAGCTGTTTGTCTGGAGGGTTTTCACTGGATTATAGCTGTGTTGTCGTCACAGGCTTTCTACTTGCTAGTAACATTGTGACTGAACACAAACACATAAAACAACATTAGTGCTTTGCTGAATATTGTTTGTAGACTCCTCCTTCACCCACCCCCCCACCGCCATCCTGAACAGCCGGCAGCGAAGCAGGGCAGAGGGCAGATCTCTAACACCCCTCTATTCTCTGCCTGGTGCAAGCAGCTCAACCCCATCAGCAGTGCTCCCCTCCCTCATGTCCAGCCTCCCCAGCAGGGTGTTTACCCCACCACCTACTTTATCAGTAAATAAATAATGGCAACATAAAGTGCAGTGTGGAACAGGAGCTGAGATTGGGTAACAGTCGGGAAGGCGTGGCGGACTCTGAAATATTAATGATCCTGATTGCTTTCTGCAGCGATGACACAGGCCTCCTCAAATGCTTCATGACAGAGACGGGCTTTGCGGTGGAGGAACAGCAGCAAATACAGAGTTGTAGAGATCAGAGAAATGTCAGCGGAAATATCAGCAATTTACTTTGTGGCACTGCACACGGGAATGTGACATTGCCATAGTGAAGTGAAGTCATACTGAGGAATTTGGTGTAAACCATTTGTCCAACATACAGTGTATGACTGTAAATAGATAATTATATGTACTGCATATGTGTGTGTGTCCATTTTGTTGTTCTATGGAATCAGAAATATGATGTACTATTATTCTTTTTTCTAATGTATTCCAACTTTCTAAGAAGCAGCAACTTTAATACCATTATGCCATAACAATAAATGAATCTGCTGATGGATCTTGTGTGTTCTAAAGCCTAAAACCTGTTTTGGGATCACCGTGCCACAGTGAACAAAGCACAGCAGGTCTGAAATCTCAATAGGTTCCCAAATAATTAAATGCAAATGAATAGGTGCTTGGTGGATTTGTGCAACAATCAATAACACACCAGTATGCTCATGAAAGGAACTATTTCTAAACGTGTGTGACTGTGGTTAGTGGACAGGAACATGCAGTGAAGTCAGCAGCCCTAGATGAGCATCCTCAGTATCACTTTAGCTGAGGGTGTTAATGTGGAGGAGGTCCCTACATTTCATTGTGTGTCACAAGTAGTTTTATCCTCAGTAGACCTTTTTCTCTGGGGCTCGCTGGAGTCTCCAGATGCCTACTGAAAGGAGAAACACAATGTAGACAAACCCCCTGACAGAACAGGGCCCCTCTGAATTATCACTCCACTCCTCCTGGCTAATTAAAATTTTGCTTGTAACTTATGTCAGCCATTTGAAGGCTGACAATTCCCTAACCTCCCCCTTATTTTAATTTGTGGCACGTGTGCATAAATTGTAAGGGAGAGGGGAGTGGCAGCAATGCCTGGCGCAAATTGAATCGTGTTCTTAGCCACTCTATATGCTCTGCCTCTTGCTAGGTGGGGCTGGCTGGGATTAGAGCCCCTCCACTCCTCTGAAGATGTCTTGATTGATAAATGCCAGGGAGGATTTGTCAAAGTGACTACACTGCCCCTTGTAGGATGTCAATATGGTTCATTTAGACCCCCACTAGGCTTAGACTACCTGTAGAGAAGAGATGCTACAGAGACCAGTAGGGAACTGTGGCTTGAGCCAGGCAGGCAGCGTTGCTGCTCTGTGTACAGGCCTGTGTGCTACAAGAAAGAAAATGACTAACTCCTGTATGGAGGGATAAACCAGCGGGGCAGTTTGTTCTGTGTGTGTGTGTGTGTGTGACTGAGAAAGAGAGAAAAATGGCGAGAAAGCAAGCTAAAGTGTGAGTGATGTGTGTTTGTGTGTGTGTGTGTGCACGCATGTGTATGTACGCGGGTGTGCGACGGAGAGACAGTGACAGCAAGAGAGTGAGTTTGTGTGTGTGAGAGTGTGTATGATGCCAGAGTGCTCAAGAGGAGGAGTGAGGGTGATCCAGGGTTCAGTGTGTGATTGGCTCGGCTCAGCTGGAGGAGCTTTTAGTCCATTTCCCAGCAGCCTCTAGGACAGATGCACTGCCCTGAGCCATAATCTGTGTCTCGCTTCAAATGACAAATGGCACAGTGTAGAATATTGCATTATATATTAAGTACCAGCAGTCAGTAAGTTATAGGATGCTGCGGCTGCTGCCTGCAGCACTTGTCGCTCACTAAGCAGACTCTGTTTTACAACAGTCAATTAGACCTAGACCATAACCTGCTACTAAATCCTGACCTGCTTAGACTTATCTTTAGACATGGACATTTGAGAAGAAGAAAACCAGCACAATGTGCATATTGTTCTAAACAATAGGTTGTAAAGAAGATAAAGAAAAAAATCTACATCTGCTCACCCTGCATCATTTTCAATAAATGCAATATTTCTCTATTATCTCGTATCATAAATAAATAATGCATGTTAGTGGATTGTATTTAATTGTCATAAACACTTCCTATTAAAGCAAATGGATGTTATATGTTAGAATATGAAAGTAGCAACAGATTAGTTATATATATATACATATATATATATATATATATATATATATATATATATATATATATATATATATATATATATATATATATATATATATATATATATATACACACATATATTATATATATATATATATATATATATATATATATAAATATATGTGTGTGTATGTGTGTGTATGTAGAGTGGTAAATAGATAGACAGACAGATCGATACATGCTTAACTCACTATAATTATACTGATCACATTTATACTTATCAGACCTCCATACAATGGCTGCCTGATGTTTCTGCCACTATGTGTTGCACAGACAGAGAACACAAGTGAACACATTCTGGGGAACGTCTTGAAATTTTCAATTTTCTTGACATTTCAAAATAATACATTTCTGTGCTGTAACAATACCGCGGTACAGTGAAACCAAGGTATTTATTTTTCAAGGTTATCATACCGTTAGAATCGTTTACCAGCAAAACTAACATCTATGAGCAGGGGAAGGCAAGTTATATTTATATAATTATATTTTAATCTTATGCCTGGAACACTAGGCTGGTATATTAGGCCTAGCTCCTGTTTAAAGGATAGAACCTTTTGTGTTTAACTTGGAGACCTACAGTCCTCCTCTGCCCCTCGGTCTTGTGGTGCTGCTCTATTAGGCCATATCCTTTTTAGTTTCTTCTTCTATCCTTCTTTTGCCCCTGGGCTCCATCCTCAGAAAACATGATATCTTCTTTAACTGCTATGCAGATGACTGTCAGCTCTAAGTTTCACTTTACTTAATAAGAAGGATGGTTTCACTGTCAGTCAATTACTGGAGTGTTTAAAGAACATTAAGGCCTGGATGGTTATAAAATTATATCGTTTTTTATATGTTAATGTTAGGACCCTTTGTTGAATATGCTAAATCAGAAATTATAAACCTTGGGTTTAAAATGTATGCTGATCTCAAGCTCGAAAGCTAGATCCAATCTATTTTTAAGTCCAGCTTCTTCCACCTGAGTCAACAGTAGTTCATGCCTTTGTCCTGACACGGCTGGATTACTGAAATGTGTTTTAGTGTCTCGTCAGTCAGTCAATCTGTCTCTCGACTGCAGTTCGTCCAAAATGCTCCTACATATCTTTTAACTCAAAAATATAAGCACATCTTCCCAACTTTATCTTTACTTCACTGGCTGCCTGTGCACTTTAGGATCCATTTTAAACTTTTTTTATTCACCTTTAAATGTTTAAATGGTGCTGCCCCACCATACCTCTGGAGCTCCTGCATCCAGACGTTCCACCATGTTGCTCAGAACAGCTGACCTGCTGCACAAGGGTGTTTCAAAAACTAAATAATAAACTAAAAATAAGTAAGCTCAGAGGGGACCGAGCTTTTGCAGCTAAAAAAAATGTATGTTTGTATTTAAATGTTTGTGTATAGGTGCATATATATGTTGTGTGTACAGTATATGCATGTATATACAGTATGTGTAAATGTATATACATGTACATATTTTCTACTTATCAACCTTTCAGCAAGTACCATTTCTGATATGATGATAAAACATTTATTACATTATGGACTATTATCGCTGTAAAGACAACAAGACACATGACTTAAAAGAGGCCAAAGACTTTCATAGAGGATCTGGAGAGGGCGACCTCGTGTTAAAAGGAGAGCAAACACAGGTGAACTACAAGCACAAACATCAGAAAAAGTGAAGGAGAAATAGTTTCTGTTGACTGCTGAACTTTTCACACCAGTGCATTTCATCACAGCTCTGACCCTGTGTCCTCACTCTGACTCCAGCACTGTAAGACGGCCTGCATCACAGCTCTCTTCCAAACAATTAGGCACAGTTGTTGTCACCTTAGCCTGAAAGGGCACTGCAGGATTTGGGGTAGACAGACAAGCAGAGGCTTTCTCACTGAGGGTCCCGGTAGGTGGATAAAGTGGGCAGAGATGCCTTGAAAACATCTGACCTACACGAAGGTTTCCTCTGGTCGCATGCATTACAGGGCTCTCAACAGACCTGTGAAAACCTCCAGAGACAGCAGCAAGCACAGCTTCTGTTCCTGCAGTCAGAATGGATACTGCATGTGCAGAAAGAATGGGGAGGATATAGAAAAGATGAAATATACTTACTGATTGAATGACATTGTATGCAGTATAGTATAGTATAGTATAGTAGTATACTATATATATATATATATATATATATATATATATATATATATATATATATATATATATATATAATTCAATCAGTATATTTAATCTTTTCTAAATTCTCCAAATCTGAGCCTGGTTCTGCTGGAGGTTTCTTCCTCTAAAGGGAGTTTTCCCTCTCCACTGTTTTCTAATGCTTGCTCAGATGGGATCGTGGGGTTTTCTATAGAATTTATTATACAATTACGCTCTGTAAGATCTAAGGTAAAGTGCCTTGACATTACTCGTGTTGTGATTTAGCGCTATACAAATGAAAGAAAAAAAAAAGATATATGTTTTTGCAACATACTTGGCAAAGCAAATGATTCTTACATTAGTGTATTTTGGAGAAAAGAGGGTTGAAAATGGAGACCGCAAAGTCAAGAAGAAGAGTAACTTGAGTGTGAAATAGAGGTGGATGCTGTACAGTTTAAAGCAGACAGGCTGTATTGTTTGATGGTCATAGTTGGTGCATCCAATTAGAGAAAATCTGTTGACTGGCACCACGTCAACAGCAGTGACAGCTGCCAGCTCAGAGAGCCGAGCCACTCCAGAAATTAAGAGGACATAGTGAGATGCCAAAGTTGATGCCAAGAATTGTGTAGCTGTACACCAATAAAGTATAGGTGCCAGCTGAGGAGGTCAGAGGACATCCTTCTTGCTGTGTGTCTGTCTCTATAATTGGACACTGGCTGCTTTAGAGAGAAAAGCAGCAGAGGGAAGAAGATGCAAATCTGGCATTGAATGATTGAAGCAACAGTTCTTGGGTACAAATACAGATGAAATGTATGGGGCCCATCCAATAACTTGAAATCTGCATAATCTATAATTATAATGTGTTTTTATGATCACACAAAATATTAAATCCCATGAATCTGCATTGTGTTGGGAGAGAAAGACACAAAAATCTGAATGAACAGAAACTGCTACAGTAAATGCAACTCAATCAATATCAATATTTCTACAAGAGATACATTTTTACCTGTCCCCAGTTGTTTAGTACTTAGTCATTATTAGAAAATATACATAATACAAAACAGACAGTTGCATTACTTTTTTATATCAGCTTAAGCACATTTGTGTATAGTTTATTCCAAATAAAAAAGTTTTCAAATTAGAATGTAACAGCTTCAAACTCCTCCAAATTGTGCCACACTTCTGTGAATGTGTGGCCTCTCCTGGTCACCCCATTACAAAGATTTCTAGATCTGCCCCTGTCTGTGATAAACTTTTCTCCTTCCTAAAGATGACATCTGTAGTTATTTATTACAGTATAAATCCAGAAAAAATATATTTTGACTAATTTGACCATCTCTCATCTAGACAGCATAATATAAATAGTCAACATAATGCCGGGTTTTGTAAGTAACGTAATCTCAGTTTTTCTCAGTCTGTGGTTGCCTGATAAAAGAGACAGACTGAGAAGTTGACTGAAAAGACAGGAAGTGAAGCCTCCAACTCCGCCCAGTGTAATTCTGTTTGCTGTCAGAACGCGCCGCACTGCAATTATCAGACTGAATGGTGCCTGTAGAACATAATTGCTTTGTTTTTCAATTATTTCATGAGGCTGTAGTAATTTACTTCATTCTATTAAAATATGCCAATTAGACATTATAATTACAGTTTTTACCGTATCACTTTTCGCTGTCACTGAAAAGATGTAATACTGCTATTAAGGGAGAGCATGGGGACACTTAAATATTGCCCTGCAGAGTCAGTGCTGTCTTGTTTGGAATTAATACAGATCTGGAAAAAAGCCAAATGCTTACTTTTATCTGCTTGTATTTCACCAAACAGAAAGATATGCATAAGATAATAATGTTTATTATGAAATGTTCACTTAATATCTAAAAAGAAATCAAAATAACAACTATGGCTGCTTCTACGTCCAAATTTAAATACAGTAAATACAGTGTTCAGAGGCAATGGTTTTTTGTTTTGTTTTTGTTTTGTTTTTATTGAGAGAAACAATACATATATGGACCACACAGGAGTCACGGGGAAGGTAAGCTTGCAGGATGTGGCTTAAGACACTGATGGTTTACAGAAACACTCCCATCACTTTGATTAGGGTTAGATAATATTTACTTCTTCTCTTCCTTTTGGCTGTTCCCCCTCAGGGGTCACCACAGCAATTTATCTGCCTCCATTTAACCCTATGCTTTGCATAATCTCTCACACCAACTAAATTCATGTCCTCTATCGCCACATTCATAAATATCCTCTTTGGTCTTCCTCTAGACCTCCTCTTGGCCTAACCCTAACCCTAAACCCTAAACCCTAGCAGCTCCAATCTCAGCCTTCGTTTACCTATATGTTGACAATCTCTCCTCTGAACATGTCCAAACCACATCAATTTGGCCTCTCTGACTTCATCTCCAAAACATCTGACATAGGCTGTCCCTCTGATGTACTAACTGGAATCCTATCCATCCTCGTCACTGCCAAAGAGAACCTCAACATCTTAATCTCTGCTACCTCCAGCTCTGCCTTCTGCCTTTTCTTCAGTGCCATTGTCTCTGAGCCGTACAGAATCACTGGTCTCATCACTGTCTTATAAACCTTTACTTTCATACTTGTTGATACTCTTTTCTTCACCCGTTCCATCCTGCATCCTCTGCTCCCTGTAACCTCACTGTTCCAGATGGTTCCCTCTCATTCACACACATGTATTCTGACTTGCTGCAGCTAACCTTTATTCCTCTGCTTTCTACAGCACACCTCCACCTCTATAGATTTTCCTCCACCTGCTCCCTGTTCTCGCCACAGATCACAATGTCTTTTGTGAACATCACAGTCCATGGAAATTCTTTCTCTAGATGTAAGAAGACACAATGCATCTCCATTCTCTGCCCATCTCTGTACTTCTCCTTCAGCATCCTGAGAGCAAATACTGCCTTTGTTGTACTCTTTCTGTGCATGAATCAATATAGCTCCTAACAAATGTTTACCTCTCCCCCTAGCCTAGTTTCTGCTAATCTTTTCCACAACTTAATCTTATGACATCATCTTTATTCCTCCCTAGTTACCCCAGCGCTGAACATCTCCTTTGCTCTTAAAAATTGGCACTGGTCAGAAACTCCACTGCCACCTCTCCTAGACACTTCCATACCTCCACATGTATGTCATCAGGACTAACTGCCTTCCCACTCATCATCCTCTCATCATCCTCTTCAATGCCTTCCTAACCTCACTCTTACTAATAATTTCTACTTCCTGCTCCACAACAGTCACTTCTTCTATTCTTTGTTCTCTGTCACTTTCCTTATTCATCAGCTCTTCAAAGTACTCCCATCTTCCCATCACAGTGCTGGCATCTGCCAATAAATTTCCATCCAAATGTGTAATCACCCTAACCTGCTGCACATCCTTCCTATCTCCAGCTCTTTCCTTCACCAACCTGTACAAATTCACCTCTCCCTCATTACTGTCCAACCTAGTATATGAGTCCATATGAGGACTTGTCCTTATGCTGCATCTGCCTGTAATCCTATCTACTCTCTTTAATCATCTCATTGTCCCATTTCATCTTAAATAACCTCTTTCTCTGTATATACATGTAAACCTCCCCATTCAACCACCAAATCTTGTTGACCACTTTCTCCTTCCCTGATAACAGTACCCTCTTACCTGTCTCCCTGATCACAGTAGCAGTAGTTTTCCAGTCATCTGACTGAAAACTGCACACCATTCTTTCTATTTTAACTTCCACCACTTCGTCCTCTGCTCTTAGTCATTATCTTTTTCACCACCTTAGTCAGTTTCCACAACTGTGTTGTCTGGCTATACTCTGCTCTACCAATACTTGTCTTCACTGATCTCTTTCACACAAAATGTAGTCCACCAGAGTGTTTCTTCCTTGTCTCTCATATGTTACCCTATGTTCCTGTCTCTTCTGAAAGAAAGTATTCACTACAGCCATTTCCATCCTTTTTCATCCAAGTCTACCAACATCTGTCCTTCTGTGTTCCTGTCTTAAAGCCAAAATTACATTCTCATCACCTCTGTTCCCTTTACAAACATGTCCATTGAAACCTGCACCAATCACCTCTGGGAATGCTCTGCATCACATCATCCCACTCCAGAATTTCTTCTTGTCTTCTAACTTGCATCTTACCTATGGGGCATAACCATTAACAACACTGAACCCACCTGAATCCTACCTTCAATTTCCAGCTTTAGAGCACTCTATCTAATACTCCAGAACACCTCCAGAACATTCCTGACAAACTTCTCCTTCAGAATAACTCCTACTCCATTTCTCTTCCCATCCACACCATAGTAAAACAACTTGAACCCTGATCCTAAACTTCTAGCCTTGGTAACTTTCCACGTGGTCTCCTGAACACACAGTATCTATCTCCTCTCCTTCTTTGACCAACAGTAGCCCAGTTTCCACCAGCACTCTGTAAGTCAACAGCACAGGTGGCGTTGTCAATCCGGTTTGGAAGTCGTACTGATGATTTGCATGTACGGTTTGGCTAATTTTTTACTTTGGACACTTTTCCTGACACAACCTGCATTACCCAAACTTGGGACTGTGCGCCTTTGTGGTTTCATTGGTTAAAGTTGGATAATACTGTACGTTCCACATGTTTTTTGTGTCATTAACACATTTTCACAATGATTGCTTCAAAGCACTTTAGCCGTTGTAAAGGAATGATCTCCACAGCCTGTTCACCTCAGCAGAGGAGCTTGTGATACTTTCATGTCTTTGTGCAGGTGGTAAGATCGCGAAAACCTGGTGACTGGAGGTCTTTCATGATGTTGAGGTCTCGGTTTTTATGTTATTGTTGAGCTCATTATGCATGTGATCTTTTCTACTGTGTTCAATGTTCATTTTAAGGTCCTATGGTGGGATGCTCTCAATGGGGCTTCTGTAGAGGGTTCTTTAACCACTTGAAAGAGAGAAGACACTGATTTACTTTCTAGGAGAGGGTTGTCATGTTCTAATCTTCTGTGATCTGCACTCTCAGGAACATTGTGCTGTTCACTTTGAGCTAGGTCAGCATGTGTCTTCCTGCATCCGTTTCCTCTACATTTACTGTAGGAAAAGGTGCCTAGTCTGACATTATGATGTTAATAGTGTAGGCCTGTTTCTTTTGTGTTAATGCTTTGACCATTGTTTGAGGTGCCGCTGCTGCAGCCTGTCAGTGAGGAAATCCAGGAAAATATTGAGGCCTAGTTGTCCTTTTCAAACCATGACACCAGTGCGCTGGCATGAGGTATGAGGATAATTAAGTTTGTATGATTTGCTAATCAGTGATAACAGTAGTAAAATGTATGATTGGATTGTTTCTTTGGTTGCTATGACTTGACACCAGCTGCTCTTTCCACTTGCTTTTATGGATGGACCACCGCTGGTCTGGTGTTCAGTCAACACCACACAGAATGCTGCTCTTAACATAGTGAGGATTGCACAAAAATACATTGTCTGGAAAGTGTATACAACTGTGATTCAGACAGATTAAAGTTCTAGAAATACTTCCAAGAGATAAGAGATGGAAACAGGAAAACATTAAATGGGCCATTGTTCTGGGCTTTTTTTGTACTCTGACTCATGAATGATAATCAAAATCCACAGACGGATCCATAGCTAATGTGCTTGGGCTTGTGTGCATTAATCAAACCTGACATGACTACTTAACTCTTCTGGTTTATTTTCTAAGGCAGCCATCTGTTTTTATCTTTCTCTCTCTTCGCCATCCTTCTTTCCCCAAATGTGGATGTCAGAGTTGTGAAATCATCAAGTCAATGCAGGTGTTAGTGTCAGATCAGAGTCGGGACACCAAACTTTCAAAATTTCCAAATATGACCAAGCTAATTCACTAAGCTGCTCATTTACACCGCAGCACTTCCTGGGAGGTGCCTGCTTTGTTATTGTAAGTGATGCATTAGGGGAAATTCTGGATTAAAGAACATATAAACATTTGGATCATTTCTGGAGTGAGGTGGCAGTTTGAATAAACATTATACTTGTGTTAAAACCTTTTAGCAGGACATTTGTGATGAGATCTCACTGCTGGGTATGGAAATGCAATCTTTAATGGATGGCAGGCAGAGCTCTCATTTCACTCTATACATTTAGCATTATTAAACTGTATGGCTATGAAGGGAAACACAGGTCTGGACCAGGGTCAGAGGTATATTATTAGTCCTCGGTCTGATAGTGAAACCTTGGCTTGAGGTGGAAAGTAACAAAGTACATTAACTATAATGGAAACATTAAGTCTTGCTTCGTGTCACTGTGCCCAGGTTCTGTCAGTCTGGGATAATACAACCAAACACTATTGGAGCAGAACGTATATACCCAGAATTTGTATTTCCTGATGCTAGTTGAAGAATTAAGGTTGAGATCTAACAGCCAGTTAAAGTTTAAATGTGGTTCTCATTTGGCATAAAACTCATATTCACTAATTTTGGTTTACACTTTGTTTGGAGATCTGACCTCAGTAGCGTTTGCTGTGATGGTCAGACTATGAATACTGAGTGTGCGGGATTGAGCTAGTATTAGGGTGTATGGTAACACCAGGATCAGAAGAGGGTTGGCCATCTCTTATCCATCTTATCTAAGGCTGCATTTTTCAACAGAGATTGTTGTTGGTCAACCGTCTAAATTATTTTCCAGCTAGATTTGCATGACTTTCTAGTACCACTGTCTAGTACACACTAGTACTCACTTTTCAGTACGTGTAAGTCAAAAAAGTTCATCTTTGATGTGTTAGGGTGTTTTATGTCGTGTTATGTGTATCGTGTTCGTTACATTTTACATGGATTACACATTTCAAGTGAGGGTGTTGTGCTGCTCGAGGCTCAGACAGACAGATGAGCATCCTGCCTGCTCAAATACACAATCTCTAATCTTCACTCATCCCCTCCTTTTACTGGCTGACTAAATCTCTTCTAATCTGTTGAGAAAAACAGATTTGAGTCCAGTTTATGTCATGATCCCCCCCCTTCAGGCTCAAACGTGAGCATCTCTTCAAACAACAGATAACCTCATGGCCTCTCCTGCATGGAGGATATCACAGAGTGTGTCAAACCTGCCAAGCTTATGACTGTTCAGTCTTTACAGTGATTAAATATTGATTTTGTGCCGTATAGGTAATGTGTAGACATGTAAACATGAGCACTGACAAACTGAGGTCATTGTTCATATTGTGTAGTGATGTTTTATAGAATGTAATGGAAACATAAAAACAAAAATGCAGTGGGACAAATCATGGAAAGTCTAATCATAAATATGTGTAAAAAACAAAACAAAACAGATTAAATGTGGATTGTAATATTTTTGTTTATAATAATGGAGTAGCTCAGTTAATCTACTGCACTCATATGTCTAGACAACATACTATGTGTCACTTACACCATGTGGTCACCACAGGGGTCAAATCGGCCAATTCAGAACAGGTAAATCCATAACAGATGTGATATATCATGTGTTAGTGTATGAGTGAACTGTAGAAGCTCAATTCCGATAAGCAGTTTTTTTCTGACAAGATAAATAAAGAAGAGCTCTCTCTTTAGAGGAGAGTGACTGTATAGAGTGTTGGCTGCTGGCAGGAACTGTATCTTGAAAAGTTCTTTGATACAGCAGGCTGAAGGTGCTCTGCTGTTTGACCACCAGGCAGGGGAGGATTAACAGGAATGGATTTAAAAGCTTGCGTTTTGTTGCTTTATTAATGTGTGTGTGACTGTTTCATGTTGGATTGTACTGTCTAAATCTTCAGGCTACCATCTGGGCCAGGTCTGTATTGATCCAGAGGTTGCTAACCTTAATTGTTTCTTTGGTTAAAAATAAAAAAAATGCTTGGAGGCACCATCTCACTTTGTGTCGCTTGCGGGTCATTTGTTTGCTCATCTGCTCCACCCAGTCTCTTCGCCAAAAACGTCATGCAACAGTTTTTCTAGATCTGCAACAGTTCTGTCAGAAGAGGTTTTCAAACAAGAGCAGGATGCCATGACTTCTGACTTCATCTAAAATGAGACACTGCTTACTTTATGATCAGTCATGATATAAGATTGACAACTTGGCAACCCTTAAATTTGGTTGTGTCCTTTCTTGACTGCTAGACTGTATTGTGTCCCATTTGTTTGTCAGGTTATGTTGAAGGATAAATATGCACATTATTATCCTGCCAATGTAGTGGAGTAGAAATGTAAGCTGGTTAGTGTGGTGGTAAGGTCACTGCCTTCCATGTGGGGGACTGGGGGTGGCCTTCCTCCAGTAGGCAAGACCTCCTTATGCTTACCCTGCCTACTGCTGTAAGTCACTTTGATTGAAAGTGTCTGCCAAATGTAAAATAATAACATTAAGGGACAACTATTAAAACCTCATAGTGCTGGTGCTAATTATCAGAGTTTACATTCTATGCTTATTTTAGTCCCTGGCTGAACGTCAGCTTATCCTACTCTACTCTCACAGCTTCCACTCCTCAAGGTCAAGTCATTTCAAGTCAAGTTTCATGTGCGTACTGTACATAGCCCAATATGACAATTCACAAATTTGCATCAAGGGGCTTTACAAACTGTACAGCATATGACACCCAGTGTCCTTAGACCAGGGCCGAGCAGTTAGGGTCCTTGAGGGTCTTCCACAAGCTGGAAGATGCCATCTTAGTTTAGGATTGAATGGGTAAAGACAAGCCCAATTGTACCTTCCAGCTTCTGACTGATTAAACACACTTGACCCAAGTAATCAACCATGGGCAGGGCAGGATAGTTGGAAAAGAAGCAGGGCAGCACCCTTAAAGGACGAGAAATTGCCCCACCCTTTAAGAAGTAGGACCTACAATATTTAAATTATCTGCCTCTACCTCCATCCCAGATTTCAGTATTTAGAGACCTCTTCCACTTTTGAGCAACAACAACACAAATGTGACTTCTTTTAAACTTCTTAGTCAGGTTTATTTTAGTAACAATGATTAGGAAGATTCTCTAACCTTAACCATGTACTCCTAACTTAACTTACTAACTAACTTAATTAACTTAACTTAATTCTTACCTAAAACTAAGCATGTTTTAAGTTTCCTCTGTGTTTGGTTTCTCTTATCACCTTGGACAACAGGCACACTCCACTCATGGGAACAAAATCTGTTGTTCTCAACTTGTGTACTGGCTCAGCTTCAGCATGATTGCAACAGCTGTGTAGTCAAGTTCTCACCAAGACCCCAACAATAGCTGACTTTCTGACACAAGGAAGAATTATCTTTATTATATATTGTATCCCCCTCTTGACAGTAGTGCAAAGATATAATATTTGTCGCCATATTAGTCCTAGTATCTTATATTTGGTTTAAATGTCTGAAATATTCTGAATGTTGTAATTGAGCTGACACATACTTTTAGTGTTGACAAAGTAGCTTACCTCGTTCATTTTAGATTTAAGTACTGTTTTCTGATGCATTACACATCTCATGACCCACAGCAATCAGCTTTGTAAGTTTAAACAACATCATGCTATTTTCGCCTTTGGTTCCAAGAGACAAGAGTCTGTAAACATATTGCAAAGAGGTCAAGTGTTAACATTTGGATCACAGACAGTTGATTAAGCCTCAACCAAGCAAAATGAGCAGTTTGTTGATGAGAATGACATTAAGAACACAAAAAAGTCAAAGATAATGGCTTAGAGCTGTGTGGACAAAGCAGCTGTTAGATTCAGGCACAAAGTAAATCTGGTTAGCTTTATTAAAAATGTTGTGGTTTAGCTTAAAATAACAATGTAATGTAATATTCTCATGATAACAGCAACAATAAACAGACAGTTGTTTTGTACTGGAGTCAACCATAAGCTTCTTCTGGAAAAGTTTTCTGCTTGACTGAAACATCTGCTCCAACCTCATCCCTACAAAAAAATCTAAGTCTAAATGCAAAGTGAACAAGTAATTTTTGCTTTGACTGCTAGACATTGCCCAACACTGCACTACAACACAGTCAAATCTTGCAAAAAGTTAAAATTTTAAATAAAATAAAAATAAGATTCAGAAAATCCTGTTAGCAAAATGGTTGTGAAGTGTTTTTCTTGATCTGTCAAACTTTTAAATGGAAACTGTTTAGTAGCCCACAAACTGGATAGTAATTCATCCCACTGCACTGTTTGAATATGCGATTGTTTTTGGTCTGAATTCCCATTAGTCACTGAGCTATCTTTACACTATCTTAAGGACACCAATTTCACATGACAACAGTTTTCTTAACATAAGGAGGATGTGAACAACTAACAACTGGACAACTTTCTAAATTGAATAAAAAATAACCCTCGTGATGTGTGTGATGTGTGTTTTTAAGCAACAATACCTTAGTCTTAGTGACAGAACTGCATTGGTTGATTACATGTTTTGCTCTTTGGTTTTTACTTACAAATAATAGTTTTAATACAGTTGCGATTCTTCTAACAGTAAAAGTGGATCCTACTACTGTCAACTGTAACTATTCTATATCAAAAACTATAGTAGCTTGCCCACTATATTTTGCCCACGAGTCAGCATGTTGCAATGACAACATCCACTGAAAATACAGGAAAGTGCATGTGCTTTGTGTAGCTAAGTAGAAAAGGCAGAAAAATAACACAGAGTACAGTGCAAGTTCAATAGTAGATCCTGACAACAACATGTGAGTGTGCTCTTCTAAGATTTGGGGGATCATCCCTATAATAAGTGAATAAAGATACTGTACTACATGTTACTAAACTTTACACCACTGTGTTATAACTCCACAACTGGCAAAAGAAAAAAAAAACAACGTGAAAGTAATATAACAATATACTTAGATGGGAAACAGCAGTGTTGTGTCGTTTAGGCTCTGCTTCTTATATGTGATGAAATTTTCCTGCAGTCATGGCCCGGGGCTACGGCTGCCCTAGAGACAAAGGAAGACGGGCTGCCACCATCATGTTTAACCACCCCTGACACATCATCGCCCTTATTGTGCCTCTCAATCTGAACACACACACACACACACACACACACACACACACACACACACACACACACACACACACACACACACACACACACACACACACACACACACACACACACACACAGAGTAGTTCAGGGCAGCAGTGCTGGAGCACCATCTGTCAGCCTGGTGTCAAGTGGCCCTTGTCTCCAGTGATTATGAGAGCTCCTGCTGCCTCAGGTGGTCCCTGGACCAGCTCACCCATCTAGAGGGGCCAGGCTGGGCCATATGGTCTGTGGGGCACAGGGGGACACCCAAGGGAGGCAGCTCCACTTCCCTACCACTGGACAGGACAGACAGCAGCCACAGCCTATGACTGTCTTCCGAAATGTTCTAGTTGGGCCTAAAGTAATGGGCTTGACAGACATCCTTCAGAGGTTTAGAGAAAATAAGCATGAGGTCACTCAGGTCAAGGTCAGCTGGATACGTTTTCTAATTTACTATTATTATCAGTTGAAACATTTGTGCGTGGACTGTGTTTTAGGATATTCTGGAAAATCCAAATTAATATAAAAAATGGCAGTGCTGTCTATAGAGATTTTAAGAAAGTAATGAAACAGAAGTCTGTAAGAACTGAAAATATGATCATGGATATTTGAATAAACCAGAAACATCAATATTTAGTTAATATATACATTTTTATATATTACATTATGTTGTTAAATGTTATATCTCAAGGATGCCGAGACAAGAGTGGTTCCCGTCCGTTCATTACAAACTATGTACTGTACTGCTTCTATTATTGCAGAAACTTTCTAAGAGTTTTTGCTTTCATTCAGTCACTGGGAGCGTTTTATGATATCTGAAAAACTGGTAGAGATTTTATGAGAAAGTTTGTGACATCTAAGCTTCCATTTATCTCCTCCAACTCCACTTGGGATCATTCTGTGTTTGTGTGGCCCTGTCTGTTTTATTCACTTTAAAATGATCTTTATGCCTCAAATGGTGTATATTTACTCATGGTGATAAATTTGAATAGATGTCTGATTTTCACAAAAAGCCATGACTATCATTGACATGTTGTATTATTAAGTTTTTTGTTAACTTATTGTTAATGAGCAAACTCAAATATATTTAGCAATATGTAATATTATATCCTCTCACAGCTCATTGGTATAGATTTCCATGTCTTGGGCAACAGTATAGGAAAATACAAGAGAAGGATCCACTTTCCCATCTTGGATCCACACAGTGACGTGGATGATGTGCTACACTCCTGGCTGCTAGCTGAGCTGCCCAGTGCATACCATCTACAGCACAACTGCAATCCATGCTTGAGTGAGCGCTGTGCCTCAGGCAAGGATGTGCCCTGTTCCCTGTCCAAAGTGTCAGTCCAAGCTTACATCCTGTTCAGCATCTCTAGAAGACAAGTATTGTATGAACCACACTGCATACGTTCATGTCTGCTCTGAACCAATAAGTCGTCCTACCAAAATCACCAAATACACCACTTGTCCCCAAAGCACCCAAATGAACATCTTCAGTCAAATCTAATTGAAATAGGGCTATATATAGTGGTGAATGAAAGGCAACCAGCACTCGTATAGTCAAAGCAGATCAAATAAAATTGAAGTTGAAGTGGGTTTCACATTCTGCACAAAAATGCCATCCTAAGATTGGATGAGGAAAAACTCCCCCCAAAGAAAACCTTGAAATCAGTCATAGATTGATTTCAAGGATAATCAATAATCAGTCATCCATGAAATCAATCTTTTCATGGATAATCAATCATAATCAATCATAGATTGATTTCATGGATAAAAAAAACAGATTTGAATGTCATTTTCTTCTAGGAAAAGTTCTGTTTTCTTACTCAGTCTTCCACTCCATCCCTCTCGTAATCCCAACTTTCCTTAACTTTATACTACACACAAAAAAATAATCATGCCCAAAACAACAACTTTATGTAATTTCATGTTCATGTTGGAAATTGCCCATGCACTTTTATAACATAGAGTCTAGGTAACATTTTTAATATAAGGCAATGTTTTTCTGTCATGTTGGGTTGATGCCAATAAAGTCCATAACTTCAGGAAATCGCTGAAGACCCTGTGCTGATGCTGCGATGTAGAAGCTCTAGCTGGAGAGATGAGAACTTCTGTTCTGTTAGTATGACAGGACGTAGCCAGAGATAACTAAGTACATCCTGAGACACATACTTACCTCTGAAAATTGACATGCCACATTGGTTGTTTTGCGAAACTATTTTTAAGTTGATGTAAAACATTGCTACACTTACACATATAACTTACCACTGAAGTGAAGTCAAGAGTCATGAAAATTCAGAGTATGCGCATATGCTGTTTTTTTGAGTTTGCACATGGACAGTCGATCCCATTCTTCTTCTGTTTTAGATGAGGAAGACTAGATACTTTGGCCTGTTGCTGCCCGATACAGCAATGCCTTTTTAGACCAAATCAAATAATGAGTATTTGATTAGGTTCTATTTGGTTTATACCTAAGCTTATTTACATTATGTGTATTTAAAGGATTAAATAAACATTTGATACAGCACATTTCAGTTAGCTTTTATGTAAAAAAGTAATAATTAATCGAGCCAAGAATATATTTGAGTGTACATCATGCTCTGTAAATGTTTTATTGTTCATCTGTGACCATTTCTGGACTCAAGTTATACAAATAGAACAATCTTCATCAGGTTTCCAATAAATTGGTGTGACAGTCCAGCAAAAGTCTTCCGTGAAGGATGGTCTGGTATGTCCTCGCTTATCTATCCTCAAACATTGTTTCTTGATGCTCGATCCTCAGAATTAAATAAATAAAAAGCTTTGAGAACTTCCAGGGTGATCAAGGAACAATCAATTGGGGTGTACCCTGTGAACCCCAGGGTCAGTGGTTTGGCCCCCGATTAACTACTTGCTACATGTCTAGGGGTCTTTGGACAAGACCCAAAATGCTGTCATTTCCCAATTGCCAGCTGCCCAACAATAATTTTATTGACAAAGTATATTATTGCTTTTGTTATTATTATTAGTCGAATATATGTACATGTTTTGTGTGAGATCAAGTGTCACTGTCCCCAGGATATTTCCAGTTCTGTCAAATGACTAGTTGAATGAATGAAGGTAAAAACTCTGATGTCTCACAACTTCCCTCAGCTTAATGTCAGAAAATGTTGTAGTTGCTTTGCTGCTAATTTTCTGGGGAAGGAAGTACTGTTCTACATAGTCTTACACAGGTCAGAAGTTATGGTGTTGTCACTGATTCCTTTTTTTAATTTAAAGAATATGTAATTATGACGTCCTTTATTGATCCCCTTGGGGAAATTGTGGCAGGACAGCTGCCAAACAGTACATATCGGAGTTACTATTGGGTTTGCGTTTCTTGTCTAAGGACATCTCAACAGGTAGCCAGGAGAAAGCGGGATTCAAACCACTAACACTAAAGTTCATGGAACTGCCTCTCAGTTGGGATCTTCTTCATCTGTCTCACAGCCATCGTTCCTGTTGTATTAGCCTTGCTTCTAGCACACAGGGGTTGTGTGTATCTATGTATATATATATACATCAAAACAGCATCTGGGACCGTCCATGTCCACATATTGTAGAAAAGCAGCACAATGCAGCAACACTTCATGCTAACAGTTAGCCAGCACAAATCTCGTGACGTGATTGGTCAGTTCCAGGTGATTTTTGATAGGGTGGTCACTCAGACGGCTCAGGCAGAAATCTAAGAGCAAGCAAAACGTTCTTAGAGCGAGGTCAAAGGTTGGAGCAGGAGCACAGGACATCTGAGGGCACAAATACAGATTTAAACATGAGCAGAACAAATAGGAGCGCGAGCAGAGACGTTTTAAATGTGAGGGAACAGGTTTGAGTGAAAGCACAACAAAATCTAAACTTTAAAAATCACTAAAGTATGCTCTTAAATTGAAAAACTGCCTTCTAAATAAAGGAACGTGATCACATCCCATAGGATACCTGCAGAAAAATCCAGAGAGAGGGAGACAGAAAGGAGGAAATACAACTGCAGGAGAGAGAAGACAAAGATAACAACATGCGATGGTGGCATATTAGTGGAGAGAGGAGAGGAAAAATAAGACTGGTTTTATATAAGTGTTCTAGCTGCTGATGGTTGAATGCACTGTTTTTAACTGTATTGTATTAATTATTCTTACATTTGTATATTTTTTTTCTGATTATTCTTTAAAATTATTTACTATTTACTTTTTAAATAGCTATTTAGTATTGACTCGATTTTTCCAGTGGCCTTGATACAGTGTATAAAAAAATATGTTATTGACTGATTGGCTGCACACAAAGTATTACCAATAAAACTCAGAATAACACAGGTTACTGTAGCTACCAATTATTTATTTTTTTATTCACAAATTTGACAATATTATTTGAAATGTAGCCAGAAAGCTGGGCGGAAACATTTCTGTCGAGATTTCGTCCTGCAGTGTTTGAACTTGTGACAGCAGTGTTGTTGATGAGGAAAATGAGGTCTCACTGGGTGACAAATTACAAGGCTTGTCAGTGTGGTGGCTTTCAGATGCATCAGCTGTGATTTTCCTCTTCAGCACTCAAGCTCAACTTTCATGAGCACAGTCTTTCACTACATGCCAAACTGTAATCAGAACAGGCTTTCCAAAGAAGTCAGTGGACTGGTGGGCTGACAACACACACACAGATACATGGGGAGAGAGTTACAATACAAGGCGAGATGATACAGGAATATAAATAGGCACATAGGTGACCATAACACTTAGTATTCTTGGGAGTCAATACAATAATAGTAATGGTAATAAGCTACATTTACACAGCACTTCTCAAAACATGACAACGTGGTCTGTTACATAAACTAAATGACCAAAATTATGTGGACGCCTCAACGTTCTACCCATTTGTAGTAGGTGAATATGTGATTCATTCATTTACCGTGGGCATAAATGTGCTGTCCACCAGGTTTTGGAACCTGGCTGCAGGAATTTGCTCCCATTCAGACACAAGAGCATTACTGAGGTCCAACTTTGGCTGATCAGGCCCGGCTCACAGTCTGTTCCAGGGGTCAGTCAGGCTCTTCCCCACCACAACAGTAAAGCTGAGATTATATTATTATTTTTATTATTTTTACTGTGTAGATAACATGTTGTCAGAAAGTTGGAAGCTTACTATAGTACAAAAAATAATAAAATAAATAAATACTATTGTGTGCTGTTAAGCAAAGGAAGATCGTTTCTTTAGGACCCAATCAGAAATGTTGATATTAGAGCTTACATAATGTTAATTGAATAATTTCATTCTCAATCAAAGAAACAAAGAAATAAAAATAGAATAATGTCCTTTGCCAGTGAACCTCCCTAATACTTTTAATTTCAGATACTTTCACAGCAGAAGCTGATGAATGTAATTCATATAGATACATCAAATTATTAAATCATGCTTTAATCACTCTGAGTTGAAGTACAAGACCACATAAGAAGAGCACATTTGCATTCAAAGAAGGGTAGCACATGTGGAAAACGAGTTAAAAGGTATAGCATACTGTATAATAATTAACAATACAAAATGAAATGAACATGTAATAAAAACCATTGTTTTTATTGCTACATTCGATTCTCCTCTGCTTCTCGGTTTTGTTAAGAGAACACAGCCAATAATTATTCTGTACAGAAAAAGACCAAATGTACATGTGTTTTATAGTGTGAAATATAATATACAATAATAATCTGCAGTCCATGAAGATTATTGACCAGAGAAAAGTCGACCCTCACACTGTTTAGAGAAATAAGTAGAAATCATTTGTTTGTAAAGACAACAATGATCCATTATTCATCCATCCATCATCTATACCACTAAGAGACATGCACTCACACCCTGGACATATGACCAGTCTGGGGCTGACAGCTAATAAACAATTACAATCATCTGAACAATAATTCAGGTTAAACTACGTTTACACACAAAATTGTGTCATCTCGCTCTGAAATGAAACTTTTGCGTCTGTAAAAGATAAAGACCACAGGATTATTTTAAAACTTTACTTGAATATTATAATAAAGTTTTTCTTTTTAAGTTTATATTTTAAACATTAGATCCCGTGTGATTATTTTTTTATTTTTAATTTGTGTGAGGCATGGCACACACTAGCTGATGCTTCTTGTGAATAACACTGTTTGACTGTTTTTATTGGTACAGCTGGTTCTAAACCGCACTTCCACTCTCATTCATTGACAGGACTCCAGGTTTGATAACACCTGACTCCAGCTGATGTTTGGTGACATGCAGCTTACTGTAGCCATTTGTTGAGCCCAAGAAAGACATGAAAGATCACGACTGTATTGTGTTTGTTAATATTTGTGCGTTATGTGGTTCATTCTATAGGCCACAGTTTTATTTGACAGTCTAACTCAGGGTCAGTTGTGTTTTAAGCACAGAGTAACAAAAAAGGTGGTTATTGAAATAGATTGAAATAGAATCCTAACTCTCTGAAATGCTTCCTAAAGTTCCAGTAGGTGCCTATTTTTATACGTGTCTCTAAACCTTTGATTATCCTTTAAACAATGACTGATGAGAGGCGTCCTCTGCCCATGTTTAAGGCGTTAGTAGGTTACTAACACAAGAGGGCGTGTTGGTGTGTGTCAGAGCTGCTCCTGCGGGTCCCGCTGTGTCACCGCTCTGATTTCTCTCTCTCTCTCTCTCTCTCTCTCTCTCTCACACACACACACACACACACACACACACGCACACACCATCAGCTGCTCGCTTGTTTAGTAAGATGTTGCACGTCTTCCATATAGTGCGTTCAGGTTCATTTTGGAGGTCGCGGGACTGTTTTCTGGGCTTTTGCAGAAATAACAGTGTGCAGACAGGAGCTTTTCATCCTGCAGCAGCCGCTGTGCCGCTGTGCGCTACAGACGCAGGCTGCTGCTAAATGTGCGCATTAGTACGCGCTGCGCTACTTTTACGTCATGTCTCACCACTGTTAATCGAGTCGGACGCACATCCATCTCCTGTATGTTGACACACACTGTGTCCAGGAATTTCTCCTCTCACACCTACTTTATGTCCAGTTAAAAGTAAAACTCAGAACAAGACATGAGTGTTGGTGGTTTCGCGTGTGTGTGTGTGTGTCTGTGTGTGTGTGTGTGTGTGCGTGTGTGTGTGGTTAGTGCTGGTCAGGGTCTGTAGAGCCAATCAGCTGCTCATGCAGATGACGTGCTGATGCCCTACGTCAGCCCCGCCGCTTGTCAGGATCAGAGCTCCACACACACCGGCAACAAACACATACACACACTCCCTCTCCAAGCCGGACAGCACAACCCCTGGCCCGCGGCAGCCCGGCAGCGGAGGACACATCCAGGCTTCCAGGCACCGCAGCCCGCTGTGACAGTGGACCTATCATCGCCTTACTTTGTGGACATGGGAGACATGGGGGATCCGCCGAAAAGTAAGACACTTGCTCGGTGTTGGGATGCGATTGTGGAACTCCATGTATCACAACCTGAGAGTTGACTTAGTTACGCTGTGATGTCTGCAGGGAGAACTTATGTTGTTGGCCTATTAAAGTCACAGATATCCCTGAGTGCTGGATGTTGGGAGGTTTAAATCAGCGGTAGACTTTTGTTTAGTTTGATCAAAAACGGTATAATAATAATAATAATAATATTAATAATAAAAAATAATAATAAAAATAATGGTCGTGAGCAGTGTGTGTGATGTGTTCTGCTCTGGTCTTCCAGAGAAGCGGCTGGTGTCTCTGTGCGTGGGCTGCGGGAACCAGATCCACGACCAGTACATCTTGCGGGTTTCCCCGGACCTGGAGTGGCACGCCGCCTGTCTCAAATGTGCCGAGTGCAGCCAGTACCTGGACGAGTCGTGCACGTGCTTCGTCAGGGACGGAAAGACTTACTGTAAACGGGACTACATCAGGTAGGACGCCCGGGACGGGACGGGACGAAGCCCCTTTCAAATAAACGCAGGACGAGACAGGAGCTGCACGACGCGTGGAATTACTGCTATTTGACAATAATAGATAAAGTCAGACGACCTCCTGCTGTCAGTGATTTTAAACACACATCCGAACCACACTCACATTTCCTGCTACAACTTCTTGTAGACAGTGCAACTTTGTGAGAACGACACTTTTCCGCCGTCTCCTGTTTACATCAGATGCGTCTAAAAACGCGTGAGGACGCGCACCGGGCCTGCACAGCTCCTGTAGCCATTAATCAACGAGTGTGATGAGCCCGCAGCTTCCTGCTCGCTCTGCTGCTCACACATGGACCAAAAAATATATATACACTACAATTATTACAGCAATTATTAGATCACATCTCTGAAGTTATTGTCCAACTCAGAGTAGAAATGCACTAAACACTGTAGATCAAACATTGTTACTAGAATTATATTATGTCCAGAAAGATAAATATAATCTTCTACTGCTGCTTTGTAATAATGCTAACAATACTAACAACAACAAAAATAATAATAATAACTATAAGAAGAAGAAGACGAAAAGAAGAAACATCATTATACGAATATAAAAAATATTATTTAAAGAAATCTATTATTATTATTATTATTATTATTATTATTATTATTATTATTATTATTATTAAAAGCCAGATGATCGAGTTTACATTTTGTAATTACATTTTAGTGGCTGAGCTGCCTGCAGTGAAACTGATCAGACTGTGTGTGTGTGTGTGTGTGTGTGCGCCCGCGCGTCCTGCAGGTTATACGGGATTAAATGCGCTAAATGCAACATCGGCTTCAGCAAGAACGACTTCGTGATGAGGGCCCGCTCCAAGGTCTACCACATCGAGTGTTTCCGCTGCGTGGCCTGCAGCAGACAGCTCATCCCGGGGGACGAGTTCGCTCTGCGGGAGGACGGCCTGTTCTGCCGGGCGGACCATGACGTGGTGGAACGGGCCTGCCTGGGCCCCGGAGACCCGCTCAGTCCGCTGCACCCCGCAAGACCGCTGCAGATGGCAGGTAAAAAAAATCCCGGGGAAGTGGGGGAGAGAGCATGACACACACACACACACACACACACACACACACACACAGGTTGCTTTAACTCCCTGGACCGCGGCTCTGTGCCTGTTTTTTTTAAATTATGACCAGGAGCTCCTTAGAAATCTCCGGGTGAACTCTCCATACGACACCAAACGATGATGTTTCTTATTTTAATTCACTGAACTCCTCGTATTTCACGACGCCGCTCAGTGATTTGTGTGCGCACTGATCTCCAGACCGGAATATGTTGTGAGAGGTTTGCTGACCGTCGTGTGATCTCGAATTAAATACAAACACCGCGGAAACAAGTGGACCTGCTGTCATAGTAGACTCACTGAGGCTTACTGTCCGACTAGTTGGGGAGTCTCTTCCTGTAGATAGCTCTAGTATGTTTGTCTTTTACATGTCTTTTCTGCATACCTCTGATTAGATACAGTGGGGGGCTGCTGTCAGAAATACACCGAGTTATCACTGCTTGGAGCAGTGGAGCGCGACGCATGCGGGTCCGGGATGCGTTTGGTCTGAACTCGAAAATGCTGTGAGGTGTCTGGAACGAGCTGGAGCCGCAGGTTTTCACTAGTTGCCTTCCACATGGCCACTTTGCACTGATGCTTTTGAATGCACGCTTTGACCTTGGATCGGATCAGTCAATCAGATCTGCGCTGTTCTCCTGCATTTAAACCTGAAGTGAAATTTAGAAACCATCAAATGCGGCGGTCGTATTCAGATGAAGGTTAAGGCCTTTAAAGAAACTGTGTTCAGCAGCTTTTACTGGGAAACAGCCTTGTGTTTGTAAAGTAAAGTTAAACCAGAGAGAAACACGCTCACAGGTGACAAAGTTACGCATCGTGTCCTGCAGGGACATGTCTACTGTCTACAGGCCTGTCCTGTCTCCTTAAGCCACTCTACAGACACATTCATTCATGTTCTTTTCCCTGGGTTCTTTTCCCCTGTCCTTTCTCAACAGCAGAACCAATCTCGGCCCGTCAGCCCGCGCTGCGGCCTCACGTCCACAAACAGCCTGAAAAGACCACACGGGTCCGGACGGTGCTAAACGAGAAGCAGCTCCACACGCTGCGGACCTGCTACAACGCCAACCCGAGGCCGGACGCCCTGATGAAGGAGCAGCTGGTGGAGATGACCGGCCTCTCCCCGCGAGTGATCCGGGTCTGGTTCCAGAACAAGCGGTGCAAGGACAAGAAGAAGAGCCTGCTGATGAAGCAGCTGCAGCAGCAGCAACACAGTGACAAGACGGTAAGAGGCCGCAGCAGGCTGCTGAGCTGGAGTTCACTAAGACGCACGGAACAGACAGAATTAGGACAAAAAACGCGTGTCTGTCTTGCTCTTCCATTATTAATGAAGACATTTAACCACTGAGAACACTTAAGGAAGTCCCTGTTTATGCTGCATGAGCAGACGTTTGCAGAGTCAGGTCCAGTTTATTAAGAAAAGAACCAAATCAGTTCTTTCAAGGTGCAGGACGGGAGATGTAGTGTAGCATCCTGAATGTATGCTGTGATGTTGGAGTGAACTGATGAATGATACAGGCCTTGAGCCGGTTTCAGGGTTTGAAGTGCTGTGCGGGAGTTGCGGGAGTTGCGGAATCAAAGCTGCCAAACACATTAAGACACATTTCTGCGTTTGTGTTTATTTATATTTGTTTGTTTGTTTGTTTGTTTGTTTGCCTGTTCTGCTGATTGCTGGTGGATTCTTATCAGGTGCCTCCCAACCCCTCCCAACACACCCACAGACTCTCTCTCTCTCTCTCTCTCTCTCTCCCTCACACACACACAGACACACATACACACGCGCGCACACACACACATAGACACACAGAAAGACGCACAACCACACCCAGTCAACCTTCAGCCAAACATACGTCCACTGAGTGCTAATCACGACGTATCCTCTTGCAGAACATCCAGGGAATGACGGGCACCCCGATGGTGGCAGCCAGTCCAGAGCGGCACGACGGCGGCATCCAGGCCAACCCGGTGGAGGTGCAGAGCTACCAGCCTCCCTGGAAGGTCCTCAGCGACTTTGCCCTGCAGAGCGACATCGACCAGCCGGCCTTCCAACAACTGGTGGGTCCTTTTTAGTTGACTCGTGATTTCATATGGATTTATTTAACACTAACTGTTGGAATATTAAAAGCATTTCTTTATTTAAAACAATCAGACACTTTGACCATGCACACATCTGTGTAGTGTGTCTGCACAGCCTTTTACCCTGTTAGGATATAGACTGAAACCAATAGTTAAACCTGAACTGGATTTATAACGTTAGGATGCGCAAAATGACCGGATGGTTTGGTGTTGGTGCAGATGTTACCTCTGTTTTCCAACATGGTTTAATTGACATTGTTGAAGAGCTGGTTAAGGTGGACTGCTTCTTTCAATCAAGCTGTTCAATCTGGTCTAGGATGGGAGTTCTGAGAGGCCTCAGTCAGCCTACATCCACACAGACCACTTGTCACTGCTTCTCTGCTTTTCTGTTCAGTTCTTTATCATTTATCCAGACGCCTCACTCTTCCAGCTCAGGGTCCGCATACACTGACGTTAGCCTTTAAACCTGCTGATACATTTCTTTCATTGTTATTGTCACCATCTCCTGAAACCCCCCACACCGAGCACCTGCGCAGACGCACAGAACGATGCCATATAGCTCTGAGCCGCATGAGTGAATTATTTACATATTTATGACAAGACCTGGGGATGTGACACACAATTCATCAGTTCCCTGGTTGCGGGAAACCTGAGCTGTGTTTAGACAAGTCAAACTATTTCGTTTAGTTGAAGACCAGGGCTAAGATCTCAGATATGGATCAATTAAAAATTGATATAATGAAGCCATGACTTCCCTTAGAGCTTAGCTGATTTAATGACCAGCACTTATGGGACTATTATGGGATTATTATTATTATTATTATTATTATTATTATTAGACCAACTATTTATTATCATTCCTCTCCAACACACACACATTAGATTTTATGATGTCCTTTATTTATTTTCTGTAGTTTACAATAATCCCGCAGTACAAACATGTGTACAATAATAACAATAACACTTTTCCGACAGCGACAACAACACGCGTGATGTTCTCTCTCTGAATGACTTTATACAGTAAATTACTACATATTGATATTCAAGTATTTACGTGTGAAACAGTGAAATCTCATGATGTCATTGTTGACAAAGAGCAGCTGACTGTCCCTCCACAGGCTTTAGATGCTGCATGTCCACATGTGTCTGACCGCAGCCTCCTGTCTCCCGCAGGTCAGTTTCTCGGAGGGAGGACCGGGTTCGAACTCGACGGGCAGCGAGGTAGCGTCCATGTCGTCTCAGCTTCCAGACACGCCGAACAGCATGGTGTCCAGCCCCATCGAGGCCTGAGCGGACGCTGCATGTGGACGGACGGATGGACTGAACTTGAAACACACAGCCCCCCCCCTCCAACAACAGTGACCCACACTTGTTCATCCCATCTCCCCCAGACTGCACCAAAAACAACCTCCCTCCCGCCCGGTTGTATTTTGACACTGTGAAGACAATCATGGGATTTTTTTTTAACCACAGCCACCCATTCTAATGTCCACCCAGAAGAGACAGACGGATGCGTCACCGTGGTCGGTGCTGCCCGTTTTACGCGCCTGGTTCCATTTGCCAAAACGAGAAGACATGAACGTGACTCTGTCGTTAAACGGGACCTCTGATAGGAGACAGTTGTGTACCTGCGAAATGCTGTGAGCTACCTTCAATAGAAAACTGGTGATTTTTTAAAAAAGAAAATTGATCCACGCAGCTCATCATATAATAGACCATTGTGGAGGGGACAGCACTGCTTTTCTTCATTTAATTACACGATTTCCTTCATGACCCCAAGTACTAAAGCATTTGCAACAAGGTATACCTCTATTTTGCCACAAGCTTCGTGGGACATTTGTGTGACTTAGTGTCTGTCCGATAAGATTTTTTTTTTCTTTCCCAAAGATGTGTAAATTAATAATAAGTTAAAAAAAAAATACCGTTAGCTCTGGAAGAAAATGTTTCGTTTGTTCCCGTGCAACAAAATTATTTATTATTTATTGTCGACAAATTTGCCACCTTTTGTGTAACTTTCTTAACTGAAGTAAAAAAAAAAAAGAAGCAAAAACATGACTGGAGTTTGGTCTATGACATTTAAAAAATAATAACGTAGAAAACGGGTGAGGGATGTGTTGTTCTTTCTGCTTGTGCGTAAAGTCAGATCTAGTAGATGGATGGATGGACTGTGGCTAATCGGGGGGGCATGTTGGCGCAGACGCAATCTCTGCGCATCTACACTGCAACCCGTCACAGCCCTGAAATCCTGTTTTCTAGAAACAAAGTCATCGAAGCTTATTTTTCTCACCGTCCTTTTTCTAAATCCTAGCGCCTGCACTGCTGAGATCTTGTTTTAAGATTCCGCCACAGCTCAGGCTGCTCTGGTCTACATTCATGTCACCACAATGACAACGCGTTTATGTGATCTTTTATTTTTAAGAAACAAAAATTTAGCCTCAAACGTTTAATGCTAAATACTTTTTGTCATTTAGGATTTGAGTGATTAACTTTTCTAACCTATAAAAGAAAAAAAAGAATGTTTGATTTATTTGATAATAGTTTGATAATAATAATAATAATAATAATAATAATAATAATAATAATAATAATAATAATAATAATATGATTTAAATGTGAGCAGCTCCACTGAGCTCTTGTGTCATTTTAACCATGACTACCGTAACCCCTTTTTATTATTATTATTTTTTACTGCATGTTGTGTGGTGATCTGTTTGAGCAGTGTCAAGCCCGTGAGCTAAACATTCTTTATTTCTACCTTTAAAAAACACCAAGCCAACCCCAGATAATGTACTGTGTGATGTGAAAACACATTTAAATTGTGTTATAGTGTGTGTGTGACTGTGATGGAGTGGGGGGATAAAAGCATGTGGTTAATGCATACACTTCTCCCATTTGCAAAGGTTTAAGACTGTTCAATGCAAGGTGGGAAAAAGTAAAAAAAAAGTGAACCCTTAGGTTTTTCCATCAATAGAAAAACAAACTGAGCACAGACGTCACAGCTAATCTGGACCCAAACAACCATTCCATCAACTAAAACAGGGCACGGAGCCTACCATCAATATTTTCAGGCATTTCTTCAGCTCATGAAATTAAACATACAACGGTTTTTAATAATTTAATCTTAAATGACGCTGACATAATAAAATAAATATACGATTCCAAGAAAGAAAAAAATATGGCTGCTAAAAATAAATACATTTCAGTCTTTTTATTTCTTCCCAATTACATTTCTTTCCTGACTTTTGTAAGACAGATGGATGTCCTGTGTTAAGGGCTGCTTACAGTCAGAAAGCTACTTACAGCACTGCTGCAGTCTGGCATGTTAAGAGAAGGAAGGGTCAATGAGGTCATTTAGGCTTTGTTAGGAGAACAATTAGGCACAATCTAATACACAGCAAAGTGTGTGGTACGAAGTCAAACGTGAATGTGCAACAGTCTATTTCAGTGTCGTCAGTGATCACTGTGCTGGAAATAATGACAGGATGAAAATAAATGTTTGAATCCAGAATGAGCCCCAGTGCAGAAACCGATTAGCAGCCTGTGTCCCATTCACTGTGTCTAAATATGACATTGTCATTATGATGTCTGAAGTGGTGAATTTCCACTGATCTAAAGGAGTTGGGCTAAAAAAGGTGTCACTGTTAAATGAGCAGTGACACAGCATGTGGCTTTATTCTACTGTACATAACATGACAGCTGTGACATAATGTGAACATACAGTGCTGTGAAAAAACACCCCCCCACCCCATCCTGATTGATTTCTTCTGTTGATGTGTGTATCCCAAACTAAAATATTTGTCTTTCCAAATAGTTGAACTTTTCACTCATGCCTTCATAGAACATTCTGCCAACAAGGCCTGAGGGTCATGTAGGTGTGCTGTGGCAGAAGTCAGACGAGCCTTCGTCTTATTCTGGGTTAGCAGTGGATGTCACCTGGTCACGCTCCCCTGGATGCCACACACTGTCCATCAGGTAGTGGCTCGTGAGAAATTACCTCTGTTTAGTTGAGTTGCACTTCCTTGGATGTTTTACTGGGATCTTTTGTTAATTCCTGGATGAGTCGTTGCCATGCTCTTGGACTAATTTTGGAAGATTGACCGCTCCTTCAAAGGTTCAGTATTGTTTATATTTTTCATCTGTAGATAGTGTCCTGTCCCATAGATCTGTGGAGTGCTGAGGCCTTACAAATACTTTGGGACTGTAACAGAGTGATTGGCACAGTTTGGCAGTTTTTTGAATGTAGTAACTAAGGTGGTAAAGGCCTTGTTGGCGTTACATCACCTTTTTTGGCAAAAAAAACAAACAAACAAAAAAAAAAAACAATTATAATTTAAAATATGTATTTTGTATTTGCTCAGTTAGATTTGTTTAATGTTAGATTTAAGTTTGAAGTTTGAAGATGTGTAACAGTATGTATGAGACACCAGCAAAAACTGAAGAAATCAGGAGGAGTTGAATATTTTTTGTGTGCTAGCCACTGACTAAATTTAGTCACAACAGTTGAATTGAACAGACCTTTCCTCAGTTGATTGAGTTTCCTTTCCATTTCAACAGGGACATTTTTCCACAGTTTTATTTTTGGCTTGGCTAAAGAATAAGCTGGGATTTTTCAAGTCAGTTCCACTGAGTGTGATTATTTCTCCTGCTAATATTGCCGTTAGGAGATCTCTATATGAAGTGATGCGGATCTAAATCCACAGTCATCCATCTATGCCTTCAAGTGTGTTTAAATGTTTTTCTGAAGAAAATAAAAGGCTTTAATCTTAATGAGTCACATTAAGTGGGTATCTTCCAAAGTTGCAGTAATTTTGTTACTTTCCTTTCACTGCAACTCAGCAGGGAAACACAAAGATGGAATTTTATACTGAAAGGACTGGATTCTTGTCCCCTTTTAAATCCCTTTCAAAACGAACTTGAAAAATTCTGAACCTACTCTTTATGTTTATAGTTCAAGGCTTGGTTGTACCACCATCAGCATGAGTTGGTACCGATGAAGACAAATATAAGAACTTAGTATTGGTGAGTGCCTAGTTATTGAACAGCTGCGAGAACAGCTATGCTACATGTTTTTGTTGACTTACATAGATGACTAACTCTAAGACAGTTAGACAATGAATCAGTCAATGCCTACTTCATCCGAGAATCCACAAATGACAAAACTATGGAGTGAGCACAAAACATTTGTAGAACAATTTGTAGAACCTCTCTGCCAGACGCACAGGGAAAGCTTAAAACTAGTTGAGAGGACTTTATATTTATACAAATTCATTGACTGTGGCATTTTTGCTACATTGAAGAAAATGCCATGCACTGTGCCTGCCTGTCTGGTATTTCCATTTCTTGCCATGTGGAGAGCTGCAGTGGAGGCAGTGTCATTGGAAAGCCAGCGTTGCACTGTAATTTTGGTATCAAGATTCACTACATTTTGCACCTTCTGCCTGCTGCTTAGAGCAAGTCATCAGCCCACTGCACACTGCACTGCACCTGTGCACCCACACAGAGCCAATTATACGTTTGCTTTTCTTATTAGTTTTACTTTTACTCTTCACTTTCCAAGCAGTAAAGCATGCAAGGATAAATCCTCAGCAATAGGTGTCACACACAGCAGCCTTCATGCTGTTGCTCTTGTCTGTCAATTTATTGACTCCCCTATATTGTCATTTAAAGCTATAGTAAGTAACTTGTTTAGCATTTTTTTGAGATATTATGTGTTTTGCATGGAGCATGGTGGACAGTAGAAGATCATAAGACAGCAGGGGGAGGGAGAGCTGGGCAGAGTGGATTCAGTCTCATCTATTGCACTCAATTAATTGTTGGCTATATTGTTGGGGTTTGGTTTAGGTTCACACACACTTTGACACTTATACCTGACACACCTACTAAGTGGAATCAGGGTGCCACTCTTTTGCTAGACCTAAACCAAACACTTGGGATATTATGGTCGTTGTTGTTATTTTATTTTACATGTGGGTCACTTTGACTGGCCTAGAAGAAGGATAGAAGTGTGGCATCACACCCTCAGCTCATTCAATGGTAATGCTCCTGACTGTGCTTTGTGTTCCTGTGCCATAATTCACCAGTTTGTTTTCACTTTAACTCAAACTCAGAGACGAGTAAATCCCATAGAATTTACCTGAAAGTGAAGTGTTGCTCTGTTTGACTCTGCTGTCTGAGTAATAGTCCATCTACTTCTTCTTTCGTGTAGAGGCGTAAAGTAACTGTAATGACTGACTCATTAGCCATGTTCAGACTGAAAAAGCAGATCCTTCTCAATTATTTCAATGTTAAAGTGAGAAATGTTGATCTGGGCAGCATCAGGGCAGCACATTGTGTTGGCCAGTCAAATGCACCATATGGGGACAAAGGATGTTGCAACAATGTCATGATAGATCAGGACATTGGACACAGCATGACATGTTGGAAAAACGTATTTCTAATACAAATATATATATTTCAAAGGTAAAAGCACCAACACATAGGAAAAGATAACTTTCTTTTGTTTTCACAATGGACAGCACTTACAAATAATACAGAGTCCTGCTCATGCTCAAATCAGGTGCAGGTGTGAACTTTGTAAACTAAATGGGCAGTAAGACGTTACAACTATTAGCACCTCAAATTCTCATTTCACTGATTAGACTCTATCGTTTCATAACACCCCTGTTACCCCTGTTAGTGTTGCCATTAATTTTTCCACCAATACTTTGTATATTTATTGGGTGTGATCAGTAAAAACATGAATGATTCAGCTAGTTTGTGCTTTATCACCTTAAAAATACAGGATTTGTTGATATTTGTGACTTTCAAAGATAAGATTACATTTCATGACCATGTGAAGCAAAATTATGACAGATGAGATGCAAAATAGCAACAAATGACACATCACAGAATTTTTTGATTGTTTTCAAGTCTTTTATTGCTTGGTTGTTTCTGTGGATCATTTTGGAGCTGTCCGAGGTCACATTGTGTATCATTGTGGTCATTTTTCAACTGGTCATTAGTTAATTGTTTTAACTTTGTTGAATTTTTTGTCTGTTAATAGTTGTCACAACAAATACAAGAGGTATCCCTCATTAGGCTGCTTTGGTATTCCATCCATTATCTTAACTAAAGCTGTTTCTGTCTAAGTCACAGACAGGGCTGTTACGTGGAGGTACCTGGTGTGGCAGTTATGCACTTTATATGGCCACCATTCACCTGAACAACAAACCTTTTTGCTGGCATTAATACATTTTGATGAAGCCATTTCCCCCATTGTTTAAAACCTGCAGTGAACATTTCGGCTGCTATTATTAAAATAATTGTTGTGGTTGCAAAGTGATGCAACTTTTCAAATCAATCTGAACTCCTCTGGAATTGTACAAAACAACAGTTAAACAATATGTATAGTATGATACAATAAAATCATAACTGATTTAAAGACAGGTGCAGAAAATGTGTAGAAAATTACCAGAACCAGCTGAATTAGTGTAGGGAGGGGAAATGCAGGAACAGACTCTTTCCCTACACTGGTGCCTCTTCTCTGTTGTATGGATGGGGATCTGGGCAGGGGAAGCTAAGACAGAGGACAAAGAGTCCTGATAACATACCCTACAGGTTTGTCTGGCTCTGGGACTGTATTCAGAGCTGATGGAGAGATGGAACAAAAGCAGCACTGTACCTTGGGCAGGCTGAAGGAAACAATTGCGGGTCCTCTGGATGAGACCACATTGAATTGGGATGGGAATTGAGCAATAGAACTAACCTTCCCAGAAATCTGGCGCCTGACTCCCAAAAGCCCACCAGGTTAGTAGTGGGAACTCGGACTCAATGTCAAGTCAAACTTTGTGAAGTGCTGAATGATGACCACTCCTCCTATAAGTTCATCATCCAGTACCAAGAAAAGCATTTGATTTATATAGTAGTTATTGAACAGCTCAAGGTGACCCAAACCTCCATGTGTTAAACATGAAATACACAGTTCTTCAGGTTACTAGTCAGCCAACCTATATGCAAATACAGGTTTTACTTGCTGCAGCCATTCTTTGTATTCATATAGGCCATGAAGAGATCTCTTTAAAGAAAGACTGGGGGCTGAAAATCTACAGTTGTTGATTTGAGCAATAATGTATTAAAATGTGTATCTTAAGCTAAAATAAGGTTTATCAAACAAGTTATATGATCCAGGGTGAAAGTGTTTTTTGATATAAGGTTCCTTGCTTGTGTTTAACAAGAGAGAATTTTGTACTACAAGGCTACAAGACCACATCTTTAAGACTCCATCAAATCTTAATGACACTCACTTCATACAAAGGGCTGTGTCTTAGTGGCCTCCTGACCTCTCGAGCCACCAGCCTATCCATTGACTTCAGGTCCTTCATCCTGTAGTGACAATTGTGAAACTCAGGAGATTAGAAAGAGTGGACATGGAGGAAGACGAGGCTTAGATGCTTGAGAGGACAAGATCTGCTGCTGAAAGCTCACTCTCCAGTTTTCAGTGTATGCTCAGCAACACTAAGGAGCTCATGCCTATCTTTCAGATCACTGAAAACATGACTGACATAACTGACTTTCAACATCAATAACCTTGGCAACTCCCTCTCACAGAATAATTTTCCTATGCAACATAATTAGAACTAAAATGCATTTATGTTTCTGCATGAAAAGTAATGCACTCAATATGTTTTGCTGCAGGATGTGTTTTTGAAGCAGAATGAAGCACGAGGGTGAAGGGATGAGATGGGCTGGATTAGGAGAATAGGTTCTTCTGAGACCATGTTGCCATAAAGATCCAGATATTATTACATTACTTATAGTTCATTACTCATTCTCATAATATACTGACATTTTGAATTAAAACTTTCAGTAAAACACACTTAAAGTTTGACATTGCTCTCTGAAATAAAATTAATTAACATCATTCCAAAAATGCTCTAGTATCCAGAAATGCTGAAGCTAAATATTTTACCAGACACTAGACGGAAAAAGGCAAAGTGACTACAACAATGTGCATGGTAGTTTTGTAGAATCTGTGTGTGTGAATGGGTGATCCAATGCAGCACACTGTATACAGTAGTTTTGGATCAGTGTGATAGATGGTTCACAGGTTGAGTTCTTAGCACTCAACCAATTGACTCTGCTCTGTCCTGACATCCAACAAAAACAATATACATTTTGAGAGTGTTCCCACGTGAAAGTCTACACAAGTTTACACAATATACATTTGATCCATTTTGTGTTGTCGACTAATTGCAATTTTAGGAGGACACTAGAGAACTTAACAAGACATACTTACTGAATGTTCTGTTGTTATTGCCTACATGGGCTGCGCCTCCCCGTAGGCTACTTTACTGACTATTGACTTGACTTTTAAGTGGCGCTGGCCTCCCGCCTTGTCAAAGTCATTAGTTTGCCCAAATTAAATTAGTCACATTTCTGGTCTCCTCTCCCCATGTGCACTCGCAATTCATATTTTTATATTGTATTTTTTAAAGGTTTGAACCATCAAAGTGAGTAATACAAAGTAGTATTTTCATACTAGAAATGAACTGAACTGTGGTTCAGTTTGATCCGGACTGAGACCACCTCTTTTGGTAGGACCAAATTCAGCTTCTTCGGTCTAGACTGTGGTCTGAGGCATCTTTCACACCTGCTATTATAATTCAGACCAAACTGAAAAGTCCAAACAAACAAACTGGGTGTGAAAATGGTCTAAGTTGTAAATATATACAGTCCTGTGTTCGAATTACATACAGTGATATTATTTGTTTTGTTAGTTATTTATTTATTACTGGTGTTCTAAATATGAAGGATTGAGGAGTTTGATGCTATTCAATTCGACAAGAGGTTTATTAAATAGTTTTCTTTTTACTGTTCTTTTTACTTTTATACCACACTTTAAGAATATAGGTACAATGTTTCTAGCAGAGAAAACCAACACAAAATGCACAGGGGGCCTTATTAACATGCTATTCTTTCAGTTTGTCCATAATTAGCGAACACTGTGTAAGCAAAACTGTCTGCATTAGTCCAACTGAGATCCATCTGTTGCACAGCAGGGCTCAGCTTCTCTGTAATGTTTTTATTAAAGCTTTATGTTGAACTCTCTGCGCTCTCCTGCTAATAATATAGCAATTCAGTTACATTTACTAGCAGTAACCATGCAGATGCTGTTCATCTGAATGCATCTACAGGGTATTAGAGAGCGTCCAGGTCTCAGACAGATAGCATCTCAGAAACCAAGGCAACACTAATCCAATGCTTATCTGCTGAGACATCAGTGCCTCCAAAAGCCATCTGACTGAGCCGTACAGACACTGGTCTGTTGGATTTGAGATGTGCCGCATATGAGAAGGAGAATGAGCACTGACAAGTAGAACTGAGTTTCTAGGAATGCCACGATGGAAAAAAAAACCCAGAAATAAGCTGGCAAATTGGCAGAGTGGTCTTTTAATGGAAGATGTCAAATTTAGGTATGCTTATTTGAAAATATTTGGGAAGCAATGTTTTATACTAGGGGCTGTGAGAGCTGAAGAAAATATATTGTCTAGCTTCACTCTAAAAACAACACTCATTCTGTCCTTCTTTGTCTTTTGAGTACGGCTTTGTGGAACCTAGAAGATATGTCTGTTAACTCACACATAAAACAAATCTCTAGAACAGGTGCTCCCACCTACAGACTACTGCTAAAATTAGGAGCACTCTGTTTCAAAGTGATACTGAAAAATGAATTTATGCATTTATTATCTCGGCTTCTATTATTTCCCAATAACTCCATAGAAGCTGTGACGCAGCTGTCAAGCTCCTCTCCTGTGGATCCAGCTCCCAGTTCAGGTTCTGGAGGCAGACACCCTCTCTACATTTAAGACTAGACTTAAAACTTTCCTTTTTTATAAATCTTATAGTTAGAGATGGATCAGGTGACTCTGAACCATCTCTTAGTTATGCTGATATAGGTTCGTCTGCTGTAGGACCTCTACTGATAAACTGAGCTCTCTACTCTGCATTATATGCAGCTGTGCTGTTTCCACTGTCTCTGCACTATTCGACAGGGTTCGCTGGCTTTAGAGCGGTATTTGTCCAGTGTGCAGCTGCTTGCCCTGTTAAAGTGTCCAGTGTTATTTCTCTTCTTTTCTCTCTGCACTTTCTCCTTACGCAAATCGGTCGAGGCAGATTAGTTTTTCTTCTCTGCTGTTGCCTAGTGCTGCTCAAAGGGGATGTGCTGGTTTTTCTTTATAATTCCGTAAGGTCTTAACCCTACTATATCAAGTACCTGGAGATGATATTTGTTTTAATTTGATGCTGTACAAATAAAATGAAACTGATTGGAAATAAAAACACCTCTGTGTGACTCCTGATTATCAGGTGGAAAAGCTTTGGAAACACCTAATTCTATTTTAACCTTCCTGGCTGATGTTCAGAGAAGATAACGCATATTAAAAATTAAACAGAGATACACCTTAATCATTATCTTGGAGAACCAGCGGTCCATGCTGCCATGCATTCATGCATTCTGACTCAGTAGGCATTTCCATTATTCACTCTAGCCATGCAGTTATGTACTGTATAGTGACAATAACAATAAAGGTGTGTTTGTTGAGTATGCATTGTGGACTGTCTCTCGTCGTCTCTCTTATACACACACACACACACACACACACACACACACACGCACACCTTATGCTGCCTACATTCACACACTCCATCCATCGATATCCTTAGAATGATCTTCTGCATCTTTCAGATGCAGATATGATTAAGGACAGTCGGTGTTACATGGCAGAAGCTGCACCAACAGACAGTCATCAACGTTAATCAATTAATGATTGTCTTCAACAGCAGCCAATAGCTGTCTTCTAACCTTACCGCCTATTCACACAGGACAAAATTAATATTACAATGCCAATGCATATTTAATAAGACACTTCTTTACCTGGTTTTGGAGGTGCCACATTTAAACATCTATGCAAGACAGACACCGCAGACTGATTAAGGACTCATGACTAGAAGGTCAGCAAGTCTAAACAATATACTACAGTAGACAGTGGGAGAATGTCTGCCATGAGAAAGACAGAAAATTCTAGTTAACTCCTAAACTTTGCTAGGACTCCATTGTCCTCTATATCTCTGGCCTTCTCACGTTTTTTTGTTTCACGTGATGCAGCAAAAAACCTAGATCTGCTCCAATAACATCTGCTCCAATGGATTTTAAATATAGTTCATGATGGGGACATCTAAAACTGCATCGTCACATATTTAATTGCCTGCTTTTACAAGTTGTTTTGTAAGATTTGTAAAAGCATCTTTTGGATTTTATCAATGTCAAAGTTTTCTCCTCTATTCTAGATGAAAGAGGTGAATAATATCATCATGTAAAGAATTTCCTTTTTGAGAGCTGCCTGGACCACATTAACAAAAAAAAAAAAAAAAAAAAAAAAAAAAAAAGACCCTGAAAATCGTGGGAGAAAAAACGGGAATTCTTTGAATCCAGAGTCCAGCTTTTGCCTTTTTTTCAGAACTCCACACTTTCCTTCACATGCTCCTGTTCTCCTATTAGCTAACTCCTTCAAAATGTTCTCCACAGAACAGGTGAATGTGCTGCTCTCAGCAATCAGCCGCAATTTCACAATTAGCTGACATTATTTATCTCCCCCCAGCAGCCGCCCCCTCAGCGGTGTGTTAGTGTGGCTTCTCGGCAGCTTCCCCTCCTGTGTTCGAGGCAGCAAGAGCAGCTGTTTCCTCATACGTCTGTACTGCTGCTGGGGAACACCATGGCAGAAAAATCTGAGTTTTGGTACAAGCTAAATCTGAACTTCTGCCTGATTCAGCAGAAGGAACATCAGCACGGCGCGCTTCTCGTATGAATGTGCAAAACAAGGCAAAGTGGCAGCGCTAGAAAACACATCAGGTATGGCTTTAAAGCACTCCAAGTGATGTGCTGTCTGCTAACCTTCATCCTCTGCTCCTATCACAGCCTCTCTCTGGGTGAAAACGATAACGCACTTGGCTTTAAAGCACTCAGACAGGCACAACACCTGAGAGTTTTGACCTTCCTTGTTTTGATAGGCTGGATTTGCGTGCTCAGGGTCACCACTGAAATTGGCACAACAACACTGGAAACCAAAACAAGCTTGACTGGAAAATCATTGAAAAGGCTCTTACCAGGTATGCATATCACACCGGGAAATTGATTCTGCCCCCCATCACTCTAAGTGACAAAAAACGGTTCTTTTCAGACAGTATTGTTTTTTTGTTTTTTTCCCACACAACTTAGCCATTGTTCACAAAGAAAAATCATTTACTCAGTACCACCAGTGAGAGGTAAAACCACAATCACGCACTTCGATTGGGTTGTCTTTGTTATTATTGTTGTTTTATTTTATATAGTGTTAAATAAAATTTTGCTTTACAAACAGCTCACAGATACTGTATATAGTTTAGACCTGACAAGACCCATTGATAGAGTTTTTTGGTCAGGTTTGGGCAGACTTTTTGAGATTTCGTCCGGATAAGGCTTGGCTAATTAGTCATAGTTACAGTTCAAAATATGACTACGCCAAATAAAATGGCAGCAGCACTCAAAAATAGGGGACACACAAAGAACCTACACACCCCATAATCAGAGCAAGTTCAGTCAAAATTTCAAAAATTGCATAGTCGCAGCAACACTGGATGTATGACGGGGGAGGCTCTGCCACCAGCTGACTTGTGCTTAACTCTGGGAACAACCAGCCATACCAAACAATACATATATGAGTGCCAGTCATATTTATGTACTGTTTAACACACACACACACACACACACACACACACACACACACACACACACACACACACACACACACACACAAGCACTATATATATATATATATATATATATATATATGTATGGAAATATGTTTAGCACTTATGTATGTATGTATATAAAAATACTGACCTCTAAAATATAATATTTACATCTTACTAAATATATGACACATACTGTATATATTTGACTAAAATAACATGATCCCTCAAACAGTTGCTTATAAATTTGTAGAGCTGTGAAACAACAGTTAAGAAGATCTGAAGTGAGGCATCAATGACAGAATCTCGACAAATAAAGACTTGTGACATGGCTTTTTTTAAAAGAGTAATTTACATTATATTCCACACTATGAGGATCGGCGCTCAATGAAAGACCTCATTGGATGATTGTAGGGATGAGGCCAAGGCTCTTGGAGAGCCACTTCCCTCCAGCTCTTGAGTTGGATGCTAGCTTCTGCTCTTCACTGATGAATGGGCTCCTCAACTAGTGGATCTGTAATGAGCTATTCGCAGCCATGACAACTGGAGTCTGCAGAGGTCGGAGGTGTAAAAGAGAGGAGACACACACAACCATGCAAGCAAGCAAGCATGCACACACACACACACACACACACAAACTCTCTCTCTCTCTCTCTCTCTCTCTCTCTCTCTCTCTCTCTCTCTCTCTCTCGCTATATATATATATATATATATATATATATATATATATATATATATATATATATGTATAGACAGAAAGGCTTTATTTTCTAAAATGTATTCTGTAGCATTTTGAAGCCAAAAGGACAACAAACGAGGCCTGTATTTTTCTCTCGGTTATGGGCCTGCCCCTTGGGACTGCAGGCCGGTGGGTGGTGGTTGCCTGTTTGTCAAAGGCCCACTAGCCTTGTCCATTTTGACATTCACATGGGAGCAGTAATGATCCTAAAAGCTGCAATTAAGCTGACTGTCGCGTTCCGGGGAAGCGCCTGGAGCCGACACTGTGCTGCACCTATTATTCCCAGTGGGAATACTCCTTAAAGAACAGCATTTTCCCTCCTCCTTGCTGTGTTTCCCAGCTCAATAACTTTTATTTCTCTCTCCGAATAAGTGTGTCACTTGTTTTCTATAAGTGATAGCACATACACTTTTTCCTATGGTTGACATAATGGATGTAAATTTACAATGATCAAAAATGAGATTCAGTTTCCTATCAGCTGTATGAAAAATTATAATAGAACCCAATTATTATACAGCAGTTCTTCTTGTAGAAGTTGAATTAAAAGGGATCTAAAAAAAAAAACAATTCATTTGGTGAAAGTGTAAGCTTTTGTTCTGCTTGCAGATCTAGTTAGCTTATTAAATTATGTTATATACAATTATATTTCTTAGATTTCAATTACTGAATATAAGAACTGAAGTATGTAGAGTGTGATCAGCACTGAATGCTTGTTTACTTAACTAATTTGGCTGATATCAGAAAAGCTTTAAGCACTGTTATGTTCAGACTTTGATCATTATTGTAAAGTGAAAAATAAAGCAAACACACAAAGTACTGATATTAATACCCAGCCCTAATTCTACTTATTCAGTATTTGGTTTTAGGATCCACCTGTAACACCCATGTCTTTTACATTGTCACATAGTGTAAACTAACTAACCAAATTGTTAAAATACCCCATAAAATGCCTCATATGTACAGTATAGCTAAAATTTTAGCTCTAAAGTTGGTAGTGCAGTGCAGTACCTCTATACAGTAGAAATTGAGGCATCACTCAATATATCATACATACCTGTTGACTTTTGGCTCAACCTCACATCACACACTTGTTAAATACCTGATTACCGACTGATTCTGCAGTGTGGCCAATAAATATCCGTGAAGAATAACTGAATTGAATAAAAGTCCCATAACTGCTTGTGCAAAACCATAATCAAGTGATACACAGTTTATTTTCAGATGTCTACAATAACCCTGCAAATGTGGCCATATGTCAATACCATTTAGGAAAATGTAATATCAGCAGGTAAACAGGGAAAACTGAGACATATTGATTGGTCATTGACTAAGTTGATGGCTACAGTAAAGCACAACATGCATAGTAGCAGAGCTGCAGTGTGGGATGAGTGTTGCACTGGGTAAAAAGCAGGGAAACTAGATGTACAGTAAAACAGCAGGTGGGCAAATCAATCAAAGCCCCTTGGCAAACACAGACAAAAAGGGGGAAAAATCATTTTAATTAGCTGAGTGAATGCGATCTGCTGAATGTGAGGGGAGCCAGGCTCTCTGCTCTGCACATTAAAATTGGTCTAATTTTCTGTGCAGAAAAAGTCCCATCTGAGCAGCCCTGGCCGCAGTCAATCATGTTAAAAGCTATGGGTGCTTAATTTGATTTACCAATATAAAATGCAAATGAGGTGATCAAGTGGAGTGGAAGCCAGGAGTAGGAGGCTCTTTTAAGCCATCACGTTAAATGGGAACAGACAGCAGACTGGCAATGTAAAGAATGTTTTAGCATATTCGTTTGATTAAAGCTACAAAAATTTAATTAGTATGACTAATTGCTTGACAAATTGCTCCACATTGGAAAAAAGGCAGAATATATTTTTAATACGCTACAACACCCCCAAAGTCTACGTTCTCTCAACCCATATGTTACATTTTCAGCCCAAACTGGGCCTTTCCAATATGTGAAAAGCCTAATTAAATAAATGGAAGATGGCACAACAGTCCCTTACAATAGTGAATGAGATAATGCCTGTAATTAGGCCCACACAAGCCTGGCCATATGCCTCTGTGCAGCACTTAGGCAGGACTAAGCTGCAGCCACAGGAACAAATCAAATAACTGTGTGCAGGGAATGCTCCTGGGATTCAGAGAGTAAAGCCACCACCAGTTATGTACCATCCGTTTCAGTGTGTCAAACATAAACTATCTAAAGAAGGAAAAGCAGTGTAATCGTATTCAAGTTAGTAACATACAGGCCATGTGTGTTTGAGTAACATGAATATGTTTGCAGAGTTAGTTCATACAGTTACTCTAAGCTATTTGGCTGCAGCATCAGATTGAAGCGTCTATCCGCAGACTAAAATAATAGTCCATTGCCTGGAGACAGGTCTAAAACCGACAACCCACATACTGCAGAGTCACACTGAGACTTATTACATCCGACATTTGGTGTCATCATCCAGTGTCATTGTCTTCCTTCACCATTTCCACAGCCGTTCAAAATTACAGTCTGATCGTTGTACGAGCACAGTTGCTTTGCAAGAAACATGACTGTGTTAATTAGAACAGCTACAACCTAGGGAAATGCCAGTGTTAATTAACATTTTATTTTGCTATTGTTTGTGTGTTAGGATGTATGAATGGCAAAAGAGTTTGAATTTTTTTCAAGTCCAATGGTTGCTTCACTACTGATAACATAGCACTCTTTGAGTTAATTTATGAGATTTTAACACAACAAAAGATTGGTGGTCAAAAGTAGTCACAATTGGTTTGTTTAGTATGACTGTAAAATCGCCTTGGGTAACCTAATCAACAAGTATTCTACTAACATATATTTTTTGTTGATATTTTAACTCAACTACAGTGTCCCTGGCTAGGGATTGAACCACTGACCCTGTGGTTAGTGGACAACTTGCTTTACTTTAATTGATAATTATAATAAAATGTCCCCAGACAAAATATTTAACACTAAAATATGTGATTTTGATAATAGTGTTATTAAAGTGGGCATATTATGCTAAATGTAGGATTTATATTTTATTCTGTGGCTCCTTTAATACAAGACTATGTGATTTTCAAACATAAAGAATGCAAATACGTTTTTTTTATGATTCTTTTGACATTATAATAAAGAATTACCTAACCAGTCAAGGCAGATGGCCACCCATCCTGAGACTGGTTCTTCTGGAGGTTTCTTATGTAAGAGGTAGTTTTTACTCACTACTGTCTCCTTAGTACTGCTCAAGTAGGATTGTTTGGTTTTCTATATAATTCTGTATACAGGTATATTTTGTAAGCTCTTGAGATGATACACACACACACACACACACACACACACACACACACACACACACACACACACACACACACACACACACACACACACACACACACACATCTGTTCTGATTGTCATACTTGTGGAGGAACTGTACTATGCCCAGTTGAAACAGCACGGAAGCACAAATCTAATTTTCCTTCACTCCCTAAGGAATATCAGCGAGACATATCGAACAGTCATTAGCCATGAGCTCAGCTGTGGCAGCTAATCTGAGAGGATGGGCGATCTCTTTAAACTTTGTTTATGGTTGGGAAAGACATACTAGAGCTTTTTCATCATGATTATAATAAAAAACATACGGACTGCTGAACTGAGTAATGTACTCGACCTCATCAACAGCATGTTAACAATGATAAAGATGTGGTTAAGGAACAGTCATAGTTTGACTATAGGTCTAGTCACATAAAAAACGTAGTTACAATTGAGTTAGAACAAAAAGACAAAAAAGTTTGTTAATGCGATCAATAGATAGCCTGGTTATCAAAATACACCAGCACAAGGGAAAGTGTAGCACCAGCAATTAGTCTTTTTGTGGGATATCATATGCTGTACTGTTTTTTGAGCATTAGAAGTACGTTTGTGGGGTCACCACTGATATCCTGGTAGCTGCTTAGATTCAAGAAACAGTCTGTTACATCACCCTGTGTTAAACTGTCAGTTTTACACTTTGGGTTTTTGTATGAATTTAACAAACAACATACGACATATTGACTTGTGGGTAGAGCTGGATAATGTTGGAAAACATTAGCCTGTCACAATCATGCATTCCTATTTATGTTTGCCTATTTAATATATTTATATCAACCTGTCAATGCACATTGTTGATTTTAACAATGAATGTGAACTGTGATGCTGCCCTGTAAACAACTAGGTCAATGATGTTTGCCTTTTTGGATCTGATTTAGTGGTTACATAGTGTTGTAATTGTAGTTTTCATCCAACAATTCTGTGAGGTGGCCATCACAGTAGACACTGGATAGTAGATGCATTCAGACAACAGAGTGGCAAATATGCTTATTAATCTGCGTGTCATTTCAGGGTAGAGGTTTAGAGACTTCATCACACCATCACAGTCTGTTGAACAGCTTGAACCAGTTTAGGAGAAACAGATGAAATCATATGTAACATAATGCAAAGGAAAAGAATATATATTGTAAATCAGTACCTATGGGCAATATGCAAAATAGTAATATAAAGACAGTTCCTAGCAGATGTTTATAATTTCTTGGATGTATGTGTGAGATTAGTGCTTGCCTTACAGTAAATATATGGTCTGTCTAAACTGCACTAGTGATTTAGTTTTGTGAAATATAACTAGTTTCAACTTAAAAAGACAAGTCGAAGGGCTGCCTTCTGCCCTCTATGTGAAGTTAACAAATGCAAAAAAGATTTAGATTTATTCATTCATTGAACAAGTAAGGTAAATGTAGACTAGTTGTAGGCATTAAAATCTAGCATCATTTGAACAACCAGTCTTGTAAACATCTAATGTTTACATTTTTTGTACTTTTGTTGACTTACACACCAACTGAAATTTGCTCAGTTAATTTTAAAAATTACTTCTTCAAACTGAATAAAATAACCATGGCATATTAAACTGGCTTCTGTTTGAGCCCAAATGTACCAAAAAAGTACAAAACAATCATTTTAATCACGTTTTTTCAGCAACCAGAGTAAATTATGTGTATTGGAGTAGGGACTGAATTTAACACAAAAAAGAACACTATTTAGAGAACATTAACTCAACTAATACATGCTGGAATGCCTACTAATATGCTGGTTTGTTCTATATTTTATCAATTTATTGAGTTAAGTGAACAACATTCATAATTCACAACATTTTAAGTTAAAAGACTCAAAGTCAATACAACTAATGCAAGTTCCATCAATAACAAAACTTGAATTTTTCAGTTGAATTAGTTTGAAAATACAAAACATAGATATTAAGGTTAAACAAACGAAAATAAAGAGCTTGTGTTTGTGGTAACTTTTTTTTCACTATTTCTCCAGGTTTTTCTTAAAGATATAATATTTTTCCTAACCTCAACCAAATGCTGCAAGTGGCTAAACCAAATGTCCTCATCATAAAAGACAACATAACACAATTGCAACATCCTTCAACAAAGTAGATGTTTTGTCACAGAGCTCATAAAAGTCCTTTATTCATCTTTCTTCTGTCTTATGGAGATAATGCCACAATTTGAAGCTGGTTGAGGATTATAAAAGGTATCATAAGTTGGATGACAAGGTAATTAGCATTTGTGTATCCCGCCCTGTGCATGTAAGTTGTCACGTTATAAATTACGATTACCCATGCACAAGATACAATCCCACATGGGGCAGATTTCAGCAGCAGCTTTGACTTGCAACAATAGCAAAAACCTTTGAAGAAAAACTTACTGAGCTTGTCTGCAACCACCCACATCTACGTCATTGTTGATGTTTTCTCTGCTGTGATCTTATTGTGCTGTGAACATTGGTCATTATAGTTTTTGAAATAGCAGAAGTTTAAAAGGAAGAATCATTATTTTTGGTTCACAGATGACTAGCCCACAAGTGCATAACATTTAAAATCCATCAGACATGCAAAAAGTATGTGGAAAAGTATGTGACACTTATGCATTGTCTCTGCTTATGTGGTTAGACAAGATAGACAATATTATCACGTCTTTTTATTGCTTCATTTGTTCAAAACCGTGAGACTATCTTGTTTTGCACCTGCTCCAAAAAGTTTAGAAGTGTGCAGATAGTGGGACTATATCTGTAAACAGTACCAAACACCACACAGGACCACATGAAAGGAGATTTATTTAACACAAAGCCCAAACAGTTTAGCATTGCAAAAAAGGTGAACTGGCACATATTAAACAGTTGATTAGGATCACAGGCTATCCAATCTGCACTTTATTCACTGAACGACTGAAACCACATTTCTGGGCTTTGTTGCTGAAGTGCATGTGTCAGCATGAGTCAGAGTGCACTAAGAGCCAGCTCTCCAAAGCAGATAGGAACCACTTAGTAGCTTGTAGAACCCCCTTCTTCCATAAATGCCCTGCCACTGTAGTTTGTTCTGTCCCTGTTCAGGAGCCTGTTTAGGGATTCAGATACAACACACAGAGATTATAGCAAGGCTTCTTATCCTCTACTTGTCAGCAGCTGAGTGACATGAGCTGTTAACTTTCTATTTTAAGAATCTGGCTTGGGTGTTCTTGTCAAAAGAAGCCCCTGAAAAACAGATGTGATTTGGTTGTTTCCTTTGTTCCCCAGGGGTAGGTAAATTCTCTCTTTTTCTGTGCATTTGTCTTTTCAAGAGGAAGGCTGAGCTCAGCTTTCATAGCAATCATAAAAGGCCTATCTCCTATTCAGCAGCAAAACAGTGCTCAGACATCTATGCAGGGGATGACAGCTCTCCTCTATTTGCAGATCGAGAACATTGCATTAATTGTGCTGAGGCCCTGTAAAAGCGAACAGATTGCAGGCCTTTGCATACATTTAACAGTAAGCAAATGGTGCGATGACATTTGAAATGACACCCACATCTCACTTTCTGCCTCAACATACCCACCCTTCTATGGAAAAACAGAGCAGGGATGCAAATATCATTGGTCAGAAAGGCACAATGGCTGTGTCTTTCAGCACTGTCTGGTTATTGGTAACAATCTAAAAAAGGGACTGAGGGGACTGGTGCCATGTCAAGTCACACCAATCATCTTCATGTGAAAAGAGAGAAAAACGTTATTGTAGCAGCCTAAGGCGTGTGTGTGCTGGCCTCAGTGGACTATATGAGTGTAATTTTAAAAAGCTTTCTGGAGATTTTTTCTCAGTCTGTTCTCTTTTCTGCTCTTGTTGTGCTCTTATGCAACCCTTTTTTTTTTCCAAAAATTATGTTCATATGCTGCTAAACTGAAAATATAATTGTGTGCGTTTTGCTTCTCATGGTTTGTACAATAATGAAGTGCTATGTTTATCATCCTCCAACCTAAACGACTATATGCGTCACTTGTCAATATCCTCTCATACAATCCATTGGAGTGAGCATCCCCATGACTGCAGGCGTCGGTTAAAATTGCACCTTTTTAGTGTCAGGCAAGAAAATGGTGCCTCTGCAAATGAAGTAGTGACTCTTATAACACACAATTTGATCCTAAATCCCTCTAAATACTATGTAACCATGCCATATTTTCTAGAGCCTCTAGACATTTGCCAACTGTTTCCTTATATTTTTACTTTAGCGGCTGGATAGTGTAATGGTAACATAACCGCCCACCAACCGTGTTTCGAATCCTGGCTGTGGCCTACCTGCAGTAGGGGGTTCGTAGGCATGACCTCTACACGCTTACCCTGCCTAACTGAGTATCTAAACACAATCTCAGAAAAAGTTTAATAATGCTGTAGTCAGACAAACTAGCTGTTTTAATTTTTTTTTTTTACTTTAATAAAAATTACTTTACTTTGGTTGATTTAGTAGGGCAATACTCTTTAGCAGGCATTGTAGTTTTCGAGCACTTTTTATTGGTGTTAAAAGTCTACCAGCACTTGAATTTGGAATTTTCACTCAAAATCTGCTTATGTCAAATAATTTTATTATTTTCATTTTTTCATTAAATAAAAAGTAACAGCAATGGAAAAAAAACCTTGCAGCTCTTTAGTGAAATCAACTCAACTTGATAACTTAATAGAAATACAATTTAAAGTTTAAATTAAGGTTTAAACTTATATTGTATAGTTAAAAGTTTTGGTTTTGGGACTTATTTACATCTTATTAATGAACATTTATGACTTGAGATATTGACTTGAAATGAAAAGAGTTTATTCAGTCCATTGAAATTTTTGAAAAAACTAAACTAGCAGACTTCCCAGGATGCAATTATTGCCTGAACTCCTCAGGGATTTCTCTGTTATGTAATTAGTAGAAAACACGAATGAATGAAGTTGTTTTTGTGCATAAATTATAAAAAATAATATAAAAATAATATAATATATTGTTTCTTTTCATGATATTACAATGATAAAATAGTCATAGAAGGTTTGTGTAGAATTCGGTCTTCATCCATAGTCACTTAATATTGGCAAAGTCACAAGGAGAAGCCTCATATGAAACTTGTTATAAATGAATAACAATGACTACCTAAACTGTTGAGTCACATGAATATCTTGAGTTAATACAACACACCTTTTTTCCCCATGTTTAGTTAACTGAGTTACTGTAGTAACCATCCACTAAAGCTAAGTTCACAAGTTAGTTTTTTGTGGAACTGAGTTAAAGTGGTTTACAATGAGTACGATAACATTTGAAGATTTTTGCAGGTACAGTATGGTTGCAGAAGTAGTTAGAGTTACTTCTTTCTGCTCTGGAGAATCAACAAGTTGTTTCCTCAGGGTTAGCCCTAACATTTGAACACAACAAGTCATTTGCTACACAAGTTGAAAAGCCCATTGAAAAAAAGAGTGATTTGTGATATAGGGCTACGGCTAAAATGGACTTGTCAGTAGACAGCGAGTGTAGTCTGGTGTTTTGCAGACTCCAGTATGAAAGTTCCTTCTGGCAATTTGAGTGAAACACATTGGAAGACAAACCCAAAGTGTTGTGTTTTCTCCATTCAGTGATTTGATGAACACAGCCAGTTCCAGAATTTATCTAGCTGGGTATTAGTATCTATGTATAGGAAATAATTTGAAATGAGATGATCCGATCAGAAGGACAACACATGAAAGAAGACTTTCTATAAGATCACAGTGTCTCCCAGTCATTTAAGGGATGACGGGTATTCATCAATGCTGTGCAACTGTGAAGCCTGCATTACACACTGGTTAACACATTGTGCTCAGCCGCGTCTTTCTTTGCTCTGCATGCAGGGCACACAATAGACTGAGGCTGTGAATACTGTACAAAGGCTTAAATACCACATCAGGAAACAGCCCGGCAACCTTGTGAATCTGCATGAAAGGGGAGCAATAAAATCTTGTGATATTTAATACTTTCCCCACAAAACCTTTTCTCTGCAGGAGCTCAGCTTTGCTCAGGTATTGAATTGATTAACAATGTGTTGTTAGAATACAATAAGATATGATAGATAGTGGCAGAACCTAGTGTATTCACTGCCTGTCAGCCATATACAGTTCCTCCACAGGGCCAGAAGAGAGGAGTCTCGGCTACAGCACATTCTGTCAAAGTAGAACTCAGCTCAGAGTCTTCCCACTTATTTTTATTTCATTGATTCATACAGACAGACTTCATCCACAAGTTTAAATGGCCTTTGTTCACCATGGAAATTAGTTTTATTGTCAGCTGTATGCATTCACTGTGTTGTACGTTTACCAGGTTAATAACTGTCATACCTGTTTGAGTCCATATTTAATTTGCCTATTGGCAACAATTTGACTTTTGAGATCAGAATAAAACATGCATTTGGTGTCACAACTATTTCAGGTTGTAAAAACGACAAGTAAATTCAGAGAAGTCACAGAAAATTGGCACATTGTATCTATTTCCCACTACTTGAAATATATTTGTGCGGCTCGCTCACGTCAGTCTCAGGTGTTTTGTGCTATATGTATGTAGATAAGCTAATCCACAGTATGTAGCTCGATGGCCATGATTTGAATACAGTTTGTGCATCAATTGGCATTGATGTGCTCTGCTGACAGAAAAGATTAACCAGCCAGGTCTAAAATAACTGCACACATTTGGCCTTTTTGAGTAATTTCAGCAAAGAGATATGAGAGAATCATGTAACTGCAGCTGCATATTACAAGAGTTCAGCTGCAAACTGCAGCTCTTCTACAATGAATATTTTCTCACACAACCCATATTTGATCCCTCACGTATTTCCATTATGCAGTTGATCAGTTATCCAGGCGGCAAAACAATGAATGAAGTCTTACTCTCTGTGACAATGTGGTTTGTTGATCTTCTTGTCAAATCTTCTTGTGTTGTGAATTTCTATGTTTGCTTATTCAGCTGACCTGCTGTGCTTTCACTAAAACACTCTCTGGGTTAGACTAGATTAGCAATTGATTTTTAAAGAGACGGTTAAGTGACTGACAACATTTCACCTGTAATTATAATGCTTTTGTTGTAATTGAAATAAACCAACTTGACTACAGAACATTGTCTTAGCTAAAGTAATCTTACTCTCAGCCTCAGTCTTTAAACATTAACTGTATATAGAAATACCAATACATAGAGCATGCATTGTCACACACAACAAAGGAAAATGGATTTGACAGTGATATCAAGCCCCTTCCATAAAAGTCAGATGGCCAGGAACAAAGTGATAGACAGATGGACCAACTGACTGACCAACATCACCATCCCTGAGCGACTTGCAGGACAGAAGTTAATATATTCACTATTATCGACCATAATACATCTTGATGGTTGGCAATTATAACTGCATCCTGGGGTTGACTGAAAGGATATACCTTAATTTTCTTTTCCTTGCACTGCTTTTGAAACAGTCTGAAAGTACTTAATATTTGAAATAATACAGGATTACCTGTGCTAGATTTATTAATTATGCTGTCACTGAGACATGCTGGGCTCCTACAGTCTAGCCTGCAGACTGACATGCATGAAACACAGCCTATGACATCACTGGCTACACACACATTTAATCCATACTAATGTCATTCAGCTGCTTATTGATTCCATGTGGTGCAGGAGGAGCTCAGATACTAGATTTAGAAACACTCGAAGAGAAAGATGAATTTTAACTACTGGCATAAGAAAAAGGTCAATGTAAAACATTTTGCATTTTAACAAATAAATTAAAATTTGAAAACAAGGTCAGTAAGTACTGCTGTTTACAGTTTCTAATTTTTGTACTGTGCTACTGTAAAACAGTTGATGAGGAAATACAGCACTTGTAGATCATGATAATTAATTAGACAAAGACACTCTACCCTTGTGTCTTTATTTGTCTGGCTTTTGACATGTTTGCTGACTGTTAAGACTGAGTATGTCTACAACTGACTGGCCAGCATTACACAATTAGCTTTTCCAAGTGGATAGAATTCTCTTACATAAGCAACAACTCCTGCATTGTGACTTTGCAGGGAGCCGTTTCCCTCATTAAGACCTCATCATAAAAAATGGAGAGGTGCTGGGGTGTAAGCTGTGGGTTGCATGTAACCAATTTGTAAGGGAAACCTTTCTGGCCATGGAGTGTTCTGTCCAGGCAGTGAATGACCAGGTAGTGAGGAACGTGAAATCAAACCTGAAAAACCCTGTCGACTCACTTGCTTTTAAATGCAGCACAACCAAGCGCCTCAATCACTACACAGTCTAAGAGATCAAAGTTCAGTGAAGGTTCCCATCACAGTGACCAAGGTCTGACCAGGAGAGCAAATAAAAGAAATTCGGTCTGAACTAGCTCCTGCAAGCAAATTGGTCAATCAAAATAGTTTTTATCTGAAAAACATTGATGAGACTTGATCTATATAAGCTGGGTCATGAGGTCACTAGAATCATTAGGGTTCATTCTTGTTCACATGAAAATGTCTTCTTTACTACCTTACCAAAACTTTATCTTTAAGTGGGTAAAAATCAACACACAGAGAAAAAAGCTTGTGTACTGGTATTCAGTTTTCACCTAGGCAGTTCAAGGGCTGGAGTCATGGAAATGCAAAGAAGCAGTTCTTTGCACACATTTCACAGCCAAAAATACTGGTTCTGGAGCAGCACCGATTCTTAACTGGCATAGAATAAAGAACCACTTCCACCAAGGAAGGCGGGTGGATTATTGTGACCAACAAGTAAACCTTAGTATGAGTTGAACTTTTATTACATTTGTTTAGCTGCAATGAGATCAATGTAAATTATGTAGTTTACTAGCTAACAGCTAAATGCATCATTAACATCTAACGTTTAATAATGAAAAGAATAAAAACTTGTGTTGTGTAATTACGTTTAGTTGTCATCCATAATGACCATTGTGAGCAGCAAAAATGCCAGTGTGGGCTTGCAAAAGCGAGGAGCAATAAGCAATGACATAACTGTTCTTTGAAGGTTAAACCAACTCTGAATTGGGACTAACATGAGCCCAGAAGTAGCCCCTTGTTTGTGTAAATATGGTATATGTCATCTTGAATTCAAGCCCCAGGTGAATCATGTTTTTGCCAACTAGTTTTCACCTAGTAAAGACAGCAAATAAATAAACAAATAGAAAGGTATACTGAGTGAAAACCAATGTAGTCTTATACCTTAAATAATTCCACCACTGGGATGTGAGTTGAACAGTTTTATCACCCGTCATGTGTTCTTATCAGCATCATGGGTATAGGCTAGTGGGTCCCAACTCTTTCTGCAATAAGGAGTTGCTGCTACATGTAAATAGCATTACAGAAGTCAATTCTACTGCCCTTTGGTTTACTTGATGATAACACATTATAGTGTAACATGGGGATACATTAAATTAACCATCTTTCTTACAATGCTTCTGGAGTGCATTTCAGAAATATTAAAACAATGAGAACTGACAACATTATGGACCAGTAGCCTCAGCTTCTGCCTCTATCATCTCAAATTAGATTCACAATCATGTTCATTATTTCCTTCAAAAAGACGCTAAAGCTTATTTTACCTCTACCCAGCACCTTGAACTGTGACTGATGATGCTGGTCATTTAGAACAAATCAGGCAATTAGAGAAATTGCACTACCTGGGAAACAGATTGTCCAGCAGATCTGATTATTTATTTATCTGCATGGTTAAAAGAGTTTGAGAGAATTCAGAAAATACTTTAATTAGGAGTGACTGTTATCAAACTGAATTTTTTAAAATGGTGCAATTTGTTAATGAATTAGTTGGCAATAGTATGAAACGAATGAACAAAACAAAATTGTCATTAAATTTTCATTACAACTAAATCAGTCAACTGTCATTTCTCCTGCTATTAATATTTTTTTGAATGATGAATTCTGGGATTTCATCACCTCCTGGAGCAGTTTACAGAGTATAGCAAACAGTAAGAGGTGGATAATGTTTTGATGGCAGTGCTACCTTGTATACAAGCCCGATTACAACAGTTCAGTATGTTCTTGATCTAGAAATTCACCCTATTTGTTGGGTAATTTCATGTTTAGCAAAGCATGAAAGCACAAAGGAGAGAAGAATTGAAAACAGTTGGCAATACTTGAATTTCAATCATTCAGTGGGAATTGAGTCAGTTAAAGCTTTCTTACTTAAAGTACAAATGCACACAGGCAAATAAAACTATGAGCATGCATAAGATGGAATTTCTCTTTGCTGAAATTGCATCCCAGCCAAATGAACTGTGTGCAAGAATACTACTGAGAGAACGTCCAGTGTTAGAGAAGATTACTCCCTTTTGTTTGTAACATTGTGCTCACATGCCTGGAATAATAGAGGCATGTGTTCCTGATTCCAGCAATTAAAAGCAGAGATGTTACAATGTCATACAAATAGCTGTTTGGGCTGTACGGTCAATAATATGTCTCACTCTCCTTTCAATGAGTTGTCATAAGGTAACTGGGCTTATTAAAGGACAAAAGACATCCGCCTTTTGCCCACAAGCCAGAAGTTTTATTCTCCTCCCTGATAGAAACCAGTCACATTCAGTGGTAACAATAGGCCAGGTCATCGGATCTGTGGGGTTCCTCTGAACTTGAAAATGTATTCCTCACAACAGCTTCCTCTCTGACAAGTGTTGCAGTGTAAGCCTAATGCAGCACTGTCACATATTTTCCATATACTACATGGGAATACGTATTCAACACTCGCTTTGCTTTCTTCTGTATTCCAACTGTCTTTACTTAACCCGCCTTTGTCAATATAGATTATTGATTTTTTAATTTTCCTCCATGCCATATCTGCTCTCATGTCTTCTGTGTATTTCTGTGGGAGTAAAGAACAGCTGCTTGTCAGAGATGCTGGCTCCTCAGCAACGTGACACATACACTCTTTTCATGGTCAGGTGGCTCCGTTGGAAACAGGATCTCAGCCACATAAACCACAAGAGGTTTGAATTGGGACAAGATAGTTGCAAGGGAACAGAAATCAGACAGTGCATCCTGTATTCTGATACATGGCAAAAAGAGAATGTGCCTCATGCAATAATAAAAATGGACCCCTCCCCTTTGCCCCAAAGCCTCCTCTTCCTTTTTAAAACTAGTGAAGCGCTTTTATTCTCACCACACTGATGCCCTGACTGCTGAGTCTGGCTAATGTCTGCTGCAGCTGATCGTCTGTCACTCAGTGGTACTATCAGTCTGATAGTGTTCCCTGTACATGGAGACTGGACCACTGCTCTGGGACAGATTATTGACAGGTGACAGCTGCATGTTATGTTTTAACAAATGCCATTCAGCATTTTACACAGTCTAAAAAATCATACACAGTCACGTTGACAATGTTTTTGCCTTTTGTATCTCTAGTTATTAACAGGGCTTGGAGGAGTCCACAAACTCAGTTCTCAGTTGAGGTATTTGCCTAAAACAATAGTCAGTACAAGAAACTATACAAAAAAGCATTTTAAACTGTGTTGAATCTGATTCTTGATGATGTAAATGTGTAAGTTTAGTTCAGATTTGTTTCGCAAACTCTCCAATAATATTAAAATATGGTAAATAATTTTATAGTAAGAAAAGAAAATAAAGACTATAGATAATTGATCTGAGAGTTACACTTCAGACATTGAAAGTGTCCAATAAATGTAGGAGAATAAAAACACAATGCTTCCCTTTGATTTCCTTCAATTATAGTGGAGTAGAAGTAGCATAAAAATGGAAAAATCAGTAACGTGCCTCACAACTGAACCTAATTCAGTACTAGAGTAAACAGTAAATGTACTTACCACCTCTAACAGATGTTAAGGAGAAAAAACTAAACAAACAGATCATTGCCAATAATTCTGTTTACACTCATTGACACTAGTGTGTACTGTATACCACAGTAACTTTTATATTTTATAAGGACGGCTTGACATAAAATGACGATAAGTGTGGTACCTAGCAGCATGCAAAGCAAGTCAAAGTATAACATTCAGAATACATATGTGTAACCATCAAAGCAGGATATAAGTAAGTTAAAAATGAACACTGAAGTGATAAAAACATGAACACATCAATAATTATAATCCAATAATATCATGTATCATATATCATATATCATAGTGCACCATTTTGCATTATGAATTCTTGAGTACTTTTGAACTTCTACTTAAGCAACATTTTTTATGTATGTGGTACTTTAACTTGAGTAACTGATTGAGAACATGAAATGAAATTTAAAAATTAATACGTAAAAAATATAATTAGAAAATAAAACATTCTTTAACAAAAACAAAATAAAAAAATGTGAATTAAGTGAAATGCTCTGGTTACTGAAAGAAGGAGTCTTTAACTTTTTGAAACCTGGACCAGGCTTAAATATTACTGTAGTGGGATATTTGAATTTGTAAACACTAATACTGAACTTGGAATCATTTTTGATGTCTAATAGGTTTGTTGTCTGCACTGGAATTTGAATGTTCATTTTATCAGATGGTTTATAACTGTTATATATTCACAGCAAATTATGCGAGTGGAGCTGTTTGGTCATTTGGTTTGATGTAAAGGTTTTTTTTTCTCGATAACTTTTTGTTTTGTTGTCATTTGTGTGATTTGGTTGATTGTGTCAGACGTTAGTAAAATATTAACAAAATTATGATGTACATATTATTATAATAAAGACGTCACACACCACAATTCCAATACAGATTAGCTGAAACACAGTTAATAAATAATTTGTTTATCATTATTACCATTATTACTGTTATGTTTAAACGCAAACAACAATTTTTACTCAATTTAGGACAACATCAGAAAAAATAAGATTTGAACCAAACACCAACACGGCTTCATTCAACTACATCATCATTACAAGCATAAGACGGATCTTATAACAAGACAATCCAACAGATGACATAATACAATAAGAATCTGACACCGCACAAATCCCTGAATATAGATGACATATTTACGCTTCATATTTTGTTTCATCACATAGTGACAGACATAACTGCACCCAGACGCTCAGGAACACAAATGACTCTGCTCTTTAAATATAGCAGTTCACAAGTGACAGCCAGAAGAAGGTTTCTCTGCAGCATAACATTCTTGTCCAATCTATAGCAAGACAGTTCTAATTTTGTTATGTCAATTGTTCCCACAGACAGGTGAATCCCCACCTTCACTCAACGAGGTAAATCAGCTTGGCTTACCTTCCACAACAAACACACGCACTGTATGTTTAGTAAGTGGGGTCGCTGGAGGCACACAAGGCGCTCGCATGTAAGGTGCTAAATCGGAAACTTGGGGTGAAAAAGCTACAAAAAGCTCACTGGGAATCGGCAGACGTTCTTTCCCCCCTTTTATCAAAGAATCTTTCATAAACACATTAGGGACGAATCGCCCACCTGCATGATGTTTTCCCCTCCTACTTTGCCTTCCATTTTTCCAGCCAACTGCCCAGGACAAAGCAAAAGGTGCACCTCTAAGGTGTCCTCTCAGTGGAGAGGTTTTTCCTTCTTTATTTCAAACAGGCGAGCCTTTCTCTCCCCTCACACCAAATGCAATGCAGTGGGGCCCAGCTTTATTTCCCTCCGTGGGGAAAAACCTGAGCAGGGGACAACAGAAAGTGGCTTTAGAATACAGGTCTGAAAGAGGGCAGCTGTAGTCTGAATGAGAGTCTATGTGCTTTTGTGTTTTAAATGAGCATTGTCTGTCACTCAGTCCAGGACATGGATTCTGGGGCAGCCATAGGAGACCATCTTAAACTAAGTGTTAAACTAAAAGTTGAAGTAGTATAACGGGAGAGCGGGGTGAGATTGAAGTGTACATACTGTTTTCAAAATGGCTAATGTGTTTCTCTTTTAAAATAAAAACAGAAACTATAAAATGACTCATCTTTACAGTTTTAAAAATATTTTATTATTATTTCAAAAAATCTTTTTTTTCATCAGTAAATTTGCTGCCATTCAAAGTCGTCCTGGCTGCTGTATAAGGCCTGCTCCAGGTGAAGGGAAGTGAGGAAGGTGCTTGTCTTTGTCACCCAGTTTTCACCACCTTGTCCTGCATTGTGTGTCTCTGAAAACATAATGAGATTTTCAAGTGTACAGCCACCTGGTATATCCACTTTCTTTTCTGCTCTTTAGCCCCTCTCCACACCAGCTTTGGTTCCGAAAGTATCAGTGAAAAGAGCGGTGTGTGTCTGTACCTAGTTAAAGATGCACTTGGTGAGCTCGTAGGCAGACATTTCACCTGATGATAAATAAAGTGAAAGAGAGAAACAAAGAAGAGAGATGCACCCATCACTAGCTGAGATGCTGCAGTGGAAGTCCTCAGAAACACCATGTCCGTAGTGATGTTTTTATTACTTTATTTGTTGGTGTAAATCATCACATGCAGTGCTTACCACATGAGGTCATATGGCAATCAGTTAAACTTGTTATTAATACTATTAAATCTTGTTACAATAGTCACATTTGTAGCACAACCTTTCAGGGTCCTCTGCTTCAAAGATACATTAATAGAGAATGTGTTTCCAGGCTACTGTGGAACGTGGACAATTGTACAATTGCAAGAAAAGGTGTTTAAGCTTGTATTTAATTTTTTGAATAAATTGTCATAATGTGATCTGATCTTCACCAGATTTACAAATAAAAAGAACTATAATTTTTCATGATCTCTCTTTATTGAACAAGAGCGTGTGTTTGAGTTTGTTATTCACAAGCAGCATTAAGCACGCCTTGCACAAAAGAGATCTCCGAAGACCTGTGATCAAGAGTTGATTTGCATGTAGCTGGAACGTGTCACGAAGTCATCTCAAAGAGTTTGCTTGCTTTTTTCTTGTCACTGCAAGTACTTTATAATTAGTTGTTTCTAAATTAATACAACTCTCAGATTCACATGCAAGTTCATTGTTGGTTTTAGTCTCATTATGGGATTCAGTAACTATACAGCCTTACTGTTCCTCTTTCAGTCGTGTAGAATGATGCCTTTTAATGTTCATTTGTGACTGTCATTGTGAATTGTGTATTCCATCTCATCCTGGCCATGGAGAACATAAATGATTTTCTTTGTAAATGAATAAGTGAAGCTGAGGGGCTGTTTTTAGCTGGCACTCATCCCAGAGTCTGGAGATTGTCAGCTTCTCCCACCTGCACGAGTAAAGTGACAGCTCCTCCTCTGATGTTTCTGGAAACTAAGTCGTAGCCGTATGGTATCATTATGTTTCCCAACATTTGTCATCTTAATACCAGGCCGCATTGCGAGCTCTGGGGTGTTAATTAAAAGGGCTTGGTTTGTGGTCAGGGCTGCCTGTTTGGTTTTGTTTGTTGCTTTGAGAGTGAAAGAAAGCACTGAAGGTGCTGAAGCACACAAGCACTAGCTTTTGTGTTCACAGCTTAGGGAGAGTTATGAGTGGACCCCCAGAGTCAATCCCTGTGCTCCTCTCAACTGTCACCTCTGCTGACAGCCGTTGACAGACACCTCAGACTTATGTCACCAGTAGGTTATTGTATTTCTAATTAAGTCAGGGTTATCTCTCCATCTTTGTGCCATTTGCAATGTGATATGGGTGCATCACCATGTCAAAAGAACAGCTCCTGTACCAGGACTGTATTGTGAAACAGAGAACTGTCATCTCACAAAAATATGCAATTTTTTTGTTTCATATAGGATGTTTCAGAAATATTTTTAACCTGAAACATTCTTTATCTATCCATCTTTACTCATTTATTTTAAAGTTAACATAAGATTTCATGGTTGCTGCCTTAAACTTTAGGATTTTGACACTTCAAGCTACGAATGAGTGTCTGTTGCCATCCGTTGGCACTATCAGACCCAGACCTAGATTTTCAGCTGATTCAAGAACAACTTTCCCATATGAGAACATTTTCACTACATGGCTATCTGGAATAAAAATAGTGGAGCTGTGGTGTTATTTCTATCTGCAGTGCTTGGTCTTCTGCTTTCAAGTGCCACTTTTTGACCGAGGCTAGCGCAATGTGGGGCGACCTGTCTGCCTTCATCACCTCTAGTTCTTTGATGTCTCTGCCCTTAGGCCATCCGGGCAAACCCTAATTAGCAGTTTATTCAGTGGGCTTTCTAATTAATTAAAGTCTTCAAGCCAGTGTTATACTTGTTTTAACCTTTGTTTGTTGCCAACTATGGTAGTGCACATCCAATTTTCATTAAAGTGACGGCGGGCTTATTAAGAGAACACTAAAAAAACAAAAAGGCATTGTTGAAGGAAACATGCCATAGGTAAAATCTGTGTTATACAGCATAAGAAATTTCTGATTATTTCACAGGAATTCAGAAACACTGTTTTAATGATTAAATAGCAAATACTGAAACTTGGGGTTCAGCATCTTGACCAAGGACACTTTGACATATGACAGCAGGATTCAAGAATTTAACCAACAACCCCATGATTGATGTATAACTACTCTACCTCCTGACCCATAGTCATCCCCATTAAATGTTATATTACCATACAACAGACTGACTTTTGAAATACTACTTAGTTAAATGTCCAACTCAAAGTAAATTTGACATGTAGATTTCACTATGGTTTTATGGTCGAGTTTAAATGAAGTAAATCTACTGATCAGGTGCTGATGTCACTTCCTGTGTGCCTGGTCAGTACTTTGTGACTTCAGTCATCTCAGATGCCAAACACAACGACAGTGTTCGTGTTTGTTCTGCCAGTTGGGTGTGCCCTGCAGAAAAACTAAGGCCAGAACCATCCTACCCACATGAGACACTTTTACAGAGTAGCTCAATGTTTGGGGACTCCTCTCTTCCGTCTGATCAGATTTCAGGCCAGAATAAAAAGAGTCTCAACACTTTTGTCAGTGGAATGAAAGACTCTCATCCCTCTGTGGGTCACTGTGGACACAGGCCAGTGCCACTGTACATCCGACCTGTTTACCTGACTCAGCAGCAGACTTCCATAGTCCAAACAAGACAAAGGAGCCATCTGTAGAACAAATATGGCAGCAGGTTGGCACTGGCTTTACAACGTTTACGTTCATGATGGGCTGCATGGTATCAAATTGATAAGAGAGTTAACTTCAGTTGGTATTTGAAAAATGTTTATTAAAGGGTGATTCAAGTTGTAAAGATGTGACTTTTATTCCTATTATTGATTACTATTAATAACATCACTACAAAGGAGTCAGATCAGTAAAGAAACACAATTAGTCCTGAAAGTGACAAACAATGTTGATTTACTAGCCAGCTTTTCCCGGAATATTGTAGTTTATCTTGTCTCAGTAGTCTAGTATGAGATTAACTTCACCACCAGAGATATTCACCACTAAATCTGTGTTTTTTCTTTAACCTGTTGATATTATTAATATTACAAATCTGTTTTCATCTTAGTAAATATAACTTGCTCATTATTAGGTTACAAAAATTCAGTGTCAATAGTCTAGTTTTAGTTACTCATTTTAGTTACCCTCTACTAAACTTTAGTTGTTCTGATTTGAAATGATCACTTGTTGATTTTTTTTTTTTTTTTAAAGAAACACTGTAAGCTGATTTCATGTTTAGTTACAACTCTCTAGAAGTTCCTCTGGTTTATAGAGGAAAGCATTCCTGATTCAAATATAATGTGCCTTAAGTAATAACTTCTGAATAAAAATTCTGATTTCTTCACATCTTTATTGAGTACAACCACAGTGCAAGTGGAAATTGTATGTAAACCCTTTGAATAATGATCTAAAAAAATGTAATTGGAATTAGGTTGCATAAGTTTAGAAAATTAGTTTGGAGGTATGGACAAGAGCTACTTCGACTGACAAGAAACACTCATTTAGATGACACACACATTTAGAGTTTGCACTGTACAAGAAAAATACGCTTATCTGAGCCATGCTTGGGCAAAAAGAGCTTTCAGAAGAATTGTTAAGTTATAAAAAGATGGAAAAGGTTACAAAGTGATGTTTAGAAGTTATAATGTTAGACTTTAAAAATTCACCAGTCGACAGTTGGCAAACAATATACAAATGGAGATACTTTGGGACTGTGGCTACTCTACCAAGAAGTGGGCAGCGATTGACACTCCACAACTGTATTGACAAAATATTGTGTGGACTAATGAAACTAAACTATTTGAAAAGAACACACAGCACTACATTTGGCATAAAAAGGTTACTGTATATCATAATAAAAGCATCATCCCAGTTGTAAAGTATGGCGGGGGAAACATCATGATTTGGGCCTGCTTTGATGCATCAGGGCCTGGCCAGTTTGCAGTTATTTAGGAGAAGATGAATTGTTGTTGAAGTGTATTAAAAAATTCTTCAGAAAATTGTAAGAATGTCTTTACGTGAGCTGAAACTCTGTAGAACCTGAGGAATGCAACAGGACAATGACCCAAAACACACAAGAGAATAGCTTCAGAAAAACTAAATCTGCCTGTTTTATTAGATACTTAGATACTATGGGACGACTTGAAGAGAGTCATACACATGATATGTCCAAGTAATATGAAAGACCTAAAGCAGACCTAAAGTTCTGTCCCGAAGAATCAGCTACAGGAGGCTTCAACCAGTTGTTAATTCTAAGGGTTCAAATACTTTTTCCACTATCACTATGAGGTTTTTATGGTTGTTCTCAATAAAGACAGTTTATAATTTTTTGAAACACTACATTTGCTACTACAAATATTAATTGTTAGTATTATCTATCCTTCCATTATGCTTACCGATTTACCTTTTAAGGATTGGAGAAGTGTTGGAGGCTATCCCAGCTGTCATTGGTTGAGAAAGAGAGACAGGATACACCCTGGACAGGTTGCTAGTTTACGACGATTTTTTTGTCTGTTAATTGTAAATGTTCCCTGAGGAAAAATTTGTTAAAAACATCTCGCTCTAGTGGTGCTAGATTTGGAATTATTTGAAGTCTCCATGGTCGGCTATTGCTAAAAAAATACTCATTATGAAGTCAATAGAGATGTCATCATTCTGTCTACATGCGGCTTGTAGTAGGAAGACTATTGAATTAATGTTCTGACTGAAGTCAGATTTGTGGCAGATCTCTCATCATATCACATTACATTAAGTCGTGTAAAATAAGGGGCCAAATGAGTGTATGTTTAAAGAGACAAGAGCTGTTTTAAGTATTTGACAACAATGACTTACAGACATTTGAGAGTTAATCCCCCAGAGCTCTAATGAATATACAGCTGCCACTGGTTCTGCTCACTGACTGCAGTTCTCCTCTGGCTCCTCTTAATCTGCCGCTCCTCTCAACTACAGCCTCTATCCCTCTGTATAATCCATGGAATAAAGTTGTTTAGCTCACAGGCTCCATCCATCCCTCTCTTTAATCAAGCAAATGGAGGCAACATATATTGTATTGATCGCTCTCTCTGTGGTTTCCACAGTGAATCGACCAGTATTCCAAGCAGAGCGGCCGTCACACATCTCTTATTTTTCCTTTCTTTCCCCTTCATCCCGCCTGTCCATCATGTGATGTTTGAATAGGCACAAAAAGAAAAAGGTAAACATCTATCACACTTGCATTTTTGCTGCTCAGCTTCACAAATCTCACACCCTGCTTGACTGAAGGGTAAGCCCTGAGTGGCTGAGCTCTTGACCTGTGAAGAGAAGACTTATATCTTCCCCCCGCTAATCTCTAGAGTCAGCTGCAACCAGAGCGGGGGCGAGCCAATTCTAAACTCCTGTAACAAATCAGGTGGCACCCAGCCAAGTGTCATAAGAAACAGACAGGTAATGACAATTCACTTACCCCCTATGTAAGAATCAGTTCTCCCACAATGCACCTGTCACAGAGCTCTCTGTAAGCTGAAGCCATTTCTTCCTACTGTCTGACACAGTAATTGCATGTTAAATTTTTTCTGCATGCTGTTTTTGGGAGAATTGTGATGAATCATGCCGCCAAACTTTTTCCACTATGTGAAATAAGATCCTGACAAGGTAGGAACAAATGAGCTCATCTACATTCATGATGCCATGCATGGAAAAGGCTGTACACTGAATTCTATTTAACTATGTAACTCTATCAAACCAGCTCTACTATGTGTTCCACTGCTGACAACAGAGTCAGTCAATGACAATCAGCTCAAACCAGCAGTGCACATGTTCTTCTACCAGAAAACATCTGAGATTGTTCTGACTGGTCTTTAATGTTAGTAGATTTATTTAATTTTACACTCTGCATCACTTCTCTATATTACAAAACAAAGATTAGTTTCCATCAAACCATAATATTTACAGTTTATTCTAGAAAGGAGTTGAGGGAGAGCCTGGGTCTTTTCTTAGCTGACACTGAGTGACAGTGTGTACCGCATGGTTTGGATTATGAGGAGTCCCATTCCTCCTCCACACTATGGCCTTTCCATTACTTTGGTAGCAGGGATATAAGTCTAATTAGTCCATAAAACCTCTGATGCTCATGTCTGTACTTTTCTATATATTTCAAACTGGATTTCTGATTCTTTTGTTTGTTTGCATCTTGTGTGTATGACCTCTGCATTTCTGCTCATACAGTTGTCTTTGAATGATGGATTGTCATACCTTCCCCCTGAGACTATTATTAATACACATGGACTGAGGCATTGCTAGCTGAGTCTTTTTGTGTGATTTGTGCATAAAAAACATTTATCAATATCAGTCTCATGCTTTAAAATGAACTTAGTGCAGGATACCAGCTAGAGGTCAATAAGATGTTGATATCATATTAAACATAGAAATCGGAAATCAAGGAAATCAGATTTAAAATTTGAACAAATTATACAGTAAATGTTGGGCAATATTCCTCTATTTTAAGCTTTACTAGCACTGGTTGTTATTGTAATGGTGCCAGATGCTGTCAGAGATATTTCTCTGCCAGCCACTTTATCAGCATCCACTAATGCTATGTCATTTTGCTATGCAGCCATAGTGCAGTATACTTTCTTGGACTTAAGGTTATGGTGGAAATGATATATCTAAGTCACTCTCTCTAAGTTACTTTCCTTAAAGACTGATAATGATTCTTGGCCTCTATTATCATTTAAGAGAGATCAAAGAGCAAAATTAGTCCCATTTTTCCCCTTAAAGTGACATAAGTGTTGACCTGGGAGAATCTCTGCTAGGCCTGCCAGAAATCATCAGGGAAGTAATGTTCAATTATGCACACCATTTGTTGTATTCCACTGGGCCAAATTAGAGTGGGAGGTTAAGGCTAGACAGAGGGTATCCCCATCACTTTGGTATCACTGTCCTAAAGGTCATTGACCTCTCACTCAGTTTAGTGCAAAGAAACACATTCAGTGTCATAACTCATCTCTGCATGAAATACTCCACTCCGTGTTAGCTTTTTTCACTTACTAATAGCCCCTTCCCAAGATTGCCACTTTACCATACCATGAATACACATTTCTCTAAAACTAAAGCAAAAGCCTTTTTGAATTAACATTATTGACTGAGGTACAATTAAGTGCTCGTGTAATGGTTAATGGAAGGTTAATGTTAAAATCCTAAGATAAGGTGTGGGCCTTAAAACACATTTATTGATTCTATAGCTCAGTGGATGATTTCAGACAAGATTAGATAAATGCTTTCTACAAATTTTCACCAGTATATTTCCTTTTGGCTAATGGCAATTTGTCTGCATTTGCCAACAGATCAATGTGTTTAAATTATTATTAAAGCATTGAATGACTTTAAAAAATATTAGACATATTTGAATATAATAAATAGGGAATTAAATGAAACTAAAGTAAAATTACATTTCTGAACCAAATGTGATGAGTGTAAGTGAAACAAAGACAAAGGACCAATTCCAATATTTTCGTTGCAACCACCACCCTAATCCTCTGATTTACGCATTCACATGTAGGAGTAAGGGTCACATTCTGTTTGGGATCAAGGAATGGGGTGAAGTGGTAGGGCTTCATACCAGTGGGTAAAATACATGCCTTTTGAATCACTGCCAAAATGGATGAAAAAAGGATAAATAACCCATAAAACTTCCATTCGTGCATCTTACCGGCATTTCTCCTGGGTGCTGGAATCTTTCCTGCTGTCACTGTGTGAGACAGGGTACAGCCTGAACAGGATGCCAGTCTATCTCAGTGCTGACATATGGAGACAAACAGAGACAGACCATTTAAGCTCAAACTTACAGGCAATTTAGAGTCTTCGGTCAACTTAACAAATGCATGTCTTTGGGAAGAAACCACCTGAAAGGGGAAACGTACCAACTCCACACAGAAATACTCCCATCTTTAAGATTAAATGTGTTATTATGTTACAGAATTGCATTTGGGGTAAAATCTCAAGAACACTTTCAAGGAATTTCTTTAAATTTGGCACAATACTCTGCTTGGACTCAAGGATAAACTGATCAGATGTTGTCGGTCAAATGTCAAAGTCAATGTGACCTTACATTTCTGCCCATTTTCATTTCCAGTGTAAAAGACAATCCCACTACATGACATACACATGACACATTTACTATACCCAGTAGTCCAAGGTATCATCTCTATAAGACACAGTTCTGACTGTTCCCCATCAGAAATAATACATGACACATGACAGGTAGGGTTACCATGACTGAACTGAACTAGCTGCAGGTCCTTCAAACACTGAGTCACTTTCAAAGGCACTTTGGCATAGCTTCTCCTTTGAAAATACCTTTCTTTCGCCTCACATCTGAGATAATCATTGTCAATGTAAGAGACAGCACAAAGGTGAATAGGTGTTCGAGAACCTTTAAGACTTACCTTGGTTTTCCAGGACAGTTTCACCGTTCCCTTGAGGCACAAAATTGATGTTGAGTGAGCATTATATTCAGTTGAGATAAAATAGGTGTCTGAATGCTGCTTTGGGGTGAGAATTGATTGGGAGAGAATGAGATAACATTTTCCCAATTCAGAGGACGCTGACTGAAGAAAGAAATACTTCAAGAAATCTTAGATGATTATTTTGGTGCAAGGAATACAAACTCTAATGTTACATGTCTTGTAGGTTGTACATTTGGGCTTCAAAAACGAGTGCTTCAAAACTGGGCTGAGTAGGGAGGGGACCGTAAGATTCATTGATGATATCAAAAGAGCACCCACTGTCGAGAGCATCTATTCTGAACCCTGAGCTAAGGTGGACAAAAAGCAGTGGCATCAATTCAGCAAGATTAAAAGAAAACCTACTGTACTATTGAGTGCATCAATTCTGGAGTACAAAAGAGGGAGGTAAGTGTCGAGATGAGGAGAGGGCTGGCTCTAGTCTCTACATAACCTCTTGCCCCAACACAAAGCAGTGGTTTGAACCTCTCAGAGCAGCCGCATACATACAGATAGGCTTGTCTGCATGCTAATTCCAGGGAGATACAATTTGAAGCACTAAAACCCTCAATGTCACATGCAAATCACGTCTCTATTTAATTCCATAGACACAAACTGTCAAATACTGCAGTGATCAGCCTGCAGGAAGAGTGACACCAGCACTGATTAAAAAGAGCACAGGCAAAAGACACTTGGAGGGGGGAAAAATCCTAGCATTACATCCAGCATTTCACAATCCTTTTCCTGTCCCTTCTAAGTATGGTGTTTGATTAAAAAAGAGTGCACCTCATGTCTGATTGAGATATAGCAGGCAGTCTTAAATAATATTCTTCAGCTCCAGTGTGCACGAAGAGTGTAATTGTTGTCTCTCCCTTTGCTCTGAACGACATGCTTTAATGTGGCCTTCACAAGCAGGCACAGGGAGGAGATAAATTGAGCTTGGCATCGTGAGCCATGGATTTTACTGCTGTGTTTTCCCAACAAATTAATTAACTTAATTTTTTTTCAGAAGAAAGAGGTAATGGGAAAGGTAGGGCAGAAAGGAAATGTTCATTCAATGTCATCTCAAGAGCATTAATTCCTTCCCTGCTTGAAAAATCAGCATCCTCCATGTGAATGTTGCCTGGACTGGACAACTAGAGAGAAACGATAGGATTAAGATAAAAATTATTCAGTTTTTATGTTTTATTGGGCAAAGCAATGACACAAATACAACACTGGTGTTTTGTCCAAGACATATCTGGGCAAAGTAGTGTGACGTGGTTGTTGCTTTGTAGTCAGGAGATGCTTTTGGTGGATGGTTGGGTTCAACATGCAGGATGCTCACACCTCTGCTCACTCTGAATAATCTCCAATAATCTCTGAACATCATTTGTAGTTATCTTTTTTTCTGATGACGACTGCTCCGCTGTATCACAGCTGCATCACCGGTTTGAAGTTTGTATTTGTATTGTATTGTTGTACAAATACAAATAACACAAATACTAAAATAGTAAAGCAGCAGTGGAAACCTCTGACAGCACAGCTGTGCTGTTTTATTTTTCCTCCCTCACAGCTAACATCTGCACATTTATTCAAAACTTGTACTATGTACAGATCAAATTATAGTTGAACATCACTTGCCAGATACTGTATTTACATGTATATATGCTGTTTATGAATTAATTATTCATTTATAAAGATACTTGTTTGAGGAACTGCCTTGTTTGCCATGATAATTTAAATGGAGAGGGAATAATGTTAAGTAATAATCACACTGCCACACGCAGGAATTTTCAGCTTAACTTGTGTCTCAGTGGAAGTTGAGATGAGTCCATCTACTCCTGAAACACATCAGACAAGGTAAAGTAGCGAATCATGGAGAGAATAATAGATGAAAGAGAAAATCTTTCTATTTAATGTTTTGGGTCTTTTGTCAATCAGAGCTTCAGTTAACATGGATTGTTTATTTCGAAAAGGTGGTAAAATTTAAAAATATACAATTTAAAACCTGCAAGTATTTTACTGCAATAGGTTCTGTTCTTTATTCACTGTTGCTTAAATCTGCTCTGATGTTGCAGCATAACATATCTATTAATGGGATGTGTCTATTCAGAGTTCAATTTAGGTTGGCCTCATGTGTCCTCAATCACAGTATCAGAGCAGCCTCCATTAAAGTGGACTTGGACAATATGTGGGTCAGACAAGAAGTGAGGAATAATTAAATAGAGGAACTGGGATGTGCCCGTAGTCTAAGCTTGCTTCCTAGAATTTACACTTATTTCACTAATTTGCAACATTGTGTGTTATGTTTTCTGTTTTTTCACAAATTCTCAGATACATCGGAACAATGTGTTTGGAGAAATAATAAAAATAAAAAAGACAACACAGTGAAACTCTAATAAATACAGTATGTTACTTAATGTATGTACTGTATGTAAGGGAAACCATTAACCCATCAATTTAATATTAAGAGCAAATTAATCAAACTTTTAAAAACCCATAAAATTAATACCAAATAACTAGAAAATAAGTCACAAATCTTCACCCAGAGAGCGGGGAAGAAGTGAGAAAGGAAGAACGAGACAAAAAGAGGCAAAAAGAACATTAGTAATAAGAACAGGAAAAATCCACTTATTTCCTGGGGACAAGAGAAGGATGCAGAAGTCTCTACAATCACGGCAAGTTCTCTGCTAACTACAAATCACAAGCCCTCATTCATCCTTTGCTTTGGTTACTGTCCTCTGGACAATATGGTCAATCCCTCTCTGTTATGTGCCGTCCCATGAATTTAGTCCCATTGTGGGGAGAGAAGCAGAACCAATCAAACTCAGTAACCAGCAATCAGTCTGGGACCCTTCAGCCAGGGCATCCCATGTGCCCCCGCATCCAAAAAAAAAGAAAAAAAGAGCCACACGCTTGGTTAAATCAGGATCCGAAGACACTCAATAGCAGCTGCCGACTTCTCGAGGTGGACCGTGCCACATGACAAAATGGTAGCGGGATGATCACAGACACCTTCCAGTGGATACATTTAACTTCTGACACTTGCACCTCAATGCACAATCAATTCCTGCTTTTCCTCGTAAATGCTCACACCTTAGTCCACGAAATGCTCCTTAAACCTAAAGAAATATGTATGGAATTGGAAGTATGGAATGTAAATTGCCCTTTGTGATGGTTTTCACAACTATTTTAAAAGCTATTGATTTTATGCCCTGGCTGAGGACTAGATGGATGCTATTTTTCATTGATTCTCTTGATTTGAAACTATTTGCCAAAAATAGACATTTAAAGGAAGTCAAAAACAGTGGGGCACTTACAGAACATATGATCAACTTAACCATAGGTTGCTAAGATGTAATTGCGTCTAATAAATGGCTGTGAAGTGCCTAGTTTCATGTCTTGATCACCACTATTCTTCCACACAAGAAGAACTGCTGATCAAACCCATAGGAGCATTTTCCTTTTAAGGATCCAAAAAAAAAAATAGTTAACCTGGTCTCATGGTATTATCTGCCAGCATACTGTTACAGAAACCTTAAGGAAATGTCCAAAATGTTCATCAAGTAGAGCTTAACAAATTATATTTTTTTCTTTTTGCAATATTTTAGTTTATTAACTGTGTTTCAGCCTGTTCTATGTAGCAATGAACAATACAACACTTATGGCTTAAAACTTTAAATGAAACCCAGGTTTAGGTCACAGACAGTCAAAATCAGTCTCTCTTGAACTTCACTCCTGAAATAAATCCAACATCCACAAACTGTTTGGAACTTATACTAATACTTCTTATATTTAGTATGTCCCTGACAATCCACAGGAATAGCACTGGGCTGTGAAGAACATTTATTATTCAGTTCGATGTAATTCAATTTCAATTCACTTTATTTATATTGCATTAAATCACAAAAGAAGTCATCTCAGGGCACTTTGCTGGTTTAAGACCTTACAGAACCATGCTCAAGGTGGGCGGCCATCTGCCTTTACTGGTTTGGGGAGAGTGGAAAAAGGAGAAAGAATAGAACAGTAGGCAACAAAGTTTATGATGATGATTCAATTCAATTCAATTCAATTTTATTTGTATAACGCTTTTTACAATTGACATTGTCGCAAAGCAGCTTTGCACAATCATGATTTGGATGGATACACGAGGGCGAGGAAAGGAGCTCAGTGTATTAAGGAGGGTTTTAAACCTAGTCTTAAATGTAGAGAGGGTGTCTGTCTGTCTGAGAATGAAGTGGGAAAATATGGAATTATGAGGTCTTTAATTATTAGGTTATTAATATGTGAGAATGGTTTTAAATTATTGTCTGGACCATACAGGGAGCCAGTGGAGAGGTGAATAATTTGTGAACACTACAAAGCCCACAACATGATTACTTTTATTATTAGAATTTAAGCAATTCCAGTGAATATTTAGAACTTCCAGGACAGATGGAAGTGTGTAAGAGAAGAGATGTGTGTAGGGAGCCAACAGGAAGTCCTAGCTAAAAAAAAAAAATCACGTTCACATAGTACTGTGTCATGACCCTGTTTCAGACAGATCATTAATAAAACTCAAAAAGATTTTTTTAGGGTGATAGTGTGTTTTTCAGATGTAAGAACAGTGTACTGTAGGTCCTCAGTGCTCAGGCTAAAAAAAAGTCTACAAGCGACATCCATTTGGCAGCGATATCTAAAGGTAAAGTCTTTTTTCATGCTAATTTATATTATACATCTGAATCATTACTGTCAGCACTGTGTCTCTGGTGGCTATATCCCAGGGATGACAAAATGCTTGATATTTTCCACCTAAAATATGCACAGCAGTCTATTTTCCTGTGTGCTTCAGTGATTACAAGCCTATCTTCAAGACTAGACTCTGAGGAATAAGCTAAAATTAGCTGAAGTGCTTTTAATTTTGCAATTACCATACTCCCGTATGAATGAGATGACATAATTGCAGTCTCCTCATGACATTCATCACTTAAAGGCGAGACTGAAGATGTCATGTTTGTCACATAATTATCTATTCCGGCATTACTGTCTGGGATAATTAATAATTACCCATCATGTCTTACTGTATACACTGGAATCTGCTGGGAACTAGTAAAGCACCACACACTTACCCGCTCATGCTGTCCTGTTTTTGAGGGGAATTACTCGGTCCTGCACTTTTCTGCTTTTCACAGGCCTGCCTCTGCGCTGTGTTCAATTTTCTCAAAATTGCAGTAATGGCTGGTGAGATTTAGTCACATCGCGCACACACAGTCTTTTGGCTCCAAGTGACATGGGGCAAATACATCCACAGCATGTTACTTCACCTGTTGTCTTACTGGTTTACCTTCAGCCTTAGAGGGAGCTGCTCCAAATCCCACAATTTGTCATGGTAAAAAATATTTACCAGCAAGTCACATATGTCAGATTCATTGTAAATATATGAATATAACTATTACTACTACATTATTGTTGACTCCTTTTTTAGTGAATTAAGTGTTACATTTATTGAGAGCCGTACTCTCAATAGTAATATAAAGTATAATCATTGTGTGGATGTAGGCACTCAAAGCACACGACTGTCACACTATATACTCGAGCTTAAATTCGGTTGTCCAGGGTCCTGTACTGTATATAGTTGGGTGAGTCACCAAAAGCATTGTACAATTGTTGGATATTTTTTGAGTCCTATTCATCTCACTGAATGAAAAGACAAAAAACAGATCTAGAGAATGACAATTCATTCATTTTACCTACTCTATAGTAGTATCTCTTGAAATAGTATCCCTATATCAGTTATAGTACCATTATGTTTGGTTATTTAGAAGCACAAGGAAAATTTTGTTAAGTATAGCAAGAACATTGTGTTTTGGGTTGAAATAAGTCATTTTATAGTACCTTTATTGCCATGGTAACAATAATAAACGTAAATACTTATAAATAACCATTAAACACTGATGGGTAATGTAAAGAAAATGTGTACGTTAGCTTCTTGTTGTATATTTCCAGAGTCCAGTTGATCTGCCCAAATGTGGGACTGTGTATTTCCAGTATGCACTGTTATTGTTGCTGTTTTTTGTTTCCTGCTGTTCTATTCTCTCTCCTCTTTCCACTCCAACCGGTCGAGGCAGATAGACGCCCACCCAGCCTGGTTCTGCTGGAGGTTTCTTCCTCTAAAGGGAGTTTTTCCTCCTCCTCCACTGTTGCCCAGTGCTTGCTCAAATGGGATTGTTGGGTTTTCTATTAATTTTCTGTACAATTATACTTATATTATGTAAGGTCTTAAACCTTACAACCTCTTGAGATGGCTTGTGTTGTGAATTGGTGCTATATAAAAAACATTATGTGTCACACTGGAATCAAACATCAGCCTTCTGATTGTTTGGGTTTGTGACTCTTCCATTAACCTCAACCAACTTATTAATCTTATTGATCAATAGTAGAATGTGAAACCCCCCCCCCCTACAAAACTTAGTTATAGATTTGAAAAACCACAATCTATAACAACATAACTTGACTATAGATATGTATCTTGTTAGATAGTACGACAATTACTATAGCAGCAAGAGCTTGTTTAGGTGTATGTTGCTGTTAGTCATAATAAGTCTCAAGTCAAGATCACTTGCATCATCATCATAATAATAATAATAATAATAATAATAATAATAATAATAATAATAATAATAATAATAATAATAATAATAATAATAATAATAATAATAATAACAATATACATTTTTTAAGAGCACTTTTGTTACAAAGGTGCTTCACATGGAAAACAAAAAGACAGCAGCAATCACAATTCAAATAGAAAATAGAAAACTCAACAAATCCTACAAGCAAGCACTAGGCGACAGTGGAGAGGAAGAAATCTCTAGGAGGACTTATGTACATGTAAATATAGCTGTAAATTATGTCACCAGTATTTCCTTCATCAGTTTAGAGATAATTATTCTTAGTTCTTAGTTAATTTCATGTATTCTACATTAAATATGTTTATTCCAGCAGGTACATTTGTGCTTTATCAGTCACTAGTAGAGTGTAGACAGCTGCCTGGGAAACTGAATGTGTTACAGAACCTTTTTGCTGTAAAATGAAGTCTAGCAGGTCATGCTGTACTGGTAGATAAATGCTCCATGAAGCACATGTTTGGCCATGTTTTGAAATAAAGTAACAAACTGTTGAAATGTGGTTGCTTTGTGACTGGCACTGATGGATACAATTTACAAACATATAAAAACTATGAAAACTAGAGAACACTAGACTACATACATTTTAATTCTCAATGTCCATGTATAAAACACCAAATATATATGTTTTTTATTTTGCCTAATATAATAACTGAAAATGTTTTTGTTTCCCTATTTCTAAATGAAAGTCGAAACAGCTTATTTCCTAATTTTGTTTCTGTCATTTCAAAACAAAAAGCCATTAGCTGCCAAGTACACAAACCAATACTCCAACTTCAGAATCTGGATTTTGCAGAAATTGTGCAGTGGCTGAAAAAAAGTCAAGCATCTCAGAGAACATCCAGGACTTGGTTTGGACTGAATCCTTTGAGTAAATGTGTCACTTTAGGCCTCTGCTATGATACAGTAATGGAGAGCAGACACATGTTGCTTTTAAACCACATTATTGTCTAAGAACAGGCTGACCATGAAATTATGTTGATATACTACTTAATAGTTTTTACAAGTGCCTAATTGAAATGCTTAGATTTTGTATGGAACTAGGACTTTTGCAAAAGGTATTTGCTGTTGTTAAATAGAGTTCAATCAGTATATTGACATATTTTAAAAATAATATATACAATAAATATTTTATCAATATTTGCAGCAGATTTTCATAGCCTTCACATTTTGATTACAGTCAGGATGGAAGGGCCACACAATTCAATGTCAATGCATTTCATTTGGACCAACACAAATTCTTAAACAAACTGTATCACCCACAATTTCACTTTTAAGTTTTTTTAAAACATTTTTTTGGCAGCCTCTAGTGTGCAGTTTGTATTTCAATGTTTTTGTACCATGCACTTGATATGTTAAAAGTACATAATAGATATAGTGGTCTAATGGTGACTGAGCCCTGGGGATTGCCTTTGTTTGTAATGCAACTATTAATTAGCATTTCCCATATTACTGACTGTTTGGAGAAAGCTCCTGCCAAACCTATTATGTTTCCCACCAGCATTAGTATTATAATAATTCCCTGATGAGGCAATATTGTAGCTTTTAATAGTCAGTGTTTACACCACATTTGTTGCCAAAGGACAGAAAGTAAAAACTGCTGATAATGATTGGTTCTAACAACAGCAAATGCTTTTATGTAAATGTCTGTCCCTAAAATGTGACCTGGAAACAAAGGCAACTTAGTGGTGAGTGTGCAGCTAAATGCATTAGTGGATCAATTAAACACTTCCTCAGCTTGGGTTGCTATAGCAACTAACCTGCAGATGCAGTGGAAAATACAGGAAGTGCAATAGAAATCCTTCATGGTACATACTTTCAATTTTTCTTCATGGTGCACACAAATATTCCTGCTTAATGGTTATTCATATAGTGATAGATTTAGATAGTGGTGCCTGCTACAACTTCACTCAGAAATAATATAAAGCCTCAGGTTGAACACACAAAGATGCTGTATGGTCATGATTTATATCAGCTATGTATAAATGGCATCACACTGTTGCAAGACTACTTTTATTTATTGTACTGTCACAGCACAGGTCGTGCTGGTAGAACAGCTTAGGTCTGGTAGCAGCTCCTAACAGTAACAGTCAGTTAGGATGGGGGCTTGGCTAGATTCATGGTATTAACAAATTACATTTCTATTAGTGATGTGCGATTCAATTTCAAGCAAAACACAGGCTGGCATCTATGATACAGTTACAGATACAAATATTTTAAAGAAAGGCAAGGGAAAAGAGGTTAGCCCAAACAAGAGAGACTGCAGAGAACAGAAGATATATGACCTAAGGCGTACCTACAGCATGGCACCATGTCTACACCAGTTCCTGTCCACACCAGCTGCTCCATGGCACATGCTCACTTGTTCATTGGAAGTACATTGTTTCCAAAAAGTGCAGAAAGGTATCTGTAGTACCACACTGAATAAGAGAAAACTCAGACAAGACAACAATTATGTTACCAAACTTTTCTGCTTTCATCTGTTTATTACTGAAAAAGTGGTTAATTAAAACACACACACACTGGTTACACTTTGTAAACTCAGCTTCAATGACTATAGACACATTAGTAGCACTGGAAGCAACATTGTTAGTTTGAGCTGTGTTTATCTACTTCTTTATTTTCTGTAGGTAAGTTTTGTGATTTCTGTGAAGTGTTTTATCTGTGTAGACCAGAAAAGTGTAAAAATATGCTTTAAGCTGCTGTAGAGTTAGCTGACATGTCATTCAACTGAAAATACAAGTGTATTGGCTGCATGATAGACATATCTTAAAAACATCGCTGCCTTTGGACTAGATGTGACATAAGGGTTTGCTGCAACAGCAACAGAGCCATCCTGGTCACGTTGCTCTTAAAAAAGGCAGAAGCTGCATCCCTACTTTATATATGATTCTATACTGTAGCTATTTACTGTGGTATTTATTTATTTCATTACTTACTTAATGACAACTGTAATTATTTATTATACGGGCATATTTAGTCTGTTTGCACAACACAAAAACTGACATCAAAACTTTTGTGAATCACTTTTCTATCGTCAGTGATAAATGTCACCATAGCTACACACTCTTTCTGTACCTGGATATAGGCTCCGGCTGCCAGAGGACTCACTGATGGACCTGTGTCTTGCCCGATCAGCACCTTTCTTCTCCTTGACCTCTTCAGATCCGCCAATTTATACCATTATCACACTGTGTATTGTTACAAAGTCGGGAGTTTAATGAGCATACCAACAGTGTTCTCAGTGGCTCACACATTTACAGGGCTACAATTAGCATAGGACTGTGACAGGTGAAAGAACAAGTACAGTAGTTCCTATCAAATGGGTGTTAGACAGTCATAAAGACATGTAGACAGTCCTCCTTTCAACTGTGCCACTTACATAAATAGGCTGCATTTACCCCGAATCTGGATCTTTTTAATATCAGAATCAATGTTTGAACAGGGAATGTTGGGATTGGTAAAGTATCAATATTTTTTCATAAAACTGCAATTAGAGTTTAGTGAGACACTTATCAGCAAAAAAAATGGACAGTGGCCAAAATAAAAATACATTTTCTGCATTATTTTGTCATAAAATGTGATCTGATCTTCTTCTAAGTCAAAAGTATTAACAAATATGATGTGCCTAACGTAACAACACAAAAAGAAAATCTGATCTTTCATGTCTTTATTGAGAAATACCACTAAACTTTTGAATAATGACCTCCAAAAAGCTAACTGAAGTCAGGTGTTTGCATGAGCTAAGAAAATTAATTTTGAGGTGTGGACCTTCAACGGCTACTTTGACAAAAAACACTCTAACTGTTTAACTTTTTCAGAGGATCTATGATTAATAATTGTTGATTTACAAAAAGTTGGAAAGGGTTACAAAGCAATGTTTAGAAGTTATGATGTTAGACTTTAGAAATTCACCAGTTAGAAAACAATCTACAAATGGAGACACTCTTGGACTGTGGCTACTCTAAGTAGGCAGCCAGTCAAAATGACCCCAAGGGCACAACAAACACTCATTAATGAAGTAAAGAAACAGTGACAGCAAAAGATTGGAAGGCATCACTGGAACTGGCTAACATCTGTGTTCTGTGTCTACAGTTTGTAAAATGTTAAACAAGTAGGGTGTCTATGACAGGACACCACAAAGGAAGCCAATAATAACAACCAGTTATTAATTCCAACGGTTCGCATACTTTTTCCACTAGCACTATGAGATTTTTATGATTGTTCTCAGTAAAGACATGAAAGATCAGATTTTTGTGGAATGTAGGAAACTGCTCATTCCAAGGGGGTTTACATACTTTTTTTTTAACTGGAAACCAAAGCTCTTTCATGTGTGCAGAGTCAACATATTTGTGCCATTTTCATTAATCAAAAACATATCTTCATTACGTGGTAACAAAAAAACACATAGAAACATCCCCTACAACGCATCTTTGCAGTTTAGTTTTACATAAATGCCATTTTAGGAGAAATGGTTGTTCACAGTGAAAATGTGTGTTTTTGTTATGTTAATGTCTTTCTCCAGTATCTGGTCCTTTGCAACTGCAGAATGATTAAGGTTGAAGAAAGACAGTAATTATGGTAATTAACCTGATGAGAAGGTGTTCCGGTAACGTTACAGTTACAGTAAAAACAGTAATTACAGATCTTTAATGCACACACTTTAGCCTCGTGTGCTATGTGTCCATACACCAACCCTGCTTCCACAACCTTTCTGGTTGGCTACACACACACACACACACACACACACACACACACACACACACACACACACACACACACACACACACACAGAGGGTACACTGTTTCCTGCACTGGTGCTGAACATTGGCACTGCAGATCCATCCAATATCAACATTAATTCTCCCTCAGTGGAGTAAGATTGAAAGATTCCTCCTAACTCAAAATTCTAAACCTGAGACACTGACTTTGCCCAGCTCAGATCCAAGGAGCTCACAAAAAATGTCAGCGTGGGTTAGTGGGCATCATAACAATTCATTATTTAGCAAGATAACATCAGTGTTGACAGATTTTGACTTTCAAGACAAGTGCATGCTGTAGGTGACTGTATGTATGCGGACAGAAAAGCAAACCGCGATTCCTGCTGTGTTTGCGTATAGCGACCGTGTGACTACATGTGTGTTTGCTGCTCCATTGCTGCGTCGCAGAGACAGAGACATAATAATGAGCAGAATGTTGAGCCAATCTTCATGTCTGTGCACCGTGGCGAGACAACGGATGTCATCTGGCAGCAAAGAGAATTTGTATTGAATATGGAGAAGTGTAAGGCAATTAGGTCAAAGGAAAATGCGACTGATGGTCACATGAGCCAGTGATGCATATGCATTCAGCACGTTTGTAACTTGTCAGCTGTGAATAACTCAAGTCAAGGTTGAATGCTGAGAGATTAGTCATTATGAATTTGAGAGGCAATGAGGGAGTGCAGGCATCTCTGTGAGCTACATTTCAACACCAAGACAGAGAATAAAGCTAAAACCCTAATCTCACTCATCTATATGCTGCAGAGATGTGATTTCAAACTTTAATAGAACCACACATGATTTCTCCTCATTTCTCATATAGATTTTTCACACAAATCTCTTGCACTATTTAATTGTACATTACCTACCATATCAGTATCTGAGGATGCTGCTCATTTTGTGAATTTGGCCTAACAAGACAAACTGTGTTTAAATGATCATCAAAAGGGTAAAGGATGGTAATTCCTAATATGCTGACAGCCAGACCGAATGCATGGTTAACATTAATACTGTTGATGCCTATCAACTTTGACCTGATTTAAAAAATGTAACGTCTGGCTATACACACTGAACAAAGCCAGTTGTAAAAGGATGATTTTCTACATTATGCGTATCTTAATGTCCCAATGATTACATATGAAACCTGTGGAGCACTTTATAAGTTTCTTAATGTGACATTTTGTATCTCTTTATAAGAGAGCACTTCTTTCCACATATTGATCTGGTGTTAAATATTCATTATGGGCTCCAGACTTGATGATTAGTGGTGCTGTAAGTGAACCGTTTTTCTCTGGGTGACAAAATGGGACTTCGAATCCTAATTACTGTATCTCCCCTGTGTTTCTGGTGGACACGCTAAGATTTATTATGAGGAAAAAAGGAGAGACCTCATAATCAGATTCATCATGGCAATATTATTTAGCACTTGTGTTCAGTACAGTGACAGTGAAATCCATTGTTTTAAGCAAATGCAGTACAACTAATGAATCTTGTGCATGTGAGTGTGTGTGTGTGTTGAAGGGTGAATGTGAACACTGACATGGTTATTTGGTTTGCCTACTTAAAATGCGCCAAAGGACCAAAGTATGCTAATTGTAATGATAAGTTCCCTGCAATTTTGTCTCTGAGGATGAGATAATTTTCTCAAACACAGCGTCCTTCAGATAATTCTGCGGATGGAGTGTCTCATCTCAGCTGAAGTACAGGGGTCATTAAGTGTTGTTGTGGGGAGCTAACTGTGGGGATGGACCTAACCCCCCCCCCCCCCCACACACACACACACACACACCTCCCCGCCCCACGCACACACAGACACACACATGCCCTCGCTCCCTCCCCCTCCACTCTTCACCACCCCTCTCCTCACCATCACTTCTCCACATCCAGCTAATTCTTCCATCGTGGTGCCTGGGCTACTAGAGCTACTTGGTTGTGGTGTTGCAGAGCAGTGCACAATTTATTGCAATTTTCTATATTTGGATTTTAACAAGACCCAAAAAGAGTAATTCACATAGAACCTTATATAAGAATGTGACAAAAATTGTCTTAACTTTTCCATTAGGGCATAATTTTTCTAGATACTGCCATTGCCGAACCACTCCATTGTGTTACCACTAATAAGGCCTTTATAACAAAGGCAAACAACAAAGACATGTTGGTGCCATGAGTGCCATCAATTCATAAAGAGAATCTATTTTTCCTTGGGCAAGGGAGTATTTATTGCACCTCCAGCCTGGGGAGTGGAGTGCAGAGCGCTCTGCTAGAGGCCCAAATGGATTTTCAACTATGGACCCTAAACCTTTCAAACCGCAACGCTGCTGAATAGCAGTTAGAGGTTGCCATGCCAACACCATCTAGAGGGACATTTCAGCTGCATCAGAGAGAAAGCTTGGCCAGATGTCTTCAACAATTTGCTCTGAAAAGATTCACCATCCGCCATGCTCATTAGAGAGCAGCAATCAGAGGAACAGGAAGATACATGGCTTTCCTGTCTGGATGGCACGTCTCTCCATGTCTCTCCCACCCATCACATAAAAAGAGAAGATGGCCACTAAAACATCGCAGTCTTCTCGGATGTGAAGCCTGTTCCACTAGCTGTTTCTATATATATACACAGACACACACACACACACACACACACACATATCTATCTATCTATCTATCTATCTATCTATCTATCTATCTATCTATCTATCTATCTATATATATATATATATATATATATAGATATATATATTATTCATGTCTTATTTCTGCATCTGTGACATGCCCAGTTCAGTGTGCAGCTGACACACTCTGGCAGGGCAGAGAGGCATCTGGCCAACATAGAAGAGAGCGAGCAACTTGGTGAATTATTAATGGTATAAATCAACACCTGTGGTGTGGCTGACAGTTTGCTGCTGCTGCTGCTGTCAGTCTTGGGAAAGCTCTCTGACCAGCCCGCCAAGCCAGCAGCTTCCATATCTAGCCACTCCCCCTGCACAGCATGGGGAAAATTAACATGCAGATTTAGATAAAAAAAATAGTGGAATTTTCAATCACATGAGCTCTCAATCCTGTAATCAGCACTACCTTTAAACATTGAGAGGTCCTTGTTACTTGCAATTGTGACTAATTATTACATTTTTTGCAAAGAACTCAGCAAGAGAAAAAAATGCTGCTTTGCAAATGACTCTAACTTTAACAGAACTATATTGGATATCATAGAAAATGCCTTCAAAACATACTAAGATAAAATATAATCATCAGATGCACATTGAACTCAAACACGTCAAACACTCCACTGTTCACATCCTTCAACTACTTATCAGGACTGGTTCCAGTGCTTAATTTTAACCTAGTTCTTTTGTTTTAAAAGAATCAACCAACTCTTTGCTGCTCTAGAACTAAGAAGTGCTTGTGTCAGGGGCTGAAGGCTGGATTATTGTGACCAACAAGATCAACTACAATGTTGTAAACATAAAAAAACTGTGTGATTTCTTGAACTGCAGTGTTGCAGTTGATGCTAATTAGATAACATGGGGCAGCTGTGGGTCAGGAGTTAGAGCAGTTGTCTACCAATCACGGGATCAGTGGTTCGATTCCTGGCTCTTCCTGTCACATGTCGAAGTGTCCTTGGGCAAAATACTGAACCCCAAGTTGCCCCTGGTTAGTCAGGTCAGTTTGTGAGTGTTTGTGTGCTTGTGTGTGACAACTACTTTGTCAATGAGACTTTGAGTACCAGTTAGGTAGAAAAGTGTTATATAAGTGCAGAACATTTACCATTAATCATTAAAGGGCTCACTACTTCCTGCTTTGAGAGTGAACTTTGACACTAGAGGTTGTCCAATAACCATCAATATACTGGGCTGTAGAAGACATCTATATGACATGTTATCTGTATTTTAACGGCATTAAATTACTACATTTCCACATGACAGGTGTCACATAGAGAGAACTTTTCAATCCAGTTTAATAGTACTGTATAGGTACAAAAGTAGGATAGCAGGTTTTAAGCAGACATTAAGTGTCCAATAGCTACAATTTGTGGCACTACGAAAAGTCCTTTTCTGGGATTTGTTGAGGCTTGAATCCATAAAGCGAATGTGGGGAATGTGGTGCACAATCAACACCATGCAATCAGACAAGGCTGTATATGTTGATAGGCTGTTTTATGCACAGAGGATCTACCAGCCAAGCTCTGTACATTAAGATGATGACGCACAGACTGAAATGGACTGCTCCATAAAACACATTCCCCTGCACCCCCCACGCTAAAATACACACACACATATGCACAATGGCAATAAGGATGATCAGGAAGTGCTTGGTGCAGAGTGATGGCCACTGTCTCTCTGTGGTAATGTCAGAGTTAAAGATGGCCCGGAAGCTGAGCTCTGATATGTGACTTATTTCAGTTACCCAGTCCTTCCTCTGGCTCTGGGCATTCACAACACAGCCTCTGATAAATCACAGTCTTTCCTTTGATCCTCTATGATCCTCATCTCTCATCGTTTTATGATTCAGGCAAACTCAATCAATCATAATGTGCAACCTAGCAATTTTGTCCAATTACTGCAACTTTTCCACAAATTTGAGTGATTGTCTGTTCCTGAACATCTCACATGTAAGGTGCTGATGAACACTTGCTAATTTTACTTTCTTAAAGTCAAACCTGGACACAAAGACAAATAGGGTTTTTCTATGGCAAGAAGAAGATAAATATTTGATTTCTGGGATGTTGTATACAATTTTCAGGTGTAGGAAGCTCCCGTGCAAGGCAGTTCCCTGATGCTCTGCACAAGAGCAAGGTAAACACACCTGGAACCACTGAAATGCAGAATTAGAGAATTCAGGAAGAGATATACTGGAGGGACAAATATTCCTACCTAATACAGTGGCAAGAAAAAGTATGTCAACCTTTTGAAATTGTGTGGTTTTATGCAAAACCATGAAATTCCAAACACATACCTTTTCCCAGTCTGAAGAACAGTGAATTTGAGAATAGAAGCAGAAGAGAATGACATAACTGATACATCTAAATACAAAATCAAGCAGAGCATATCTTATCTTAAGGGTGTAGTCATGTTAAGATTTTTTATATTTTGTGACTGTATGCAGCTAACTTTTGCTCACACAGTGAGTGAAGCACTTGTAAATTCATACACTTATAGTCACTGTGCGCAGCTGACAAAACCAAGGAGAATGTAAAAACCTCTAGTGAATAGATCACTGATACAAATATTAACTGCTGTTTACTGATATTGATTTCACAATTTCACCTTTTATCACAGGGGAGTGAAGAATGTTAAGACATTTGAAGTCTGTACAGAATACAGGCTGAATAGCAGAGCTCAGTTTATTGTTGAGACAGAGCAAGGCCAGAAACAGAATACATAACTGTTGGAAAGTAACAACAAGAATATAAAAGAAGTAAACATCTTTTTTTCCCACATGTCAGGCTCCCAAATTCTCAGATGTAAGTGTTTCTAAAGGCTGCTAATGGACTGATGAATGCAGCTGCATCAGACCACAAGTCAACACAGTTCTGCTTCTTTCACATCACTGCTGCATAATTAGTGTAAAATCATTCGTGCAAGTTCGTCTGAAACGCATTAGGAGACTGAAAACAAAAATAAACCTTGAATTGATTTTTTTCCCCTTGGCCTATAACCAAATGTAGCCTATTAAGGAGTCCATACATAGATCTATCATATTAGCTAGCCACCCTCTACTATTAGTCATGTGAGGTAGCATGTTAAGACCCACTTCCTCCCTGCAACCCTCCCCCAAATGGAGACTTTCCTCTACCGAATTGTTGCTAATCAAGCCTTTGTTTAAACTGTGCTGAGATAAGAGACTGAATAAATTGTCAGGTCCTGCTGTTTAGCAGCTCCAGTGTTTCACTGTGTGTTTGTCAGCACATCATTAGGGGCCACTGGATAGCTAATTAGTTGTTTATACAGTTAGCTGATTAGAAGTTGGATTTGCATTGTGTCGCGCCATGGGATCCATGCAGAGATGCTGAGCTCTCAGTCAGAGATTTGGAGCACATTTCCTCCTCTCATTCTTTTACACAAAGCTAAACTAAAGAAAGTTATGAACCAGTGACAGATTGGTGACAGAAGCAAGAGAACAAGAGGACAACAACTTAATTTTAAACACACTGGATTCTTTGACTGGGATTTTGACATATTTTGTGCAGGCCATTGAATCACTCTGTTTCTGTTTCTCTATGCAGTTTGTGCTTCCTGAGGAATCATTATTTTGAGTCACAGAAATCATTAAACTAAAACTATTTTAGTTCAAAAATAAATAATTATTCTTAAGAATTCTCTTTGTCTTTATCTTTGAACCTATGCATTTTAATTTATAGCTAAAAGTAATATTTCAACTAATTACTAATAATTGCTGCATAAACTGAACTTTTTCTTGATGTCACAAAGTCATTGTTTGCTGTTTTGGAAGCACTCTTTTCACACTCAAATAACTCCAAACCTGTTGGTTTGTACAGTATTTGTGTGTGTGATATGACATGATGTTATTCATACTTTAAGTTTACCTATAACAACCTGTGCAGCAGATAACTGCCCTTTTTGTGGACATTTTTCTATAACGTCATATTATATTAAGTATTTGAACATATTGTACCCTAAGATGGAGCCCATTGAGAAAAAATATCTCTGCTTTCATAAGCAGTTTTCTTGTGTTCTCCTAATTTGCTGCGACACTGGTCAGCCACACTCAGCACACAAAAGCAAACATCCATACAAATAAAAAAAAAATAGCTACACATATTGAACATTTTGTAAACTTTAAAAAAAATGCATTTTGAAATTGTTGTTCAGGACAGCTGCCGTTAAAGGCACATCCATCAGGTTTTAGTGACTTGTCCAGGATAATTTAAAATGCAGTCAGGAGGAGCTAGGCGTTAAAACACAGCCAAAAGTGCAAATAGATAAAATTATAATTTGTTATCTGCAATATTTGTATTCTGACCAGTAAGAATGACATTTTAAGATATCTAGACTTTGACAAGTCACAATTCCTTTGCAGATTACACCGATTTAGCATTTTTTGGATCTGACTGGTCAAAACTGTAATTAAAGATATCCACAACGACATTTTGACTAGTCACAATTCCAATTAAAGATATCTATAATTACATTATAGTCAGAATGGTTCATTGACTTGAAACTTAATTTAAAAATAATTTAACATATCGATGATTCAGTTTTTGTAAAGTGAATTCCAAATATCCGCAACTACATTTTGACTAGTCACATTCCAACTAAAGATCTCTTTAATTACATTATAAAATTCAAATTCCAAATATCTTTAATTACATTCTGACTAGTCAAAGTTCAGATAACAGTTATCTTTAATGTTATTTTGACTAGTCAGAACTCATTTTTTAATACTAAAAATGACATAATTTTAGTTATTCCAAAATTATGTCACATACGCCATTATGCTATTTTAGCATTTATTAAATATCTGCAATGTATTTCTGACTAGTCAAAACTCAAACTAAAGATATCTTCAATTCAATGCTACTAGTAATATCTTAGTTTGAGACAGGAAAAAAAAGAATTAACATATCTTATTAATGTACCAAATTAAAAATATCTTTTATTGGAATTTTGACTAGTCATAATGTAATTAAAGATATCTGGAATACACTTTATGGATAGACAAAACTGAATTGTATGTATCTTAAATTAGTTTTTCCATTCAAGCCAATGAACCATTCTGACTTGTCAAAATGTAGTTGCTTCAATTCCAGCTTTGACCAGTCAGTCAGATATATATTATGGAGATATGTTATGTGAACTCTTTCGGTCCAAAAAATGATGAATCTGTGCAGTGGCTGTGATGAATTTCTGATATCTATATGGTCAAAATGTAAGTGTAGATATCTTAAAAATAACAAAGTAATGAAAATTCATTAGTTTAAATTTCTTTACGTTCTGCCATAAATGTGAACTGTCTGCAAAAGTCAGTTTGTTCATACTTGCTGTAATCTGCGATGTTGCTTTATGACACTGTAGGGGGTGCTGTGGAGTAGTCTACAGCAGCATGCAAGAAAGCTCCTGCAGAAGAAGTATATCAAAACGGACACCGTTGGTGACAGTGACATAATTATGGAGTCATGTGCAGGGTACCATCTTCTACAAGAACTTTGACGTGAACCTTAATGCTCACTATTTATCCAGTTACATCTACTGTAGGTTTAAAGCCTACAAATCTCTGTCTGGCCAATTTTTTTTAACTCAATGACTTTAGAGAACCTAAAGTCGCTAATCCAATTTTTTTTATTCGATTTTTCTCTAAATTAAAAATCTAATACAAACCATTTGAATCATCCAATCTGACATTTTTTGGAAGTGCATCTCAACAAGCTGTACTGCCACTACTTTAACATTTTTGATGCTGTTGCCTTCACCATGCTGAGCTAACAGTAGCAGCTTTTATTGATTTGTTCTCCTGCTAAGCTAATCAGGCCTGCCGTTTATGGGCTAGGGAGGCAAACAGACACTTAGAGCGCACCAGAGATGGCAGTTTTAGAGCCAAGTTGTCCACTGTGAAAGAAACAGATAAGATTTTATTACACCTCCCAAACTCAAAATGAAACCAGAGCACCATAAATGGTGGAATGCAGTGACACAAATTAAATTTTTCTGTGTCAGTCAGGTGCTGTCTAACTGTCCCTCTAAATATGACAGGTGCACTTTACTCCTGAGTGTCTTCCTCCCCATACACGAAGAATGAGACTTAGCTGCTGTTGGGGCCACATTTACTGCCTGACTTTCACTGAAGTCAAATATATGTGCAAATGTTATGTAGCAACTCACTTTTTAAACTATCCCTGTGTCCCCATAAATCAAATGTATATTACAGTCAACTTTAAATCTAAAATCAGACTCCCAAGTGAAGAATGTTGAAAGTTAGATGACATGATATGTCTTCAGATCAAATAATCTGACAATCAGCCATTTTTTAGAAATTCCTAGAATTTAATTGCACCAGGAAAGTTGTTATTTGAGTTATTTGAAACAGGCACCCTGATATATTAGTCAGATATACGTATGCACTTTGTAGAATGGGCCTGATATGGCTCCAAACCTCACTCTGTAAAGTGCCTTGAGATGACTTTTGTTGTGATTTGGCGGTATATAAATAAAACTGAACTGAAAATTTGACTTGACAAATATCCTCCAAATGAAGAAGACATAAAACTACCAGCTCCCAGTTCAGGTTCAGGAGGCATCTCTTTCCACTCACCCCAACCAGTCGAGGCAGATGGTCACCCTATCTGAATCTTGTTCTAAGGAAGGAGTAGTTTTATCTTTCCACTGTCGCCTAGTGCTTGCTCAAGTGGGATTGTTTTCATATATTGGGTTTTCTATGTAACTCAGTATACAGTTATATTTTGTGAGGTCTTAAACCCTACACTGTAAAATGGCTTGAGATGACTTCTGATGACTTTATCAAAAACCAAAACATACGAAACATACCAACGTACATATGATGGAGCTTTATTATTAAGTGCTTCATATGTGAGGAGAAGGATTTTAAATCCTATTCTGGATTTTACAGGGAGCCTATAGAGATAAAAGCTAATGTAGGAGAAATATGATCTCTTTTGCTAATTCCTTTCAGAACTCTGGCTGCAACATTTAGATGCAGGATTAACTGGATGATTTTTAAGTTATTTGGACATCCTATAAATTGTAAATTACAATAGTCTTGTCTGGAAGTAACAAATACATGGACTAGTTTTGAGACAGGATGCTTCTAGTTTTAAGAATATGCCTCAGGTGGAAGAAGGCAGTTCTAGACATTGCTTTTATGCATGATGTAAAAAAGGAGGATATCCTTGTCAAAAATAACTCCTCACAGTATAATTACAGTATAATAATAATTATTATTATTATTATTAATAACCAGTCTTAATGTATGATTTCAGGTGTCACATTTTAGTTTTTACATTAGAAATGTATATTAATGTTTGTCTTGCAAAATAATGGATGGCTATTCTTGATTTGATTAAAAACTGAAAATTGAAAAAGGTCCATTGGGCAGTAGCTAACATTAGGTTTACTTAAGATGCTAAAACCAAACCAGAAATGTTTTTTCCGCAGTGCGATCTTGTGCAAAATTGGGTGAACTGATACCAGAAACTGCATAACTTTGTATTTGTAACATGTTTGTTTGACAAGATAGTGAAATGCAAAGCTCCAAAGTTGCTTATAAGACATCTGGTCATATTTGTGTCTCTAGATACCATCTCATGTGTGGTGAATGCGGGCAGAGGACTGCTGGCTGCTGAGCCCTTCTCAGTTGACCAGGAAGAGACCTAGCACAGGGAGTTTGCACAATGTGATTGATGCCTTTGTTTTTACTGGTGGCTGCAACCTGCCAGCTCAATTGTTTCATTGCCATCAAACAAACACTGGTTTGGACAGAGGGGATGACTGGAGCAACACAATGAAGTGTGAGGAGTGACTGATCCCTGAATGCTCACTCCCTGGGTCTCATCCCTTGTTAAACATTTACTCACTGATGGTGGAGCAGTGTCAGTCCACTGCAGAAGAGCGGTGATAAAAGGCAACATGCAGACTACATAAAATTCTCTAAACGTTCAGCAATTACGAACACACAGACCAACAATCACGGTGATAAGCATTTGTAACTAAGTATGGAGACATGGTAATAATAAGACTAAAGGCTTTTTATTCTTTCATTGCATCTGTGTGTCCCCAATTCTTCAGCTATATGCCTTTATGCCTATATGCCTTTTCTAAATCACAAGCTCAAATGTTAATTGTTGATTGTGCTAACAGAAATGTTAGTCTCCTAAAACAGACACTCCCATACAATTTCCGTCAAAGATATAAATAAATTAATAAAGATTATTTATATATATATATATGACAAGTTGAGAAAGAAATGTTGATAAACTTGCGGCCAAGTGTTACCAGACAAGATATTTATTTTTTGAAAAATTTGCTTTGGTTACGTGAAGGTGCTTAAGGCACTTCTGGTCTGACTTAACAGAGAAACTACAATGCTAATAAGTATATTTTTGTAGTGAACGTAATTGCAGGCGTATTACCTTTACCCTTAACATCATGAGCATATGTTGATAATAAACATAAGTGACAAGTTGCAACTATGGTGATACTGAACATTTGAAGAAAATGCACTATGGTGTTATTAGGTTGGGTTTAGGAACTGACAGCACTTGGTTAAGGTTAGAGAAAGTAAAAAAAAAGCAACAATCAAAATGCACACATGGTGTATTACACTTTCTCCAGCCTTAACCAAAGTGTTTTTCTTTTCTAAACCAAACAACACATTTTAGTTCAACAGTGGTCTGTAGTTTAATAGTTCAGTGCATTAGACACACACCATCCAATTCAACCATCTCTTTGCGGTTCCCTTTTAGTTACTAAATGCAGCTCTTCATTCATTCATAAACTGTAGTATTTTGATGTCACTTCACAACATACTGTAATCATACTATGATTATGTTTACTGCAAAAATTATGTAATCCCTTTTACAGTTTAGTTACATGGACATCATTTTTTGGGATACAGATTGCTATTTTGGCATCGCTCTCGTGCTGTAGAGATTTAGGAGAATAGTCAACAGTCATGGGGGCAGTTGATTAGCCTCAGAGAGTGCTCAGAATAAACCTGACCTTAGTTAAATATTATCTCACACTTATCCTTGGTTCAGCCATGTGGGGTTGCCATTCTATCTAATTGCATAGCAACATACATCCTGGGATAGTTTGCTATAAATAATTACTACATCTTGATTGTGTTCCCTGAAAAAATGAAACTGCAGTTGCAATTTAGTTGCATTGGATTATAATACAAGTCACCCACTGAAATAACAATGTATGTATATACCTAATGTATGTTATTATAATCCCTCCATTAGTTGTCAGCAGTATTTCAGTCATTGAACATGAACTATAAGCTCCACAGTCAAACATCAGAAATTACTCTAGTAAAATGGTCTTCCCTCACGTCTTAGATACAACAGCAATTATTCATTTAAGAAGCTTGCTTATTAGGAAAATTTAGAGTTGGGATATCTGAGGAAATGATAACCAATAATAAATTGTTATTAGGTTTTATTTTGTGCACAACGGTGTAACTGACAATGAAACAATTAGTCAAGTCTGCGATAGGAAAAATGTCTCAGAAACTGAGTATTGTGACCAGAACCAGACCTTCTTGCTTATTATCAGAAATGCTAGCTGAATAGTTTTCAGACTGCATGTTTGGATGTTTTAGAAGTGTGGATTATATTCTGGGTCACAGTTGTGTTCAGGTTTATGTTGGAGGCTGTTCTGAAGTTGCACTCCAACCTGCAGCTTGCACTTTGTTGTTTTTACTGCCTTTGATTAACCAGACCCGATCAAAGTGTCTCTGTGTCTGTGTTTGTGGAGAACAATGATTTCTGTCTCCATAACTCCATCAGTAGTCTGAATTTGATAGATATATGCTGCAGTACTTTGCAGCATATATGAACAAAAAATTCAAAGTAATTTCAAATACAAAATAAAAAATAGTTTCCTTATCATGAGCGTTACAAGCTACATCACAATCAACCACATAATTTGTACATTTAACTGCCCACTCAGTTGTTTTTTTTACTGTGGTGATAAATGCCCTAGTAAATTTGTCAGTATGCTTAAATGACACATCTGAAGGCAAAGTGTTACCACTAGTTTTGAAGGAGTCACACTAGGATGCAGCTGGGACTACAGTCAAGACTGTCCAGACCACACTCAAATAAAAAAAGAATGAATTCTTATTTAATAATCTTTCTCTATTTCCAATATAACAAAAGCCCTGGAGAGGTTGCATCCATATTTACACCAGTCGTCTTCTTCTTTGCACTTGTTACAACATTGTTCATATTAAGTAAGCAGTAGCAACATGAAATCATTTGTACATCAAACCAACACGTCCCACGCCATAATCACCCACAGTCATAGCCATACAGTAGTCACAAAAGTAACAAAGTAGGTTTTTGTCTTTATTTTTTATTCATATGTCATAATTTTCACCTTTAAAAGTTTTTCCAGCAAACTTGAATTTATAAATTTTTTAATGGAATGGTTTGTTACTAAACTGAAATTAATAGGAGCTGAGAATGAGCTCCAGCTGGGATTTGGCAGATACACTATGGCTGCTCAATTAACGTTTTTGGACCAGTCATTTGTTAGGATTATAAAAAAACAGTGGTGCATTTAACATTTAGGTTAATCTTATTTCATTTACTCTAATCTGTATTAAATCTACACTTACTATACACAAATTAGGAACAAACTGGAGAAAATGAAGTTTATGGACAGCATTACAATCCTGAGCATAAAAAGGCTTGTTACAAAGAAACTGAGGCTCTTAAAGTATCTGTGTCATCTAGTTAATAATAACTGAATTCAAATGTGTTTGAGAACCTGCATTTCTAAAGCAAAAGGTCTACATGATAAAAGGTTGGCCATTTATGACCTCATCTGCAGCTCCTGTCATCAAGTGTGCAACCTGGCTCCACGACCTTTATATTTGCATATTCGTCAGTTAATATATTTAATCAAATTACCACACAGAAGACTTGGAACCAGGTTGTTGTGTTTACTCTAATATAAAAGTGTGTCTTACTGCTCCCGCAGACCTGAAGCCACAGGACAGCTTCGCAGTGAAACTCAGGTAATAATCCTAATCATAATAAAATATATCCATGCATATTTATGAGGACAACATTAATCTGCTGTTTCTGCATTGTCTCCTGACCCCGTTTGCCCCCTCCAAACCAACCTGTCCACGACAAGAACGTCTCCAAACTGGCTAACATTCTAGCTCCCCCCACTGCTTTTGTAGGACTACAGCACTGCAGCAGTGTGTGTGTGTGTGTGTGTGTTGGCTGTCATATCCACAAACTGTACATTATCCAACCTGCTAATGTTGTATAATACTGAGTAAAATGTGTATAGAAGGAATCATTAGCATTTGTTGTACAGGAGTAAATGTGTCTAATGCTTTAATGACTCATGATTCCTTTACTCTGTGAAAAGGGGGGAAATAACCCCTAGTGCGTATTAACCCCTTTTAGACCAGGTTTAAAATAAAATCAATTCAATATTGTCCTTGAAGGTGAGGACTTCTTACATCCAATTTTGTTCATCTTCATATTTTAAGATTAGTTGAATGTGTTTCTCTTCTATTATGACATAACTGGATAATGTCAAAATTCAGTTACATCATGCTTTAAGAAGAATGATGTTGATAAATTCTTAGTCACTGATTTATTTTTTATTATTAATTTATTAAAACTAACATGCACCAAACACAGTAATGTTAAATGTACTCCCATCCATTACATAAATGAAAGCCCTAATTATAATCCAAGTGGGAGAATTCTTTAGTATTAAAAATAAAAAATGAAATGCGTATTATCACCAAAATGCACTTTAGGTTTAAATGTTCATGTTCCCCTTCTAGCATTGACATACAGTACACTGTATGCCACTAAATAATAAATTAAATGTACAGATGTGAAAAAACACAATTACTCTCTAAAGTCAAAAACACAGAACTTCAAACCTGTTCTTATGTCCAGTACAGTGTTTCCCCACTGATCAAATGAACAGTACTGTATGTTCACATACAGTACTGTAAAACTTACTGTACTTGAAGTTCTGTAAAACATACTTGAAGTTCTGTATACACAGTACCTTCTGTTTGTTAGTTTCAGGATCTGAACCTTTCCTCTTCTGTCTCTGGTAGAGCACCCGTGATGACAGCTCACACAGGAATCACCTCAACAGGGTGGCATCCTTGGTGAGCCAAGAACCCCCCCCCCCAAACACACACACACACACACACTTCCCCAGCAAGAGGCCTGTTTTGGGCAACTCTGTTTTTGGCTTGCAAATACCCGGCACTCACGCAGAAGGTAATATGCAGCAAAATAAAGAGGGGAGAAACTCAAGCTCTAGGGTATGTGAAACTATTGTCAGGCACAGACAATGGAAAACCAACAGTGGCTGGAAGGGGAAATTTGAGTCTCCAATCTGTTCGACTTTATGTGCTGATAAGAGACGGGGCTCTGCTGGCGCTTTAGCCACCACAGAATACAGTAAACACAAACTGTGAGCCAGAGTAGGTCATTGAGAGTCTTCCTTGCCTTAGGCTTAACATGACACTTAAGTACTACTACAAGGGGAGAAAGAAAAGGCAAGGCTGCACACATTACAAACTGCCTCTATTCTCTGCTCCCAGGCTGAAATGTCAGAGCCATTCTTTCAGTGAGGAGGGAGCGGGTGGGGTGGAGGTGAGCCAGACAAAAGACTGGGGATTCTATGGTGATTTGTTGCATTTTCATTATAACTACTTTGATTGTGCAGGGGAGGTAATCATGGATCTAAACAGGGACCTGAAAGTAACTGTTTTCCAAGTGTGTAACTTGAAACGACCTCTCTACCCCCCTCCTCTCCAATCCCTGACAAACGAAGCAGTGTTTTCCACATGATAATCCCACCTGCTGACAAATCAAAGACAGTTTCAAACACACACTTAAAGCCTTTAAGGAATCAATCCAAGCAAACAAGGGAGGAAACAAGGACAACAGAGGGAGCGCGGGGGACACGCCAACAGGGAAATACTGCAAATACATGCTGTTGCATGTATTGACATTTACCAAGTAAGATGACCAACTAAGAGAGGATCACATCAAATTTGTCATGCTGAACGCAAAACATGAAGCCATCAAACAAATAATCCAATCAGCTCTTACATTACTTCATCCCCCATGCCTGTTCTCTGTACCTACAGAAAGTTAAAGTGTCTACAGGCGCTTTTGATTATAATAGTTATTTATACTATTTGAATTTGTGGTATGCTACGAGTGTTCACAGTGTGAGGCAGCACCAGGAAATCATAAGTGGTTCCTGGATCTCCATCATCACTCTCCTTCCTATTAATACAAGTGTTCTGCTCCCAATTCCTCCATTAAGAGAAAAAAAATTCACAATACTGCAGATTAATTGAAAGAGGTCCTTCCTTTAATAACCAGGCCTCTTAACTCTACTTTTATGCTCCAGACTACAGGTGAAAGCAGTCACGGTTACGTTTTTAGTTTAATCTCCACTGCATGCTGAACAAACCAAACTTTGACAAGGAAAGCTTTTTTTTTTAAGCTGTAGTTTAATAAGTGGAAAATAGTTCATGCGCAGAAGGAATAAAAGCTGCACACATTACACAGTCTAATGACGAATAATTTGTAGTAAATTTGGTACAGCGTACGCACACTCACACACACATTGCAGTATCAGTGTCTCGCTCTGTCTCCTGACCTCCAGAGGCTGGCAAAAGAAAAAAAAGCTTTGGCTATATTCTGCTAGTGTGTCATACATTGTACACAATCACAACAAATAGAATGAGCACAAAGAGAAAGAGCAGAGGGAGGGGATATTTGAACCGAGACGGGGCTTGTCATGCGATTGGACCAGGTCCATTTCAGCCAGATAACAATGCCAGGTTGGGAGACATTTTGCCTGTCAGGCCACTTAGGTAGAGCAGACAAAGAGGTGAAACAAATCCTGCAGAGGCTACAAAGCTGCAATCCCTCCCAGGCCAGACAGCCTGAGCCTCCTCCCTCCGCTCTCCGTTGGCAGCCGCCACTCGATTAAATAGCTGCTGTTAATTATACCTGGATTGTGAGGCGTTCAGGCCCCGTGGTTAGCAGCTATCCATCAACCCCCCACCATTATTTAGAGGGTTGGGTTGAGCAGTGGACAGTAGTGTTACTGGCCAAAACAACTGACTTGCTAAAGCTGAGGGTTTAACCATCCATAATTTGTACCATCTTCTTCTGTTTCTCTTATTTCCCTCAATAAAATATTAAAAAACAGACATTTTTAAGTACAAAAAGCAGTAATTCACACACACACACACACACACACACACACACACACACACACACACACACACACACACACACACACACACACACACACGGTTTGCTGTGATACAAGCTTGCCACCACACATGTCCTGTCCAGGTGGAAATATTGTATGTAAAATGACAAAGACACTGTGTTCAGCGCTTCGTGGTATCTTTAATGGAAATGAAAGATATTAATGTGAGCATACTCATCCTCAGACACTGTGCTCTTTAAAAAAATAACTGAAATTAAAGTACAAAAAAAAAAACAATACCTTTTATTCTCTAGCATTTGGTGTTGGCTGGCACTCTCATGATTGAGGCAGAGCTTTGTTTAATTAATTTCAGGCTTGATGGAATGACTGGGGCTTATGCTTCTGGCACCAGGCTGTCACACCAGCCCTTTAAGCCTCAAACTCATTGCCATAATGTGCTCGGAGGAAAACCCTGCAGAGAGAGGAGGAACCAGCAGGCCTTTCGATCTTATCACTGCCGTGGCCACTCCTTCCTGATTTTGACCCCGGTAAGGCAACACCGCTGCTGTGGAGATGAGGCCGTGGGTGTCTCTGTTTTGTCATTGATTAATATGCAAAGTGCCAGTTGATCTATACATGCACACAAAAACACAGACACACACGCCTGGAAACTATCAGCCTGGTTTTGCAGCAAACTTACCTGTAAGAAGATGTCTGTGTTAAACCAGGGGGGAGTTTTATCCATAAAGAGAAGACCTGGTGATTTTCCAGAGGTGTAAAAACGGTCAAATCTGTCTTTCTTTCTTCCAGACACACACTGATTTGTGTTCATTTCTCTACGTCATGAAACCATGAGCTGAATAATATAATAAATCATTCAAACTGTTCTCATTCTCTAATCATCAAAAACTGATGCTTTGTCAAACCTGGTGTCTCAGAGATACGTGCTGCCTTCTGGACCCTTCAGTGAATCCTGTTAACCAACATTAGCATGTTGCACCACTGTCCGTACTAAGGAGAACTGGATACCATGTTACAACACGGTGTTCAGTTATTTCCTATGAAAACTGCTGGATGAATTTTTCTGTATTCCAGTTGAGCCAGAACTGACATGAATTACTTGCACTTGGCTAATTCATTTCACCATTTTAAACACAGTTCTGTATAGAGAAGAAAATGTATGAACAAATGCATAAGTTGATTACCTTTGTTATTGCAGTGCAAACATGTCTCCTGTATCAGTAATGTAAAACTAAACAGGAAGAGCAGCCATTACTTAATATGAACACAATGTGAGACTTTAAACAGCAAAACCGTCCAAGGAGACTTTTTTAGGACTGCTAAGTAGATGTTTTACTGGCTCAAAATCAGACACAGGTTCACAGGACCCAAGTGTCAGCAGATGTCTCAAACTCATAGACCTCACGTTCAATTTTCACCAAACCACATGTGATCCAAATCTATAAACAGGTTTAATTCTGACCTTAAAGACAGGAGTTTTTGATTGTGATGAGCACAGGTCCTCTGGTTCCAAACTACTTCACTTTAGCAAACTTGATAATGCCAAGGAGCTCCTCAAATATTATTTTTCTTTTACAATTAAACCTGTCAAAAACTGGAATATTTTAAATGAAGATGTTGCTAAAGATTAAATTACAGAGAAACTCAACACTGGTCACATAAACTCAGTGGCCCTCTCAAACATCAAATACCTCGCCTTGAATATTAAAAGTTTATATAAAAAACTGTACTCATTACATTAAAGCAGTTTGAAAAGGACCTATTGTATTAAAGTTCTCTTCCTCACCCTCTAATGGTGTAAAGATACATGTTTGACAGTACCTGAGTAATGTATTGTAATTTACACAATTCAAAAGTTCAAGTTTATATCATTAAATCTGCTGGTCAACACATCTTTTGAGGGATATTGAGACTCATCATTAAAAGAAAACCTTGAATGTGGACACTACAGAATGCTCTCACTGAATACTTTATTTAGGCAGAAATGAAAGCAGGCTTTGCTCTCGTAAAGCTTAAAGTGTCCAATTTAGCAGGTAGTGGGTTTAACATTCCTTGTCCAGGGATTGGGTTGTCGAGGCACCTCCACACGGCTGCCACCCAATCCACACTGCACCGACCCCTTATGCGCCTTCCTGCGGGTGGTGAGCCTACGGGAAGGCGGTCCCACGTCGCTCCTTCGGGCTGCGCCCGGCCGGGTCCCGTGGAAGAGATCCCAGCCACCAGGCGCTCGTCTACGTGCCCCAACCCCAGGCCTGGCTCCAGGGTGGGGCCCCGGTGACGCCAATCCGGGCGACGTATCCGACCTTGATCTTTCACTCGTCATAAGGGGTTTATGAACTGCTCTTAGTCTGGCCCGTCGCCTAGGACCTGTTTGCCTTGGGAGACCCTACCAGGGGCTTAAGCCCCCGGCAACATAGCTCCTAGGTTGGGGGGGAGATCCTCCCTCAAGTGGAGGAGTTTAAGTATCTTGGGGTCTTGTTCACGAGTGAGGGAAATAGGGAGCGTGAGATTGACAGACGGATTGGTGCATCGGCAGCAGTAATGCGGTCGGTGTACCGGTCCGTCGTGGTGAAAAAGGAGCTGAGCCGAAAGGCAAAGCTCTCGATTTACCGGTCAGTCTACGTTCCTACCCTCACCTATGGTCATGAGCTTTGGGTCATGACCGAAAGGACAAGGTCGCGGATACAAGCGGCCGAAATGAGTTTCCTCCGCAGAGTGGCTGGGCGCACCCTTAGAGATAGGGTGAGGAGCTCAGTCACCCGGGAGGAGCTCGGAGTAGAGCCGCTGCTCCTCTGCATCGAGAGGGGCCAGTTGAGGTGGCTTGGGCATCTGTTTCGGATGCCCCCGGGACGCCTCGTAGGGGAGGTTTTCCGGTCCTGTCCCACCGGGAGGAGGCCCCGGGGAAGACCCAGGACACGCTGGAGGGACTATGTCTCTCGGCTGGCCTGGGAACGCCTCGGTGTCCCCCCGGAAGAGCTGGAGGAGGTGTCTAGGGAGAGGGAAGTCTGGGCATCTCTGCTAAAGCTGCTCCCCCCGCGACCCGGCCCCGGATAAGCGGAAGAAAATGGATGGATGGATGGATGGATGGGTTTAACATTTTTTTAAAGTCAGTTTAAAAAAATCTGGTCTGTCAGCGTGCACATGCCAAAGGATGCGGTGCACCTCATCAGTGACACACCAGTAGGCTTGGGAATGAGAAGGACATTTATCCCACACAGCCTGAATATACATTTCTTCAATATAAAATAAGACAAGACTGCACGTAATGTTCACTTTGTATAGTACCTCATTCAAGTAGGTTCCATGACTCTGCATCAAGATTTTCATCCAGTGAAAATGAATGGTGAACCTCTACTGTAGAAATACAAGTGTGGGTCTGTACAGAGGGTTTTAGAAAGCGGTCAGCAGTTTAGTGATGCTGATTTGTGGTAAATTGATTTAAAAAGTTGAAATGTTTGAAGGTAAAAGATACAACTTGCATCACAAACATTACATAGAAGGGTTTACTGAAGCTGGTAACGCTGACATCACCATGCCTTTCCCGTTATAACAGATATGACTGATAACTGCAATCATTGCTTTGTATAGTGCATCTATACTGTCAGTGTATCTATACTGTCAGTGAACGTTTTGTTTTACATCTTCATTTTCCCTGAGAACTGTGAAGTATCCTTTGTGTAAGTGAGCAGATCCACATCTCATATGGCTTGTGTAAAAGCTCTGGGATGGAGAAATGTCTAAATCTCTGGTCTTCTCTGGGAAGCCGTGTGAAACTAAATATGAATATGAAGTAGAAGCTTCTTTTTTAAAGTGATAAAACAAGATGGACTGTTCGGGCTGGCAGAAATTGGGGAGAAAAAACTATAAATATGCATTCCATTACATTTGGGAGAATTTAATTCAGGGCAAATAATTTGAGAGATGAGCCGCTGCTGAAACGATGGTCTTAATGGACAGGTGTCCACTTAAAATCTCTGGCAAAGCTAAGACTAATGGATTGCTTTATATGCAGCACATTCAGAGAATGGAAAAAGGATTGGGAGAGCTTAAGTGCCTGAAGCACCCTGCATGCACAGATTCCTGCATAAACACGCTGCTTTAATTTCCACAACTCATGCGTTTATCAGATGTAACCTTTTTCCCAGCTCTGTATTCCAGGACAATGAAAATTAACCTGACTGTCACACAGGTCGAGGAAACACACAGGACTGCAACTTGATGCTGAGATGACCGGTGCATGTGTTCTGCTGAGCGAGCATCTGTTTTTCACACCTTGTCTTTGCACTGGAGAAACGTATTCTTAGGTTTTATTGTAAGTGATTCTAATGTTTCTGTTTTAGTAGGATTTGGTTGCATTCAAGGTTTGTCTCAGCTATAATTGTAGGGAATACTGTGCATCATATCACATGCCTGTTAGAACTCATTTTAGGAAGGTTAAAGCACATTGTGACGGTTTTCTATTTTGCATTTGCTACCACTGACAAAAGCATATTTTAGACTTGTCTTTAGTTTTGTCTGTAGTTTATCACCACACACTTTTCTATTTCCAATTCTATGTTGAAGCATGTTGAAGCAATTTTCTATTTAATATGCAAAAAGTGATTTTTCTACTATAACATTAAAATAACTGAGGCAGTAAATTCAACAGCAGAATAGAAAACAACAGCTGCCCGGCTGGAGAAATGTTTAAACGTCTAAGACAAAGCAGCATAGTTCTTAATGGGCCATTGTATGAAAAAAAATACTGGTCTTGTCCATTAATTTAATATATTTTCAAGTCAAAATAAAACACAGCTGCCATATTGCACATTTCAGCGTCAGATGTATGCAAAAAGATAAGAGAGGACCTGCTCACTGAAGTTGGAGTCAGGTAGAGAGAGATGAGGCGTTTTTCTCCTCTTACTTCTCTTCACAGTGACGATAGGGAAGGATGGCTGTAGTCATAGTCCACTTGAGTCCATAAAATAACTAGATGCCTCTAAAGACCACACTGATCAGTTGGTGGTCACAGATTTAATGTGTCTTTTCACCTAGTGTTTACATCTGTATGGGAAGTCAGGGTGCAGAAAGAGCCAGTGCACAATACTGGTCTCTGTCATAGGACTATGCATAGCAGTGGCACTCCAAACCATCACATTACACATGAACTCAATATAAATATTAATACAACCCACAACATTTGGAAAAGAATTTGAAAGAGAGGCTATCTCATGGTGTCATCTAGTGGTCGAGCTGTCTAACTGCAAAAATGAAAGTTGAATCAAGTTTTAAAGTTGTTAATTAAAGTACAGGAAGGTGAGAAGTGCTGTTGTTAACATACAGCTGTTGGGGCGGCAGTTCCTGCATGCTCACTGATACCACTAAATGTCTCTGTGCTTCAGTGTGCAGTGTTCAGCAGAGGCGTGACACACAGGTACTCCTCTGAGAGCACATCCTCTACACAACAGCACACGAGGTGCAGTTTGTGCAGCAGCTTCACATGTAAAGAAGCATCTGCTGTTAAAACGAGAGACGAGGACACATGCAGACAAATTGTGTTCTCAGTTCACAGGAAGTTTGAGTACTATATATGTAACAGTTAGTCTACTTTGACAGTGCTTTATATTTTACTGCTGTTTTCACATTTTTACTTGTATAACAAGCAATAGGAGCTGACCAACAGAAATAATCAATTTAAGCTGACTGATTGGTCTGGAAGCAAAGGGACCCTGCTAGTTTACATCAATGAGGAAAAAATATGGCTTGTAGTGTCTTGTGTTTAATTTGGTACTTCAGTGCATCAGCAACCCATGTTGCAGCACAGGGATGTGCTACTGACAAAGGACAGACTATTCTAGTGTTACATCAGTGGTGCTGTAATTACAAGTTGTTGAACTGGGTTCATGATTAAACAGATTACACCAACAAGATTTAATGTTAACAAGTTATGATGAATTGAACAAAAACAGTGTATAATTCATTCATCAGTGGTCCTTGTGCTACTGTCCAACTCAGCATCAGTGTTGTGATGACCTGGAAAAGAGGAGACCAGTCATTTGCATCCTTCACTCTAAATCTGCAATCCTCTTCAGCCCGCCTGGACAACACATTGTTTAAGATGCCTTATGGTTATTTTGTTGTGAAAGCGTTAAGAGTAAATTACTGAACAGTATAATTACGCAGTATTTGTTCAAACTGCAACAAACTGGTGCGAAAATTGTATAATTACCTTTGTATACAATCAATAATACCAAGTTTATTAAAAATACAATTTCATAAAATTACTAGTATTAATTGTACCTTAAATAATTAAAGGTTAAGATTTATTCACATTAAAATAGTGAAATATTGTCTTAATAGTAAACAATTCACCTTTGTAATTTGTACCCAAATTTCTAACTTGTTTAAGACTACTTGGGTGCAATTTTATTTATTTGGTAAATTTTACACTATAGATTGTAATTCATTATATTCTCAACCCTTATTACTACAAACCAGATCACATTGGTGACTAATGTGAGTGTCAGTAGCCTTGTTCAGCCCTCACTGTTTGATCTCTTTGTGTCACACACACACACACACACCTGAGCTTACACGCATCAATGTAAAGGAACTATTGACTTTACAATTCCTCCTCTATCTTTCCCTGTGAACGGCTTGGAAGTTTTAATATAGTTAAGGGACATCAAGGCATTGGCCTCACAGAACAGTTTTAAAGGAGCTCATCAGACTGAATCCTCACGCTTGGCAGGGCAGCACTGAATGCGTCCTACTGCATTCAGCTGACAAGCTAACAATCTCATTGTTAGTAGCAGCAAGAGGACAGAGAGGGAGTGGAAGGAAGGGTAGAGGGGCGACTGAAGAGAAACAATTTAAAAGAGCTGAGACAGAGGGGTGTTGGGGGGAGAACAGACAGTGGGAAAGATGCAGGAAAACGTGATGGAATATAAGCCTGATACTCAGGTAGAATATCAGGGAGTTTATTTTGAGTGTTTCATGAGGTTGGTTCAACTTTATGCAGTACAATAAATGTATAGACGTGTAAAAAAAAACAGAGATAGAAGGAAAACAACTAAAGTTGACAAACAGGACCAAATATGACAATTGTCTTAAATGGTTACAGTTTCGCTGTTTTTCCAAATCTTTCAAAACAGTTTTCAGGTTCCCATGTGAAGATTAAAACAGGTTTAGCTGGCTGGAATTCATCCATTAACTGATTTTATTCAGAATCAGCTTTGCATGAACCTTTAGCTACACTAAGAGCATGGTGGCATTGGGTTATTAATTAGTCTAGCAACTTTAATCCAGCCTGACATTCTGTATCTCCACATGTGGTATTCATACAAACATTCACAGTCCCCAGATGTTGAATCCTCCTCACTTTGATCATTAGGCTTTTAATATGATCCACTGATTTTGGTTTATAAAAAATATATGGGACCTAATGGCATTCACACCAACTCCTGCTCTATATGAACATTATACAGTACCTATAGAAAAACATCCAAAGTTTCTGGCCTGTTGCTTTTTAAGGCAGGGTAAAATAAAAATCATATTTTATTGTTTGATTAATACAAATCAATTCCATATATTTATATAGCACATGATCACAACCAAATGTTAGAGAGGAAAACCTCTCTTTAACAGAAGGAGCCTCCATCAGATCCAGGCTCAGGGTGGCCCACACCTGCCTTCATTAGAAGAAGCAGCAGACAATTTGTTTCATTTGTTTTTGTTTGTTTCACATTAGCTACATATCATCTACACAGGGTATATTTCACCTGCACTTCCAATCATCAAAATGCCAAAGCACAGCTCAAATGTTACACATCTCCCTGTTTGTGTAAACTGAAAGAGATTTCCATTATCAAATAAATCAAGTGCATGTATTCTTTATTTCTCAGTGGTGGTAATTGTATCACAGATGCTTCTCATCACCAGGGTTTTGTATCATGTCAGCTGAGCCAACAGCAATCATCCTTTGCACAGACGCTAGCTTTGAAAGTCCTAATCATATCCTAATAACAGAGAGGCATTCCACTTTCTTCATGCAGAGACTGAATCAGAGAAGTCTAAGCTACACACACAAACATCAATAGATGGTCACTAAACACCAATAGAAATATCAGGAAAACAGCAGGGAAGCCATATTTCTTGACTGCAAATAAGTGAATATAATTGCCCTCCTGCAGTTGGCAAGGATAATGTTATTATATGAGAATCAATACCATAGTGTGCTGCAGCAGCAACAACAGAGATGCACATGGAAGCATTATCATAAGGAAAGCCCCTTGACAAATCTGATTAGCAGCCATTTGAGAGGGCTGTTCCCAGAAGGACCTGCTGTCACACTGACCCTGCTTAACCTCTTGATTTTCCGGGTTCAAGTCCAATTAACCTTTGGGGTGAAGCAAGAGTGTCACCAGCAGTGCAGTCGATAGAAGCCCAATAGTAATCATTTCATTTTCTGGTTCATCAAACAGGCCTGAGCCCCACCTCACTAATCTCAATCAAAGACACAACCATTTATCACTGTAGACACCCAGGACAACAGTTTGACCATAGCAGACTAGTTAGAGTCTCAGGCATCCATCTGTGCTGCCCTGACTCATCTACTGCATTGGCTTACTATTGGAAACAGGCCTGACTGTGTTTTGGGAAATGTTATGTTAGTTATGAGACTACCTGGATCCTTTTAGAGATTTTTAACATTTAAATAGTTGCATGAAAAAGTAGTGATCACACAAAAATGGCTCAGATTTCTTGAATCAAAATGTTACATCAATTGTCAAGACAATGTTGTATATTATATATACATATAATTTATTTGTCAGTTTTACTAGGTAAAGCAAAACAAAGTAACACTGTGCCAATCTGAGTACAGTGTCAAATTTAGAGTATGCTTATCCATAAAAACATTAAGAGAGCTGATATTGGTTTGCATGTTTATACTATATATAACCAATGACACTGATGAAACAGCCACTGTCTACTGTCTGTGTACATGTAAAAAGCAACCTTTACTGCAAATATTTTAGATGAAATGGATGCCCTGTGAGCACGTGTCCCACCATAAGCCCAATTCTCCTAAGTTCACAGTCTTGTCATTGTAAATACATGCAGGGCGACTTCCAGCCTCGCTCAGTCTGATATGCCTGACACTTTATTAGATTGATGACTCATCCCATAGGTCAGCACAAATACATGAGTTGTAGGATATAATTAGAGGCTCACAGGGGAGCTAGATGAGTGGCAGATTAAAATCAGAGGAAACAGGCCAGGCTACAGGAAGATTCTGTTACATGTTCTTTTTTCTTACATGTTTTTTTTCAGTAAAAATGTAAATGTACTGTCCTATAAGCTGGGTCAAAGTCAACAGCTTTCAGCCTGTCCCTTCAGGGGTCGCCACAGCAGAACATGTCCCACACTTTGATTTGGCATGTGTTTTTATGCTGGATGCCCTTCCTGCTGCAACCCTCCAATTTTTACCTGAGCTCGAGACCTGCACTGGGGTCACCCATGGTAACTGGGCAGGGCCACACGTGGAACCCGCTGCCTTCTGCATCCCAACCCAATGCTTTACCACTCAGCCACCAGGCCCCCCACTGTCCTGTATGCTGACTATAATACTAAAATTAAACAACACTACTTTACACTACTACTATGGAAAACCTGTAAGCATGTATTGCCTGAATCCCTCTATTCAACTATTATGCAAAAAGACCAACATTAGCAGATGTTTAATCCCATGAATCCAGTCTACAGACAGATGTGGCTGTAGATTACTGTTATGGTTACTGTGATTACTACAAATACTACTATCAAGCTAGCACTCAGTGTCTCCTCATTGAGAGGAATTGAGTTGTCTGTCTCACTCTCTGTAAATCACTTTATTTTCAGGTCAGCAGGTCTGTTTTCTTTCCAACCACAGTGAATGTCCCTGTGTTTTGTGAGAAAAAAATATAATCTTGAATCAGATTGTTATGTAATAAAGATACAAAAATGCCACAAGGCGTCCCTTTGATATGTAAGGGATGACTTCCCTTAAGGGATGACTACCGCTACAGCTGCACTGGGCAGGTTGGTAGGGCCAGTAACGGCATTTTGGATATACAGCTTCAAGGCCAAGGATACCTGCAGAGGAGTACAGAGAGAGGGAGACAGAGAGGAAGAAGCACAACTACGGGAGAGAAAAATTTAATGTCATGCAATGGTAAGATTTGAATGGATAGAAGAGAGAATAGGAGGGGTCTGTAGAGGTCTCCCAGCAGACTAATCTATAGCAGCATAACTAAGAGATGGTTCAGAGTCACCTGATCCATCTCTAACTATAAGCTTTATAAAAAAGGAGTACATTTAAGTCTAAATGTGGAGAGGTTGTCTGCCTCCTGAACTTGAACTGGGAGCTGGTTCCACAGGAGAGGAGCTTAGTAGCTAAAGACTCTGCCTCCCATTCTACATTTGGAAACTCTAGGAACCACAAGTAAACCTGCAGTCTGAGAAAGTGTTCTGCTTGGAAAATATGGAACTATGAGGTCTTTAAGATAAGATTGAGCTTGATTATTAAGTGCTTTACATGTGAGAAGAAGTGTTTTAAACTCTATTCTGGATTTTACAGGGAGCCAATGGAGAGAAGCTAATGTAGAAGAAATATAACCTCTCTTGCTAATTCCAGTCAGAACAAAAATTAATTGTAGGCTTTTTAAGGAGCATCACTTTGATAAAGCATGCCCCTAATTTATACCAAGACACAGTTCTAAAGATTTCTTTTTCATATGATGTAAAGAAGATATTCTGGTCAAAGATAACTCAGAGATTCCTCACAGTATTGCTTGAGGACAATACTATGTCAGCTAGGGTAAGAATATTATTAGACATCATGTCTCATGGGTCATCATGAGGTTTTTAGGAAAAACAAACAAAACAACCTCTGTCTTGTCTGAATTTAGAAGTAGAAAATTAAAGGACATACAGGCCTTAATGTTTTTAAAGCATGCTATATGGAATCAACTTGTACTGGTACATGGCTCTGAAATAAAAGATGGAATCAGTTCCTTAAATTTGTCAACAGCATTTTCAGATAAACATCTACTGTAGAGGATTTTTTTCTTAGGTAAAGTTCAGTACAGTAAATTCAAATGTTATTAAAAATAGTCAGATAAAAGAGGGTTTTGGGGAAACACTATTAAACGACCAATTGCAACACTGTATATCAAAACATGATCAAGGGTGTGATCAAAGTGAGTGGGCCTATTTAAATTTTGGGTAAAATCAATGGAGTCTAATAGTACATTAAATGCAGTGTTAAGGCAGTTATCAACATCCACGTTGACTTTAAAGTCACCAACTATAATGTCTTTATTTGCACTAACAACTAAATCAGAAACTCTGAGCATTCAGTAAAAAACTCAGAGTAAGGGACAGGAGGGCAGTACACAATAAACAGGACTGGTTTTTGACTTCCATTTTGAGGCCATGAATGATTCTCTCAAATAAATTAAAACTATGTTTAGGTCTGGGGTTGATTATTAAGCTTGAGTGGAAGATTGCTGCTACTCCTCCACCCAAACCTGTGATTCTAGGAAGATGATAATTAATATGACTTTGATAAGTGACCATCTATTTGATGGACACTTATCTAATATTTAACAGTCCACATTTGATTGTTTTCTTTTTATTCTGTTCTGTGAGAGGAGTAGTCTTTAATCAAAAAATAAATAAATAAATGTAGGTGGTCAGGGAGCCGACACTGTCTCTATTGGGTTTTGTCAGTTTTGGTGGGAGGGCTGATGGCTGTAAGGAAACTGCAGAGAGGTGTGTAAGACTGGGTCTCGGCGTCCTTGGCTCCATTCAGAGATGTCAGGGTTTAGGTTAGGTTAACTTAGCCATTTTTCCAGATAGTAGAGATGCACCACCCAAAGTGGGATGGATGTCATCCCTTCTAACGTTTTTTCCAAAAAGTTTTCCAATTGTATATTCAGCCCATATTGTTTGCAGGACACAACTTAGACGACCAGAGGTTAGGTGACGACATGCAGCTAAACATGTTGTTACTGGTCAGATTAGGAATGCAGCAATAAAAGTAAAAATAGAAATCGTTCTAACAGATAAAGCTCAACTCTTACTACTGAATAATTATAAAATGTGAATGTTCTCTTAAAATATGTTCATGGGAAAACACATAAGAGTCATGATTTAAGATTCAAAATCTGATAAGTGACAAGTTACAGTGTTGTTTCTATAATGTATATTACATATTCTAATCAATTACAATAGTTTTATAATGTTTTTTTTTATTGCAATTAACAGTTGTAACTGGATGAATGGATGGGTAGGTGGGTGGATATACACTATTGCTCAAAGGTTTGGTATCACTTGTTTGTTTTCCAAATAAAATCTAATTTAAATGCAATTCACAAACTTGAGGATGCTGCACAGAATTGCCAAGAAAAAGTTGTATCTCTGACTGGCCAATAAAACACTGGAAGACTGGAAGAAGGTGTTGTCTACAAATGAGTCCTTCAGATTAAACAAAAGAACATTTGTAAAATGCAGAACAAATGACAAGAGATTATTACCTTTAGTCAAGCATGGTGGAGGCAGTGTGATGGTCTGGGGGTGCTTTGGAGGTGGTAAAATAGGAGATTTGTAGGAAAGCTATCAAAATTGACACCTAGAATAACTAAGGTCTGCCAGGCTGTAATTGCTGCAAAAGGTGTTTTTTTTTTTTTTTTTTTTTTTTTTTTTTGATAAAGAAAAAGCTTGAAGAACACATTTAGAATTTCCTTCAAAACATTATTTCTAACTCTCATCATGTCTGCATGTCCTGTTCTTTTGCTATTTTTCCTATTCAGACTAATTTCATGTGTGTTTCCTTGGAAAACAATGTAAGTGATCCCAAACTTTTGAGCGGTAGTGTATTTCCTCACAAACACTTCCCTGAACCTTTCTTATTTAAAAGATTTAGATCTTAAATGGTCAACTTGAGGAATAATGATCCTGAGTTTGCTGAGAGCTCACAATTACAAGTACAACAATTTTTCCAAGATGATCAACAAAGCTGTCATAATTACTGACAATACAATAAAAGTCCCTTTGTGTAAATTAACAGGAGGAAATATTCTTAGTTGTGCTAATGTAAAAATAATATGCCAGTCAAACTTGAAATAATTAATAATACTTTTCAATAATTCTGGAACAATGTGTGTTGAGAACATGTCCATGTCTAGGCTGAGATAATTACCTCAGTTAAAAAAAGTGCAATTGTACCATGTTGATAAACTATTGTAAGTAATTCCCAAATAAATAACTGCACTCATCACAACTCCAGAAAAAATATAGTATTAATATTCTTGCACAGCTTTACATAAAAACCTACATTAGAGTACAATGGTATCATGGATTACACATTACACAACACCGCACACCATTTCACTGGAAACATGTTGTGGCCATGGCCTTAAGGGATTTTTCGGTATAGATACGTAAGGTAAGTAAACCAACACATCAAGCGAAGACAAAAGTTCCTCTTACAACAAGTGTTTGTTGATGTTGATTGAATGTCCCTACTGGGAGGTGTGTGTGTGTGTGTGTGTGTGTGTGTGTGTGTGTGTGTGTGTGTGTGTGTGTGTGTGTGTGTTTGTGGTGTGTGCTTTAGAGGAAACTTGACTTGCCTTGTTATTTCTTTATCCATACAGTGGGACCATATGACCAAGTTAACCCATTCATTATTGTATTAAGTAAAAGTAGCTAGGTCAAATTCAACTCTGCTGTGAAACAGTGCCAGAAGAGACAAAAGACATGAATCTCCTTATTAGCCTGGAGCTGGACCGACTTGCTGCTCCTCTCACATTAGGGATCCTAATCATGTGGCTCTACCGCCACCAGACAGAGGGGTCACAAAGTCAATACAGTGTTAACAATGTGCTGCTGGGAGAGCTGGAGGAGGTCGGCAGCAGGATGAACAGGCTTTGTTGTGCCACATGGCTTCCAGGCTGAATATGGGCCATGAGGGAGTTGTTCACCCAATTGTTCTACTCTGGGTGACATGCATCCGCCTTTATAGCAGCTCTGTTTAAATAGCTGCACCCCACCCCCCCCACCCCAATCCTCTCTGACAGATGTATCTTTATTCAAGGATTTATTCTGCTTTTTTCTTTCTTTAAACAGGATTAGGATTATTTAGAGGGGATTAGTGTTATTTTGTGGATAATTTCAGAGTTTGTGTCAAAGGGGATGAACGCGAGGGGGTCACTGGCAGCCTGTTTGATGTTTATTTGAGTTGTTTGACATATAGCAAACTGGAAATAAAGGGCTCTCCCTCGTGTTATAGGGATGTAAACAATTATTCAGTTGCACATTTTCTGTAATAACATTAACATTTTATTGTGTCTTTGAAGTTTCTGTAATAAATATGCAATAAAGTCAACTGTATTACTGGTCTAGGTTATAATGTATTTTATTATGTATGGTGTATATACAGTATATTGGTGAAGTATCTCAAACAACTTGAATAATATAAGAAAACATAAAAACCATAAATGTGTTATATAAAAGGAGGATAATGTCATCCCAACAAAGGAAATACAATGATATATACTATGTTGCATAATTTCCCAACATCATTTCGGTTTATTAAGAGGATTGTACTAATGAACTTGGAATTACATAAACATGATTGTTGTGAGATACACATTTAGATTCTGTTTTTGTGTCCAACAGTAGCCCCAAATCGCAACAATTCTGGATGTTTTTAGACTTACCCTTATTCCCAGTTATCACAGTTATTAACAGTTACTAGGCCTGTCAATGATTCAGTGACTCTAGTATGTTTCAACTGATTAGTCTTTTTTTCACATAACAAGTGATAATGTGCTATACTAATACACACAATGACTGTATACAGGTAATGACCTATTGAACATCTACAATACAATTCACTGTAATTCTAACTTGAAGAACATTCTTTCGTTGTCCAAAGTAAAACTCAAGAATTTTGTCAAAAACCAAAATATGAATACAATAGATATAAAAAGGGATGGCAAAACATGTTGTAAACTATTTTTGTAATCAGGTAATTTATAATGATATGAGCATTTAGCCATGTTTCATTTACTGCTAATATAGAAAATGTATCTTGTAGAAATGACTCCAACAGGATTGCCTATGGTTAGATACAACGTTCTGTGCCTCTCCAACAGCAACTTTACCACACAGTTTTTTAAGTGGGTGGTTTGTTTTCCAGTTACACAGATTTTTAACCATCCTTCTCCTTAATGAACAACAAATGAACAATGAAACAATAAAACCAGTTGTCAAGTAAGCCTTTAAACAACAAATTACAAGCAGTCCTATCTGATGGGTGGTCGCTGGTCTTGTTTGCTTGGGATCTCCATGTGTGTCCTACATATTTATGCCCCACCAGACCCGCAGGCCATCAACATATCTATGGGTTTTAGAGGACCATACAGCTGTTCATTTGTCTCCAGCAGTCAGTTCTCTCAGCATCACAAAGACAGAATCATGTCGTATTAGAAAGTTGGGTCACAAAATATCTGCCTGTCCATGTCAGTTCCAAATACTGGGGCACACTTTTTATTTCCATTTGAATGGCGGCCACAAGTCTAGCAGTCAGGCAGTTTGTCATGCAAAGTAGGAGCCCAGAGTGGAAGTAAATGAATACAGAGCAGCAGTGGGAGATCACACAGAGATGAGATTTGGTTTGTGCCCCTATTGTATTGTCAAAAGTTGATATGTTAAAAGACAAAAAATAATTAGACCAAAATCCAGCCTTAAATGAGGGGCCAAATAATAATTCGAAAAATAATTAAAAAACAGATTTTTAAAATCTAGATATAAGTACAATTCAGTCAGAATAGAACATTTACAGTTTCATGGCAGGGAAATGTGATTGTGTATATTCAGATTATTTTAAGACATCTAGATTTTAAGTCAGAAACTCAGTCATGATTCTGCTGTGGTGTTGTCACCTGCTACAAAGCACACTGTGCCTCTAAAGATGATAGATTACACCCTGCTGAGTACATCATCTCCACTCAACTCCACACTACAAAAATCATGAGTGGATCCCATAGGAGACCCTCCTCCCCCAGAGCCACCAACCTAACCCCCCACCCCACCCCCACCCCCCATCCGTCTGACCTTTACTTAGGCAGCACGTAACATTTGACCTGCGCAGGGAATTCATCACAACATTTCAATTAGACACTGGCAAGTCTCCAAGGCAGGTAGCTATCTGGAAGCTGTTTGACCTTGTTGCCAAGATTAGCTCAGCTTTCCAATATGATTCTGTGATCTGACCGTCTGGATGCTGTACAGGCAGATACTGAGGGGCACCATAAGGAAATTGGAGGGTCACACAGTGGGCACAGGTCACCATGTTTCCCTAATCAAGCAACTAGCTAAGCAACATTCATGTTTAAATTTAAATCCATGTTAGTCTTATTCCATGCTGTACTGATATTATTTAAAATTTTGACAAAAATCAACAATGATATAATGGCCTGTATTTTTTTATTATTTTTCAATTTTTACAGGGATACCCTAAATACATTTTTTGTACGTACAAAAAATACTAAAACTACTAAATACTACAATTACGTTTCTATACAACTAAACTGCAAACACAAATTTGTAGGGACAAATTTCTGTCAACATAATGAGGAGATACATTATAATTTACATAAACACCAAGTCACAAATATATTAATACTGAACTTATCAATAAAATGTTCCCAGATAACAAAAGAGTTAAAAGATTCGACCTTGCAACAACATTTCATCTACAGAGTGATTACAATTGTTTTTGTTGAATAAGAATTTTATGAAGACAGTGCTGATAGTTTGGATTCAATTTTAATTTCATGTTACTTATTAGACATTTACACCAGTACTAATTTGTATTAACCAGTGTTAATTTCACCCATCACCCATTAAGGCAGTATGGCGGCTAACTAGATACGCACATAAACATATTCCCGGCAAATAGTTGAGTTAAGAGAATCCTGCCTCACCAGTGCAAACCGCAGTGTAATGTTTTGGGGTTTCAAATGCATGGAACTAACCTGGGAAATGTTGGGCAGTTTTGTTCTGAATGCCTGGGATATTGGGGTTACTGGGTGTACTACTCCCAGCCAAAGTCACCATACTGGGATTTAAGAAAAATCTATTGCTTCAAAGAAAATACAGCAGCTCAAAACTAAAAATGTACAAGACTTGCACATAAAGTCAGTGTTAGGCTATATACTATAAGATATTGAAACTACAACCACTGGATGGCCCATCTTTTAAAAATACAGCAACTAGTAGTAAGTTTCATGTTTAAGCAGCTAGTTTTCCTAAACCCACTAAAACATCCTTAAACCTGGTGTCAAACCTCATTTGATTTGATGGCCTAATCACAGAGTACGTTGTACAGTATGCTGTGTAGCTTGTAAAGCCCCTTGAGGTACATTTGTGGTATTGGGCTCCCAGGTCTAACACAGCAGTCCTGCAATAAATCCTCCTTTATGAAGGTGATGTTATTTAGTTTTTGTTAAAAAAATGTCATATATGGTAAATCTCAGATAAGATGTGACTCTTAAATGTGAGGTATCAAGGAAGTTTCTCCTAGTGTCAACATCAAAACTCATCTCTTGCTCTTATCAGACTTCACATCCAGAGGCTGTCCAAACACTGAGCGGTGTCAGATTTCCTCTGACATGTCTGACATGGGAGGGGATGGACTCTGTTTCAGCAGGGCTTCAGATAGGCAAGGCACAACTGTTGTCCTTGTACTTCCTTCAGCCCGGACTCCATCCTCCTCAGTCATCACGAACGTGGCCAGCGGTCGAGGCCTGCCCCATCCTGTCTAAGGATGTGTAAACAGCACCCTCATCTTTCCCAATTGTTATCTTTATCAGGTGCTCAGCCAGCCATTGACAAGTCCACTACACTCTGCTGAGAGATGTTTCCTTTCAAAGACAACAATAGTGAGTTCAGTGTTGTGTTATCAATAACCACCTACAGACCACATTCTTTGGTTATCCAGTGTATTGTGGTGCAGTCTAAGGTGGGAAGTTTATACAAGTAGTTGACTGAGTTGTTAAGTGTCATGTGTACATTTGGAGAGCCATTTTTGTAGAAATTATGGGAATACACTCCTGAGTATTTTGACAAGAAAAATTTTGTATGATTACTCATTTTAAAAAGCACCACTTACCATTTTGTCATTAACCATACCCTGTCCCATTTAATTAATTTCATCTTGGACAAAATTCTGCTTTTCTAGTCTAGAAAAAGATTGATATGCTTTCACAAAGAATAGATAATATCATGCATGGCTCACACAGACAAAAGATCCTTTGCGGCTCTGCCATGACATGTCACACTATCTTGATCTATACCCTTGATTACTATTGATTGTCTGAAAGATTTTATGATAAAATCAATAGTTTATGGAGGCTGTGATACACCTCTGATGTATGAGCTCAAACTTGTCACCCCTATGTAGCCCCTACTTGTGGCTACAACAAAAGACTAGGATAAAACCCTCCCTATTGATTTTTTCTATTGATTTCTTTATCACTCTGATAAAGTAATGACAACATATGCAAACCTATCAGTCCGCACTATGATGGATTGTGTTTTGTGTTTCAATTAACTGGGTTAATTGTCACACTCACAGACACATATGAGGTTTAAAAAGCTGACATTACGTGGTAGACATTTTGGTTTTATGTTAGAGATATGTGGGTCATAGTTATATTGCCATTATATTATTTGTATGGCTGTTTTATTTTTTGGTTACGTGAACAGGACATGTTCAATGGGATTTTTGGGGGGGAGTAAGAGTACTGTACTTAGCCTAAAATATTAAGTGAACTATCCATCCATTTTCTTAACTGCCCGTCTACTCAAGGGTCACTGGAGTGCTGGAGCCTATCCCAGTTGTCAATGGGCAAGAGGCAGAGTACACCCTGAACAGGTCACTAGTCCATTGCAAGGCATACATGCAACCTATCAGACTCACATTAATACAACCTATCAGACTCACATTGATACAACCTATCAGACTCACATTGATACAACCTATCAGACTCACATTGATACAACCTATCAGACTCACATTGACACCTATGGGCAAGATAGAATCACCAATTAACCTAACATGCATGTCTTTGGAGGCAGGGGGAAGCCGAAGTACCCAGAGAGAACCCGCGGCAGACACAGGGAGAACATACTCCACACAGGCAGCCTGCTGACCCGTGCATTCGAACCAGGGTCCTCCTTGCTGTGCCTATATGTGACTTTAGTACACAGTACATATGTCTACATGCCAGTTTATTTTAGGGTGGGAATTCTTCTACTCTTATACACACAACTGATCATTCTAATCTATTGAAATTTCTTTTTTTTTTTTTGGTTTGTCCATCATTTTTCTCAGCTCCACTTTATTCACCAAAGTTGAAGGCAAGCTAAATAACATGAAGCAACCAGCACATTAGCACTTACCACTAGTTCCAGTTTCTTTGTGTGTTACTTAGGAGGTTGTCATGGGCGAACTTGTCTTATGATCAAAAACAAAAACTACATTGGCAAAACCACACTTCAAGCTGTCCTTCAGCAATTTTTTGACCAGTTGCTAGTTATTGGACCTTTGCCTGCCACTTTTTTTTGTTTCCCTGGTTTTATGCCGTAGAATCTGATTTTTGTTTTGTAGTTTGACCAAGTGAACTACTTTGCATCTTTCAAGTTTTGTCTCTGCCTTCTGCTGTTGAGACTAAACCCATTTCAGTCATATTGTACTGAAACAGGCAAGAGCAGAGGTTGGCTATTCTGGTCCTTAGTGGCCACTGCCCTGCTTGCTTTCCAGCTATCCCTGCCCTACTCATTACCAGGTAAGGCCCTGCCAGACACCATTCACCGGCATGAGCAACAACTTTTGTTGGAGTACAGCAGTCTCGGGGAGTTTGACAGCTATCACACACAGAGTCTGCAGCAGATTTTAGGTCCAGGTCTCCCAGCTGGCAGTTCCTGACTGCTCCCACACCACTGGCCCCATAGCGTTATCATACCATATTCAGAAACCTACCTCAACAATACTGAATTTGCTCGTTTACTCTGGATCCTTTCTATGTTTATCAAGTTAAGTTAAGCTAACCTTAATAACTAAAATGAAGATTTTTTTTTGAGTGGAAACCAATTTGACATCTGCAACCTGTAGCTACAGCCTGAAAATAAGAGAAAACCTTAAAACAACAAAACAATTCTATAATATTTCTAAAATGAAAATGCTGAATTTTTCCTACATCAACTTGAACTAAAACCTGCTCTACTTTATTGACATACTGTCACAATATATTGTCACAAAACCAGTCAGTAAGTTCCAAGCAGTTTACTGCTGTGGTTTAATGCCCTAGAGATACTGAGTGTGATGTGAAGAATTTATGTTCACAATCTTTTATTAGGAAGAGCTGTGTTTTTCTGTTTATAATTAAAATACCTTAACTTGCTAAACCTGTCTCCTCTGTGTTTTCTCTTTGTTCTTATTTTGACATTTAGAGTTATCCAGACTACTAACATGAACATTTGTTTACACATCAGAACTTTAATTGACATTAGAATATATTTCATCAGTATTTACACACCAACGCTTACAAGTTTAGGATCACTTGGGATCCAAAGGAAAACACATTTTCATGCTATTCACAAATTGTATCAATTTCACAAACAATTAAAATTAATCATATGATTTTTAAAGAATGATCTACATGTTTCTCCTTGTACGGCATTCTTTAGTTTAGTTTAGTATCTGAACATCAGCAGAAAAAACTTTCATTAGAGACCCGCCAGTCTATCATTGTGCTTAGAAAGGAAGGCTTCTCAATGTGAGAAACAGCAAAGAAACTTAAAATTTCTTATCATGCTGTTAACTACTCCCTTCAGAGAGCAGCACAAACTGGTTCTGACAGGGACAGAAAAAGGAGTGGGAGGTCCCGATGCACAACTTCACAAGACGACAGATATCTGAGAGTGTGTAGTTTAAGACAAAGATGCCCCAAAGGTCCTTAACTAGCAGCAGTACTAAATAGTACACGTCAAACAACAGTGTGTTACAGTTCCTCTCTCTGCCCTGGTTTGTGGGTTTGGTTTTGTTTTGTGGGTTTGGTTTTGTTTTGTTCTGTCTCACTCTCCTGCCACACCCCTGTATGGACTGCCTCCACTCTCCACTCCACACACCGGACTAACTACAGACTCATTTCACCTGGTCATCCCTCTGATTTATAAGCACCCCTCAGTCCTCAGTTTGGTGCTGGTTTGTCACTTCTGCTTGTTCATTCATGCTGCTCATGTTTTGTTTGGCCCGTATCATTCTGGTCAGTTTGTGTGTTTGTTTGTTCGTCAGGAACCTCTGTTTGTCTGTAAGTTTGAATTATTTGGTCTGCGTTTATGAAGTGTGCCTTAGTTGTTACTTTGTCCTGTTAATTTGGTATGTTTGTGAGTTTGTACGTTGCCTGCCTTTTGCAGTGAATTTTCCGTTGTTACTTTGTCTTGTTAGCCTTGTCTGTTTGTTCCCGTGTAGCCTGCCTTCAGCAGTGATTTTTGTTTGCTACTTTTGTATTTTCTAGTCATGAGTTCGTTTGTGCCTTGTCTTGTTTTATGTTAGTGCGTTAAGTTTCTAGGTTGTATTTTTCGCCTGTGTTTCCACTGCGTTTTCTATTGTTACTTTGTATGTCAGTTTATGGTTTAGTTTGTGTCTGTGCACCGTGTTTTTGGGTCTTTAAGTTGATACTTTGTTGGTTTGTGTTGGTCCCCTGTGTCCCCTGCCCTTGATGTTAATAAACATCCTTTTTTGTTCATACCTGTTTGGTCCCTGTCAGTCAGTTTGTAACACAGTGTCAGCATCAACAGTGAAGAGGAGCCTTAAGTATGCTGGACTTCATGGTAAAATTGCCAAGAAAAAGCCAGATGAGTCCAAGTTTAAGGTCTTTGGATTAAACAAAAGAAACTTTGAGAGAAAGAAAGGAAAAGATGTTTAGTGATTAATAACCTCAAGCATAGTGAAGACAGACGGTCTGGGGGTCCTTTGGAGGTGGTAATATAGGAGATTTGTACAGAGTGGAAGGGACCTTGAGGAAGGAAAGCTATCAAAATTGAAATTGATTAAGGTCTGCCAGGCTGTAATTGCTGCAAAAAATTTTTTTTGATAAAGGAAAAGTTTGAAGAACACAGTCATCATTTCCATCAAAATCATTGTTTCTAACTCTGACATTGTCAGCATGTCCTGTTCTTTTGCTATTTTTCCTATTCAGACTAATTTCATGGGTGTTTCCTTGGAAAACAATAATAATATCTAAGTGATCCCAAACTTTTAGTGGTAGTGTAAGTCATTCTGAAATCACTATATGCTTGTTACAAATGCAAGAATAAACTATGTATATAAAACTGCAAGGATAGCTTGACCTACTGTCCATTCATCTATGTTCCTCTGCTTATCTGGCACAGCGTCACTGAGGCAGCAGTCTAAGCAGGGATGCCCAGATTTCCCTCTCCCTAGACACCTCCAATCGAGGTGTTTCCAGGCCAGCCAGGGGACATAGTCCCTCCAATGTGTCCTGGGTCATATCTGACACACCTCCCCTGGAAGGCATCCCATTGGCATCGGATGATTGGAAACAGATGCCTAAGTCACCTCAGCTGGTAATACTACAATAATACAATAAGACAATTTTATAGATATGGCTCTATAAATTTGAAACAAATATACTTAAAACATTAAGACTTTCATCCTGGAAAGTGATCCACATCTTCAAGGTTCTGTAACCTACATGACAATAATTATGCCAAAATTACAATACATTTATTTTTTAAAGACAGCTACTGCCAGGTGATTGCCTAATACACAGCACCTCCTTAGATCATGGGGTTTATAAAACCAATTCACTCCTGAAAGCACACAGCGTTTTGTTTGCCTGGGGACCTGGTCAATCTAAAATCAATGAAAGTAATCTCTCATTTGTTTTAGGATGAACATCTCAGATAGGAGCCTGGGTGAATAAGAGTACTGCACGCTGTACATGATCCAAACCTCTGCTTCATCCAGAAAGCTTTATTTGGAGGCCAAGTCAATTTAACTGGGTCAGACAAATGGAAAAGAACCCCCTCTTCTTTTCTTGTGCAATGTCATACCTCTGTAGCTCTTTGTGGGCATATTTATATTGGCAACCTGCATGAAAACTGTGACATTGAGTGTTTTAGAAGCAGCTGTGTCCACTTTATTCGGAAATATTCTTTGAACTTGTGGTCATTCTGAAAACTGAGGTTACAACAATCTGTTCAGTCGCAAAATAATTCAGGTATGTTTGTGTGTGTGTTTCAGGCAAGCATTTGTAACGCTGAGAGTAGCCAGCAATGACTTATGCAGGATCAAGGACTTTAAGACCATCTCACTGATCAATAATCAAAGTCTGTCTTCCCCCAGCACTGATTAAATAAGTTAGAGAGAGCTGACATAGGTTTTCAACATCTTTTCAATCAGATTTCAGAGTGCCTTTGTTCTGCATCAAAGTACATACAAGTGAACATAGTAAAATATACTTCAATTACCCAAATAATCACACCACTGACACTTAAAGGAAAAAGAAACCATAATAAGGGCAGTAGGATGGAAATGAATGTTGCATGTACAGAGAACCGCGTAAAACATTACTTTAACTGTACCTACCTGAAGAGGAAGGTCTGATGAAGGGACTTGAAAGTTGACACTGCAGGTGTGTTTGTGTACAAATCTTTCAGAACCTGCAGCCTGGCAATTTAACGGAACATTGTAGTTATTTCTTTGCTGTAGTCAGTCTAGAACCAAGATTCCAACCCAGTGCAATATTGGTACAAAAACATGTGCCTATATGTCCGAGTTAGGGTTTTTGGACCTAATTAAAATGCAAGACAAATGAAAATTAATCAAGGTTTAATGTAAAAACAGAAGAAACAAACTAAACAAAGTAGAAACAAAACTCGCCAAAGCAGATGATTAGGCACAAAAAGTAATAAAAGAACACAGCAGACGTCTCTCAGCTCAAAGTAACAACTCAAAACTAGAGAAAAGAAACACAACAAAGAAACAACAAAAGTAGCAGCCAAAGGGGCACTAAGGCTAAGCAGCAAGCAAAAAGAAAAGGGGCTAGGGCAAGGTCATAGTGCAAGGCAGCACAAAAAGCTAGGCAGGATACAAAAACAGACAAGAAACAAGGCTAGGAATGCCAGGTGGAAAAGAGAACAGGTGCAATCCATGAGGGATGATTAAGTGAAGCAGGAGAAGTGAGGACAGGGCTAAGAGAGGAAATGAAAGTAAAAATAAGAGCATTGACCAGGAAGTGAGGAGCAGAACTATGACACTCTGGTGCTATCCACTATCACTGCTCAGTGCAGGTCAGCTCACAAGTCCTCTGTGATGTTTTGGTCACTTTATTAGGTGAACGTCACTAAAATCACACAAACCTTTATTCACATTATTCTATGCTATTCAACCAGCTGATTATATATATATAATAATATAATAATATATACAGTATGTATACAGCAAATAAAATACTACTGTAATAAAGTCAATCTTTTACAGTGTCAAACATTGCAGTGCTGTTGAAGTTCAAATTTACAGTTTCAGTATATAAATGTTGTCAGGAGTAGGAAGTGGTTGGGTCGGGGGTTCCCTCTGAGCAGCCAAAGGGGCACTAAGGCTAAGTGCCCCTTTGGCACTGAGCATGAACCATGATACAGAGAAATCAAGAGGCACATGCCAGGCCCGCATAGGACACTGCACTGACACCATTGAATGGCACAGGGTATTTCCCCATCCCCCAAGTAAGCATGAAACCTGAACACTCTAGTCACCTACTCTCCATCCCTTTACCTTCCACCTTATTTATTGGCAACTGTGGGTAGACTACAAAAACTAAAATGGTCCACCCAGTACATCAAATAGTGACTCTGTGTAAAAACTTCAATCCATACACCCATAGTTAAAACCTGTGTTGTCTCATATATAGGCACAAGGGTTTGATCTTCTCTCATCAGTTACAACATGGCACCTCAGTTAAACAGTGTTTGTGCACCAGAATTATTCTGTAAGTCTGTGACATAGGAGGCTGTGACAGCACCTCACCACATAAAGATAAGTTATGGAGTCATGTGGTTAGCGTAGATGTAATTTAATTATAGCCAAAGAAGCAACTGCACCTTATTTATTTGTGACTGCATCTATCCAATCAACCCTGCTGGTCAAACAGTGGATCAGGAGTTCTTAAGCTGTGCTGTGGCAGGAATGCAACAGGAAGTAATTTAAGCAACAGCTGCCAATAAGTTCCTTCTGTGTTGGGAGATGAATTATCTCTTCTTGTAACAAGATAGACTGCTGATCTGGACCAATAATGTGTAGAGAATTCATATAGTATATTGATGTTAAGTATTTAATACTGTTAAACTCACTCATCAAGAAGCATGAGATGTTGAAAATTCCTTCACTTTGGAAATAAGTACAGTAGTGCTTTTCCATGATTTTAAATTGTAATTAGTGCCATTCACACTTGCTAAACTACTTGCTAAACATCTACTAATAACTTCACACACGAACCCACACACACAAGTGCACGTCTCTGGTCTCAGTCTCCCCCGTCTCTCCTTCTCCTCTTTGTTCTGGCTGTGAATCCAATCTCAACGCAATCAGCACAAGTGCTGGTGTTCCCTTCTCCCCGCTGCACTCTGCACACAGATGTTAAGTAAGAAATAAAGGTCACACAAGCATTCAAGTGTTACTGATCTGTTTCTCCTTTTCATCCAGTTATGGAGGCTGACTGAGGAAAGGGGTTATCAGATGATCAAGAGCAGATAAAGCGGGCCTGAGGTGTGGGCCACGACAAAGTTGGATCTGATTAGATGGCCAACAGGTGAAACGATGGGGGGTGGGGGGTATTTTCACAACACCAGCATCATGTCTTCTTTGAAACCTGAGCTGTGATCTCTGAAGACGGGGAGCGACATGACAACACTGCAGATGTGAATCTGTGACAGTGTCCTCCTGTCAGATAGTCATCATAGATTTGGAACATTCGTGATTCGATTTACCCTGATACAACAATCAAGCAAACTGAGATAAAAGATGATGTGTGCGAAGTATGTATCGATGTCTGATGTGTGTCATGGGGGCGCACACTACCCCCATGTTTATATGCAAAATCCACACCATGCTGATATGAAAACTATTGTAAGCACAATCCAGAGTTTCTCAATCTTTTCTGTGCCTTGAACTTTTTTTTAGGTTCCCAAACAATTCAGGGCCCCCATGTTGAGGAAGCACACTGTAGTACATGACCACAGAGGAGGCTCACAACAGACAGACATCTTATTGTTTATTTGGGAATCATGTTTTTAAAGCATTATTTCTTTAGCTCATACTTTTCCACTTGCAGTTTTCTTAGTCGCTAATTAATTAATTTCTAAAGACAAACTGAACCTTATCCTCACCACTGTAGTTTGGTCTGGATAATCCAAGCACAGCAGAACATAACAAGTACTCCTTTGTACTGCTGTAATCTTACCATGGGAAGCTGCAAAGTAAAACAAATATCAGGGAGCTTTGTTATTGTTGGAGCAGACCTTAGGTTCCTGCTTATTATCACACCTGCAGTTATTTGATCCCTGTACTTGACCAGTAAGTGTTCCATACTACAGGATCACTTACAAAATATATGTACTGATACTGGTGCTTACAGTAGTACAGTATTCCTGTTCATACAGGTGGTAGAAGTACATAAACTCAAAACTCAAATGAAAATGCAAGTAAAACTACTACAAGCAGAGGAAATAGTTTCTTTTCTCAGTATCAAAAGTAAAAAAGTGATTTCTCTGGGCATCAATTCAAATGTGTACCTAAAACATAAAAAGTAAAGTCTAATCCACATTTGTTTCACAAGTGCCTCATAAAAAAGATTTCCATAGAAATCTAACATGTTCAGGTCTTGTTAGGTTGAATGTTTGTACAGATTTAAACACCAAAAACCTAATTTCTGACTATTGAATTTTCTTCATAATTCTGTGTAGTTATACTGTTAGATTCTGTTAGGTCTTAAACTTACTTTGTAAAGTGACTTAATATGACTCTTACTGTGATTTTGGCATTACACCCACACCGTTATATATGTTAGTTCTATATTATAATACGTCATAATTTATTACTAATGACTTATTACTTACGTTAGTTACCACCTCTGCGTATTGTCAGATTCACCTGTTAAAAATATTGGTAATATATTATTGGTAATATATTGGTAAAAATATTTCTTGATTCCATGACTGACATGACATAAAAGTTATCTCCTGACTAGCTTTAAATTGTTCATATGGCAGACCAAAGTGTGAAACCCTTTGACTACAAATGTGTAAAATAGAAAGAACAATTATCCTACATTTTTACAGTGAACAAATTGTCAGTGACAACCAAATACATATTAATATTACATTGTTGCATAGTTGCAATCCAGAGCCAAGAAAAGGCTTCGATGTGGGAAAATAAACAATCTTACTAAGAGCAAACAGACTGGCAAGACTGGTGTTCTCCAATGATATAAGACGTCAGAGGTGATAAAAAATAGTTTAAAAATGCCGCATTGAACAAGGATAATCTTTTCTGCTTCATAAGTAAGTGTTTGTGCTTTTGATAGGTGTGTAAATGTTATCTTTTGGGTACAGTGTATACGCGGCTTTGCAAACATTGTAATCGCTCCAGCATCTAAAGAAATTCTCCTGATAAGGCTTTCCTTTGTTTGTGATAGGTAGATTATCACAGAACTATCCAATGTGATGCTGATAAGGCCGCTATGGCATTCCTCGTGAGCAAAAACCTGACAACCCTCCTGTTGGTAATGGTGCAGCCCCTTTCTGTTTTGGATCCCAAATGCAATTAAAGGTGAGTTCAGCGAAGACATGTAAGCTTTTTCCTACAAACGGTTGCAAGGTCAGTCTTAGCAGGACAAAGAGCAGGGATCTAATGAGGTAATACAAAGAGAAAAAATGCAACGCAAAGTAAGATAAAGTGCATTTGAGAGATGGTGTAGCCCATCTCAGATCACTTAACAGCGATATATGAACTACTCAAGATCTACCACCTAAACAGCATATTACTGGATCCTGTTGCATGGTCTACTCTATTACTGGATTGCTGTTCCAGAGCAAAAACACACTTTATAACTTGAATCCACCGTTGTGATATCTATCTGAAGTAAGACAAGCATAGGTGGACAGTAAAACAGATTAGATAGTTTCATTATTGATTCACCACAATATTCTTAAGTTACTTTTAGAGCTCCTGAGCAGCGTCTGCGAGGCTAAATGATCGGACAATGTCATTATGCTCTGATTTCACTTGGCCTTTTTAGACCCTTCTGTATTATTTCTGAGAATGTGCTGGCAAATAGAGGAAAATAATGCATTCATGACTGCAAAGTGGATTGGGAGGCGGATACATCTGTCAGCATCAATGCCATCTATAGCCTCTACGCGGCTTGGGGCTAACATCATGGTATGCACGAAAGAACGGTGGGTAAACTTCAGAGTCCTAATCTATGGTAAATAGGAAAACTCTCAAACAATAGACTGAAATAAACATTTATGGTGCACGTCACCTTTGCTTGTACTAAACTTGCAGAATTTGCTGAATCACAATGACGTGGCAATTTGCTCATACAAAAATTATGGTACCCCTAGAAAAGGTAAAATAATTGGGGCATTTTAAACTAATGCTTGTCCTGTAATTACCATTACAGATGTCTTCAAACTTGAAAATGTTAAAGGTAAAGGCTAGAAGACCATCTTCAAGCAGTTTGATGGTTCTGTGACTACAATTGCACATAATTTCCAGAAGTTTAAGGTCCACAGGACTGTAGCCAGCCTTCCTGGAAGTGGCCACAAGAGAAAAATTGATGACAAATTGAAGAAGCAAATGATAACCAAACAGGTCAGAATAACTTCCAAAGAGATTATAGATTAAATCCAAGGTCAAGACACATAAGAGTCAGATCACACCATCAGTCACTGTTGGAGCCAAAGTGGAATTAATAGAAGATTAATGAGGAGGACTCCACTGTTGAAAGCAAATCATAAAAAAAACAGAATACTTATTGACAAGCCACACAGTTTCTGGGAGATTGTCCTTTACACAGATGAGACAAAACTGGAACTTCTTATCAGTTTTATATTCACAGATGCACAAATGAAACATGCAAAGAACACTGTACCTACTGTGAAACATGGACAGGGCCGTGTTAGACACAAGGTTTCTTAAATCTGTGCAGGGTACAATGAAATCCCAAACTATCAAGGCATTTTGAAGCAGAACGTGTTGCCCAATGTCAAAAAGCTTAGTCTCAGGTCATGGGGTCCTCCAACAGGATAATAACCCAAAACACACAGCTAAAATACCCAAGAATGGCTAAGAACAAATCATTGGACTGTTCTAAAGTAGCCTTCTGTGACTCCTGATCTAAATCCTACTGAACATCTGTGGAATAAGCTGAAACATGCAATCTGGAGCAGTCTGCTCATGATGCCACACCAATACCTCTCAATAGGTGCAGACATCTCATTGATAGTTATAGCAATCGCTTGATTGTAATGATTGCCTCAAAAGGTTGTACAACAAAATATTAAGTTAAGGGTACTATGATCTTTGCCCAGGCCAGACCTTTTATCTTTAAGGGAAGGGTATGAACAATTTTGTCCAAGTCTGTAATGTATAAAGTATTGTGCTTTTCCAAAAAGGACAAGTTCAGATTCTCATGCTTGCATACAGTATGTCTTTGTTTTTGTCCAACTTTAGTGTATCCACTGCAAATGTGTAAAGCAAAATGGGGTAAATTCTGGATCTTCCGGATCACTTTTGCCTGTCATTTTACATTATATATTTGATCACTGGATATCAATAGAGTTTGTATCCTGCTTGATATGTCAGCACCATGTTCTGTTTTTTGGATCAGTTTAAGGTTGTTGAAGCAGGTAATTGTGTATCGTACAATGTACAATGCACAAATGTACAGAGGCTGCATCTGTGTGTGAAAGTGTGGTTGCCTTATAAAGATGTGGACAAAGGCTGTAACCTTGATATTGTGTTCATAAGCCACATTTGCAGGCCTCGCAGGCCCAGCTTGTGATAGATGGTTTGTATTGTCAAAGTCATCTACTCTCACTGTTCTGGAGATAAAGCTATTCCTCCTTTAATGGATTCTGCTGGGTTTTGTGCTGCTATTCAATCTGAGTGAAAAGCCAGGGCCTGCTGAGGAACAATTCAGAAAAGAATGTGACGTATCCAAATACCAGTTGCTTTTTGAGTGACCAAACAACATGCGCTTTACACCCTCAGTATTCAGCAACCCCACTGACAGAGCTTTCAGCACCAGTGGGCAAGATTTGCACATGTACTGTTTTCCACCAGTGTAGCATTTCACTTGTCAGGTACAGCATGTCTTTCCTCACAGTGAAATGAAAATTTGTGGAATTATTGACCTACCTGTCATAAATCTTGCTCAAGAAATGCTGTATATTACCTTACAGTGTATTATTGGTTGGGTGTGTAATATTGGATGGAGACACATGGTGAAAGTGGTTGCTATCTCTCAAATTCAACAATGCTATCCATATTTCAATGCCCTTGTTGAAGTAGATGTCTTTCTTTCTGCTTGATCCACAGCAGGTACTGTTACTGAAATAACTAGCTACCATCATCAAAATATCCACAAGCTAAGGCACAATGGTCAGAATACAGCTTGAATACTTAAGTTGGGGGGGGCAGGAATGAGAGGAGAGGGTGCACTTCAGTATCCATTCAAACCCATCTCTGACATATTCCATGGCCTTGAAGTCTCTGTAGAGCGTGGCGGTGCTCTCTGGGCTTTGTTTACGGATCACGGCTTGTTTACTATGAAGCCCAGCGCCAACCCTGAAGAGATGTGGGCCCAAGATGTTTTATCTCTTGTCAGGGCTTGCTTCAATTAAATTAATGGAATCCATTCAGCTCTCCTCTTTCCTCTTTTCCCTTTGGGAAAGAGGAGGAGAATACATTAAAAAGATCTTAGAGCCTTAAGATGGTACATCATGGTATTAGCCTCAGTCAGTCATTTTCCCCATAGATTTAGATCTTTCGCCCCTTGATAAATGAAATAATCAACACAGTTCTTCAGGTGTAGCTGGTCTGTATTTTGTACATTTTGTAACTTTGAACAAAATGTTTAATTGTGTTACAAAATACATAATTTCTATATGTTTAAGCTGCATAATGTTTATGTAAGGGTGAATAGCAGTGTTACTACAACAGGATCTACAAGAGACAAGAATTTTTTTCAGAACTCAGAAAAGGAAATCTAACTTTTTTCTAAGACAAATTTCTAAGATTAAGGTCAGAATTCTCAGTTTAAAATCAGAATTCTGCAAAAAAAAATGTAGTAATCTGAGATGTCATGCCTTGGGACATGTACTGTTTGTTGCCATGGAAATGAGGGCACCTGCATGTTGGACTTGCTCTAATGACAACAATCAGTAGTGCTTTGTTGTAGCACAAAACATACAAAATTACAGATGTAAAGTGAAAAGATAAAATACAGACAGTCGAAAGATAAAATATGTACCTGCTGGACTTCAAAAGCCCTGTCCCCTCTCTACACAGACTTTTAGCTTGATATACTAAGTCATTGTTCTAGGTGACCTGGTGCCCCCCCTTGGTGCCAAAAATGTAGCTGTCTGTCCACAATTAATAAAGTATTAGCATTGTTATAAGACGCCAGGGGGGTGGACAGAGCAGCATTATTTGACACTCTGGAATAAGAATTCACCTTGTAAACTCACGAGTTGTCCTAATCTCAGTTTACCAGTATGTAGTTATCGAGTTTGTTTATTAAATTGTATATAAAAAAGATGATGATTCAATTAAATTATCACAAGAAACTCAAAGACCTTGGGGACAGTTGATGTCACTGTTTTGACTGAGTTCACTCGCGTTTGCTCGGTAACAGTCCTTTTTCCACCTGTGTAAACAGCGGCTTGTCTGGGTCCAAATGCTCTTATCTAACAGAAGCTATCATGCATATGTTTGCTGGAATGTTATCAAGAGCCAGCAAAGTAGACTAAAGGCCTCTTGTGTAGTTTACAGCATTTGTGATCACCTTAAATTTTGATTCTCATTTTAAAGGGAATATTACATTTATAACCACTAAGAATCATGCATAAAAAACACCAGACATTGATTGGCATGAAGAGAGCAGGATTGTTTTAGCTTCTCTCTATTCCTACAGCCTGACAAAAAAATGGAAAAGGGTTCTTAGAGAAGTAGTTGAAGTGGCTGTGACATCATGCGACTGTTGGTTAATCATTTGCCTTGGTTACCTTTCTTGTCACACTTTCCTTGCTTTTCTGACTGAGACAGTGCTGCTTTCTTTAAATATTCTGTATGAACACCCAGTCAAATGCAAGTGATTTAAATTCCAACAGTGGGACTAATCTGCTATGTTTCTGTGTTTGCTATTGTATGCCCTGAACAATAACCCTACAAAACTCATGATGATGAGAGATGATGAGATGCTACTTCCACCCTGCACAACAGCAACAACAGCTCAAAGCTGTAATTGTTGCCAAAAGTGCTTTCACTATGTACTGAATTAAGGGTCTAAATAGTTTGAAATGTGATAGATGTTAGTTTTTGATTTTTAATGAATTAATAAACATTTTACAAAGCAGACTGAAATGACAGTCTGCTTTAAGGCTATAATACATTATAGTCTTTTGTTGACTCTTTTAATAGAGATCCAATTTAACATCCCTCTGCAAATAGAATAACCTTAACAGAACTGTACTGTATCTATGTATATGCTGAAAGAATGATAAAATCTTTAGCCTGCTTCTGTGACACAGCCGGTGGCTAATAACAACCAAATGGATTTGAGGAATGAGGACAGGAAAGCAGGTATTACCACAGTCCTTATCATATGCTGTCCTAATCGTAGCTTTGGCCCACCTCAGAATGGACATGAAAATTACCTATCAGCTGTCAGGGGGAAATTACTGGTGAAGAATGCTTTATAGCTCTCATATTCTTCTATCCTTCCACCATGTTGATATTACACCCTTCTGCTGAGTAAATGCCCACAAAAACCCAAGATGCTACACACATTGAAATTAAGGATTATTATGCCGGAGGGAAAGTGAGGCGGGATTGGAAGGTGGTTTTCTGTTGAAACATGACAACATAAATACTTTGATAGTTCTGACTGAGCCTGGTGTCGGCACAAACAACTGACACAGGATATACTTGGGTGCCTGATAAGACTGCCAGACATGTAATTCCTCTGTCATCATTATCAGAGTCATCTCAGATACAACAGCACCAATTTGACTTGCAGTTTGGTGGAGGGATTAATAAATACTAAACAAACACGAAATCCCCATATTTCTGGCTATCATGTTCAGTCTGTCAGTGTCTGACAGCTCAGTGCAGCCTCTTCATGTTTTTACAGTCTAGTGTAGCCATGCATCACTGATGATTAAAATACATACTGCACTTCATTAAAAACAAGCTACTCACTTGGATATTTCAAAGTGAATGACAGTCATGACAGACAACACCGTACTGCTTTGTCTTGTCTTTTCAGTCAGGCCAAACGATTTTTTATGTTTCCTGAAACCAAGCACTACTTAATTTGTCCTAACTCCTTAGACCAACTCTTCCTTAAAAGTTCCTGCTTCTTATGAGATATGATAATGTCCAATACCCAACGTGTTTTGCTTGTTCTGAATGATGAAACTGGCCGTTCCAGAACAGCATCTGCACAGCCACAGACTGACTGTTTCCTATTGTCTCCTCAATCTATTGCTGTGTGTAGAATGAAAGCATTTCAGAGCCCTCAGTTCATGTATGATACTCGCATAACCACAGCCTCAAAGGATTATCTTTGGAGGAGGATCTTTATTTCAGGTCTGTTTTTAAATGTCCAGTACACAAAGTGATTCTGTATTGTGCTCTAAGCACTTCCAAAACACTGGCATCCTATACTTCAAACTGCACATGGCTACCTTCATTGCAGATACGTAGCAGATCTCCTGAGGCTGCTCTACTAATATGTTTCTCATGCTACAGCTTCTGTGTAGAAGGACGTCCTTGCAGACTCAATACAATGCGCCTCAATCAAGAACACTTTTGTATTGTTTTCTTAAATTTCTCCTACTTTTCTCTGTGACTCTCATTTGTAGAAATATTCCAAGTCAAAATAATCAAGTAAAAGTACTAGTCTAACCTCTAAATTATACTAAAATTACAAAAGCAAAAGTACTTTACTAAGAAAATAGTGTAAACAATGTGGAATTTGTTGCTGTTGATAACATCAGTGTAAAAGTCTGGTTTGACAGATTCTCAAATGTGAAAATTCGTTGTTACCTACAGAGAGAGGAAGAATAGCAAAGTGGGGTTAATTTTAACCACTTTATTTAGTGAGAGGAGGTTGTGATAAAACTAATGTAACTAAAGTAGTAAAGTAACTAATGCAGTTAAAATGAATTTAGTGGAGAAGAAATATAATAATTTCTGCTGATTTGAAGCAAAAATTATTCATCAATTAATGAGGTTTTGTGTTTCCACGAGATGTAATTATAGGCAAAGTCATCATCCCACATGGTGTATGATCATGCCACTGTATTTAACAGTTATGTAAATGGATGAACTATTTAGTGCTTGGATGGGTTTACAGTTGCAAAGTGGCCATGAAGTAACAAATTAGTTTTTAATTTGTATCTATTAAAATGCATGCTATGTTATTGTTTTTTTACCACAAAAAAATTTCTCAAATTATTCAAGCACTGATTTTTATTCTTGTAAAATAACTTAGGTCAAGTGTATTGGAACTACAACAATTACTTCAGAAAAGAGCTTCACAACTCACTTTAAACTGTGATGGAATAGTTCATGTCATCAGAATACAGAACAACTGTTGGCTGTTCGTGAAGGACAGGCCCATTATTTGCCTGCTTTGTTTCATAAGAAATATCTTATTATCTAGAATCCTCAATGTTCCATACCACCAACTTTTACACAGTTGGAATAGCTATCATTTTAACACTAGGCATGCAACAAAAGCATGTTTTTGCTTCCTGTTTAAAAAAATGTCAAGCAAAGAGGAATGATATATCAGATATTAAACTTGTAACAAATAAATAAACGTATATGTACGATATACAGTAATTGTTCATTTTGGTACTTCTGATGAATATTGGGCACAGTATAGTCTGTATGTACCACTATGTAGATCAAATGAAGGTTGTTGTTGATGTGATGTTTCTATCATTGACTTTTATTGCTGACTGCTGTAGACTTATGTAGAATTGTAATGTAATGTTTTCTTTTGAAAAATCCCAAAAAAATGTAGCTATTGCTTAGGAAGTGATTAATGGGCATCCTAAATTTCACAGATCACACATGACAGAGAATCATCTTAGCTGTCAGAAAAACTCCATCACTAAGACATAACAAGGGATGGAACAAGAGAAATGCTAGCAGCTTCTTTGTGCAACCAGTTGATATGACGGGGCCACACACAGAGCCACTTCCAATGATTTTTATGCACTTGAACTGAAAACTGCAAATAATGGTGAACAAAACCACCATTATTATTCAAGAGTAGGGGGCACAGTAGGAAGATGCCCTGCAGACTTCTTTTTTAACTCACACACAAGACCCCTGCATTCTTAGAATGTAGATTGCATGGTGGAGTATAAGGTTTAAGGAGAACAGGAGACAGGTATGATAACCTTAAAGGTGAGAATCTTATAGCCTATAGTAGATGATTTTACAATTGTCACAACAGGGAATGATACCGGACAGATATCTGCATTAAAATCCAACAGAATAAGAGGAGTGAGAGACTTTTCCCGCTTTTCCCGCTCTAACTACAGGAATGTAGACGCTGTTGCAAAATAAGACAGTAAAAATGAAAAAAAATCCAAATCACAATGGAAATCTTAATTAAAAAAAAAAAAACTCTCAAAAAGTTCACCTTGTGAAACAAAGGGTAAGTACGAGTATATTAATATCTCTCAGTCAATTGGCATTACTGAACAGTATATTCATTTTGCATGAGGTTTGAGAGAAGGCAAGTTTACGGCAAAGCCACAAAGTTTGCAGTGAACATTGAGGTAGATGGAATGGGACAAACAAGCATATACAGTTGTTGTTTTCCCAGTTAGTCAATGTCCCAGTTAATATGACCACAATCTTTCAGTGATCTTAACTGAAACTTCACCAAAATATCTAGTCTTTCAATGCAACATCCAGTTTTAGGACTGCACTGTTATTTAAACCTTTAATAGTTAGTTGGGTTTAGACTCGGCCTGGTTAAGGTTAGAGAAATAATGTTTTCAGGCTCAATAGAAAAAAAAATTTACACCAAACATGTTACCTTTAAACAAAACCACGTCTCTTTTTCCTTAACCAAAGTGTTTTTGTTGTCTAAACCCAACTATACACAGGACTCACTTACCAGCCATGTTAGTAGACTCAGTAAGGCTCAGTAATGTGCTACTTTTCTTACTGAAAAAGAAAAGTAGCACATGTATTCAGTTCATGTGTTTTACAACGCAAAAGTCACTATTTGCATCGAAAATAAAAATATGAATGGGGAAAAATAAACATAAGGCAGTGAAAGCCTGAAGAAAGTTAAACCAGGAGAAAGAGCTAAAATTACTAATTGGTTTACTGATCAGTTGTACTTTGTTCGATTGATTTGCAATTAATTCTGGTTTGCGGTGCATAAAAGACAGAGGCTGGCGCCAACCTTGGAGCTTGTGGATACCTTATACTCACTTAGAGGGTGAAGGGGGGAGAACATCAATACGTTGTTGTGAGTCTTGCCCGGGACTCACGCTGATACTGTCTTCTTCATTTGTTGGGGCTATGAGGTAGAGTGTATGGAACAATACATTTTCTGTCTATTTTAAAAGGGAAGTGATGGATGATTTATCCTCTTAAGTGCAGGTAGGTGGTGTGTAACCCTGATCTGCCAGCGCCATTAGTGTGATCTTATGCTTTGGGATACGCATAGCAGAATTAATGTTTTATATTCCATTGGGATGCATTATACAGAGGCGTGCAGTAAATATAGCTCCTCTTCCAATAATATGGCATATCAATGTATAAATATGTTGGTAGCCAATAAATACCCTCTCCAATGACCATGAGATGATTATTTAAACTTCTTAGCTACTTTATTATTCTACAAATGAATGGGATTTTATATTTATATGAAGAATTAAAATGTTGATGACTTGATTCTATAAATTTATACCCTTAAAAATATACACACATAAAACATAACTGCAGAAAACTTGAATTCCACTGTCATTTCTTAAGAAGAAATGGGTTTGACAGGTTTATTGTGTCAACCAACAAAAGGTATGTAGAAGAGTAAAAAAATGGGTAAAAAGATGCTGTGTCCATTTCCACACAGTGTTTCAGGTGGTGGATAAGAACAAATTCACAGACATGAGTAAAACATGGGCACGGTGTGAAGCTACAGCATGTATTAGAACAGACAGGGAATTCTGGGAGTCTGTTCCGTTGTTATACGTAGACACAGAGTAGCAGCTTGTCTCTTTACCTGTTTACATCTGCAGCTATTCTACCTTAACATCATATTCTGATGCACAAAACTGTATTTTATTCCTAAGAGAGATTTATTCATTATGATTTCTTCTTCAATAAGTGGTTTGATTATTCATCGATAAAACTGATACAGCTCTTAGTACTTCCAAAATGCAATTGACCTAAGCTCCGTATGGTCCCTGAACCCCTCCCACACCGGGAACACATCAAGTGAACGTTGGTACAGAAGTAGGATGAGAGGTAGCTGGTGGCTGATCAGAGTGTAGGATGCACAATGAGTGAACAAAGTTTTCGCCACTCATGTTCACACAATGCTCATTTTTACACTCTCAAGTTGCAAACTTATTCAACCAGTTGGATCGGCTTTAGCATGTTCATACAAAACAGGCAACAAACAAAACAAATTGACTGTATATTATGTAAATGGTACCTGGCTTCTCTGTGAATACAAATTCTGAGTTTATTATAATATATAGAAATATTTGAATGATGTTGAAAATAGGTTATTATTAAAACCATGCTGTTCCAGTGCCTTTGCAGTAATCTACGAGTAACCTACACCGCAGGTACTGTAGTGCAACAACTGTCATTAGAACACTTTACACAGTTAAACAGTCATACAGATAATTTCATCCAGGGTCTTTCTCTTTTCATTGTTGCAGTAATTTCAATAAATGGAACATTATTAAACATCTATTAGTTCAGTATCAGTATGAGTTTCAGTGTATATTGCTTTTTAGTACACTGATAAAATCTCACCTCTTGCCACATGGGCACAGCATTCAGGGTTCAGGTCCAGCTCGGGACCTTTGCTGCATGTTACATTCTTCTCTGTCCCTTGAAATCTCCAGTCTCCTTTCTCCTGTCCAATAAATACATAACAATTATCTCAGATGCAAAGAAATGCAACACAGAATCATAGAAACCCTACAGCCAACTAGCAGCTTGGCGGTGTAATTGCAAAGCGACACAGATACATAAATGCAAGTATGAATGCTCACAGGCTCTGTGTAGCTTCAGTACAGAAGCCATGTTAAAATCAGTTTCTCTTTCTAACATAAATACCTTTACTAAAACACTACACAATACAAAAGTATTTTACATTGTCCTAACTTGTGTTTTCAATTTAACTCCATCCTATATTACTGTATTTGTATATTCAACATATTTGCTCTAATGGTGTCTTGGTCGTCATGGAAAGAATCATAAATACACAATTACAATGCAATATAAACATCACATTGCATCTGTACAAGAAGAATGGAAATGTCCACCTGAAGGAGCAGATGGAGAGGATTCTTGAGATGAAAAGTTTCCTTTAAACATTCTTTTTTGTTTTTTCTTTCTTCTTTCTGCTCTGCTGTTCCTAATATCCTCGTACTAGAGGAAGCAGAGATAAGGAAGTGAGAGAAAGGGAAGAGAGAGAAGTCTTGACCACAGATGCTGTCTGAGTGCAGACTGTTAGCTTTTTAGCGCTGGGTGTGTAGTGATCTGGTTACCCAATGTGCCAGCACCACGTTCAGAGACACACTAGAAGCTTCCCTGGAGACACAGGAGAGCGGCTTCTCTGTCTCCAGCATGGCTGAGAGAAAGATCTGTCTCGGACGTCACTGTGTCTGACACTCCTCACCATCCCCCAACCCACACACCGTCACACAAACAGACACACACACACACGGACTCTTGAAAAAACGTCTGTTTCCACCACAGCTTACAACTCAGATGAAGCAGCATACCTGTCCATGATGGCAGTGGACGACAAAAGTGGAAATACCAGAGAAAGGCCAGCAGTTAGGTGTCACAAATAGATGATGTCCAAATTATTCATAGCTGTGGATTTTTTCATTTTGAGGTTTCAAAATTCAAAGTGTGTTTAATACAAATGCCACATGTGCATGACCTCAATGTTATCCTTGTCATGTTCTTATTTTTTCACTGGCTGACGTAAGTTTAGTAGTCTTAGACCATGATCTTTCCTTTTATAGTTTAACCATCTGACAATCCACACTCATTATTGACATGTGTACATCTAGAGATACGGCTTTCTGTGGGTCGACGTATGATGGACAGATTAACCATACATAGAGGGGCTCTGATAATCATTGTTGTCTGGCTGTGTTTACAAAGCAAAAACCAAAATTGTCTAACAAAAAACACAGTCCAACACTCTACTAGACTAGTACTAGAAGGGGGTTATAAACCGAAGCCACATATGGATCCAAGAAAGTGTTGTGATAGGTTTGGGGAGTTGCATGAATGTTTGACTGTGTTGTCATAGTGTCTTCAATTACATTTTAAAGAGCTTTTGACTTGCACCTCCACACAGGTGCACTACAAATTGTGATGCATCATTGCAGAGTATCACACAATTCCAGGTCACACTGTGCAGTCACAAAGGGTTATGTATTGTGTTCCTTTGTCAGTTGCTGTATGTTTTATCAGAGTGTTTCACAATCACAGGTAGATTAGATTTCATCTAAAAATTGCTTTATGTGTGTAAGAGTGGACAAATATAATTTGTACTTGTGTAGACCATAGACATGATTACCCTGTGCATGTATATTTCCACTGTGATATGAGGGCACTTTCAATTAGACAAGAAAAATCCATGGCAGTCTCATTTGAAGGATTTATTGTTTGATGCCCTATGACCCATCCTCTGACCCCTGACATAGTCAAATATTTTTCTGACTCTAAACTTGAGTCTTAAATAAAGCCTGTCCCACCTGCTATTGATAGATGTATTGATTTGTGTGTAGTCAAATGACTCTAAAGCTGAAGAAGCTAATCTAAAATCAAGAACTCATGTGATGCAGTGGTCAGTCAAGCTTTACATTTCCGCTGCTGAGCCTGAATGTTGGGCTATTCTGTCCTTTGGGTATCATGTAGTTCATCAACAGTGCTGGTGTCCCCCTGCTCACTGGGTGAGTCAAACATTGTTAGTTTTAGTTCAAGGAGTTTTGATAAGTATATACAAAGTTTTCTTTGCCTCTGGTGTTCCTCTGGTGTGCCTCATCCCTCCAGCATCCCCCCATCTTCTTAGAGACTCTTTACACCATTTTTGTCAAACTCTAATCCAACCTCGCTGTTTTTAGACCTAGCAGTGGTTCACATCTTGTGGTAAACCCTGTATACTGACTCTGGTGAAGTTTTGATTGACTTTCAAACAGATAAATCTCTTGGAGGATCTTTGATGTGGATATATGTTATAAAAGTGTTTTTCTTCACCAGGAAACAATTCTCTTGCCATCCACTTTTTTTTATATAGTCCTCTGTGCTTTCTAGACTCTCGTGACACCAGTGCATTCTTTGTTTTTAAGAATGTACCAATTAGTTGACTTGGCTGTACCTAATCCCCAATCCCGGCAGATTGGTTGAAATAAACTCATAACTCGTAAACCTTTGATTTACCTGTTTAAAAATTAACTACTTAAAAACACACACCAGTCTATAGAGCAGCTGAGCAGCCATAGGTCAAAATATTTATGAAAAAAAAAAATTGTAATTCCTACACAGTTCATCGTATTTTACCCAAACCCTTCAATTAAAGCAAGCACTTTACACTCATACTGTGTGAACATCTCCGTTTCAAATTCATTGTGCTGCACAGAGGCAAAATAATCAGAAAATGTGTGATTGTCCATACAAGCATGACATGACATGAGTCTTTATAGTCGCTCATTTACATCCAACTTAGAGAAGACACTAGTACCAGCATCCCCACAGCAACCTAGAAGTGACACAAACAAAAACACAAGCACAGAACTTCATATTAAAAGAAGTGCGACAAGGACAGGGGTAGAAATGACCAAAACCCAGCTTTTTAAATGGGCACATGTTGGTACAAAGGTTTCTTATTATTATATTATTATTAATATTTTTGTAACTTTGTCTTGTTAGTGTAACACAAATCAAAATTAAAGCCCTGCTTATTGCACTTGTTAAAGTTTGGCAACAAAACCGAATACAAAGCAGTACAGTGTTTTACAAAGCAATGCAGTGTATTACTTTGACTTATAGTGTTGAATTTGTATTCGGTAGAGTTGAGAAAATATCAGCCTGACAGAAAATATTCGGAGAATTCCAATTTTATATGTAAATTATACTAAAACTTAAAATTGCTTTTCCGCCAGTATCCTATTGTACACGATGAGAGTCTTTCAAGTCATTAAAAAAAAGTCAAGAGTAAACCCACTGCAGATCTGACTAATTTCCTTTTCTATTTTATGCATCTATCCTTGCAGACACCAGCTTATTACAACAGATTTATCTGCTTTTCTGAAGGCCATTATGAAATGCAGCTCTATAAATAACAAAGCAGCAATCCATAGGCAGCTTTCACATGGCCTTAGAGTGTATGTAGCCCATACAAAAGAGAGGCTGGTTGCTAGGAGCACAAAAGCCCCACAGCCATTAGGGGACTGATAGAGTTTTGCCTCCTGCCATCAGGACAAAACTATAATTAGACATTAATTGGGAACTCTATTAAGGCCCTATGTCTGTGTGTGCGTGTGTGTGCAAGTGTGTGTGTGTGTGTGTGTGTGTGTGTGTGAGCACACATACATGTATGTCTATGTGATGTGACCCATATTATTAAAGAACTCCCTCGTACTATCTTAATTTGAATATATGCAGTTTTGTGTGTATGCATTATGGTCGTCTTTGAATTTCACTTAGGATTAATCAATGTTGTCCAATAATTTTGTCCAAGGAAGAAAAATGCTTTGGTCTTAAATGCATGCTGCTGCAGATCAAAGCTAAAGTAACACTGCTGCTTGTCCTCCTTGTAGATGACCATTATTACACAATGGTCTGACCTGGACTTCTAAATCCACAGCATGCCAGACTCTACTTCAAATGTAGAATATTGAAAAGAAACTCAGAAAAAAGGTCAGATTTTTCATTCTCGGGCTGTGTCAGAAAAATATGTCTTTGTTGAAAAAATTGCATTATTTTGTGTCACTGTACCTTGTCCAATGGCATCTTGTATCCCTTTGAAGGAACAGGAGCTTCTGATGCAGGAAAATGGAAAAATTGCAATACTTTTCTATCATTTTGTCTGGCTATTTTGAGTCAAATTAGATCAAGGGGTGTTGCATCTGTCTCGTGTAACACAATGAGAGCCATTGGTTTGTTGGGAATAGCAGAGGCACCTCTCTAGAAGATCAAAAAGCCTTGCGATAAAGCTGTGTTCCCCTGTCATTTAACAAGACATATCAATATTTCTGATTAAATTATGCTAGGCTAAACCATCTCCTTAAACAAGAATAATTATGATAGACATAGGAAGAATGTTTTTTTGCTTAGCTGCTAGTTAGTTATAATTATATGTGTTTTACATCACTTTCACTACTTTTCAGCCATCCACAGAACACAGTACACTGTACAGAGTAGAAAAATTACAAAAGCTGCAATATTTTGTAATCAAATGTCATCAGACCACAATACAATGAGTAATCTTTTCACAGAATAACATTAAGAGATACATTATTTTGCTGCTATTTGAGCAGCATCAGTGTAATCTACACAACATCCAGCAGGGAAGTCTTGGTTGTTGGATAGTTGGACAATCAAATATTGATTCTGACTAACTGGTGTTATTACCAGAGCTACAGGACAACACAGGATTAATTTCAGTGAAACAACAGTAGGTAGCCAGCAGGTTTCAATGCATGAAGCATGGCTCAGAAAGAGGCAAGTCGTTTATTAGCAGCTACACGGATATGTTTGTATTTATCTTTGCTTTTACAATAAATTAAAATGAACTTTATTAATGCCAAAAGGGAAATTCATGTAATCCTGTAAAAAAAATAGTAAAAGTGGTTAGTAATCATATGCTGTTGGATAGGGTGTTGTAGAGCCTGATGGCTGTGGGGTTGAAAGAGCTCCTGTATCTTTCAGTCCTGCATTGCAGTGAGGTGAGTCGTCCACTGCAGCTACTTCTGTGGTCATTCAGGATGTTGTGTAGGGGATGGTCAGTGTATTGTAGAATGGTCTCTATGTTTTTCTGTGTGCATTTCTCCACCACAGCCTCTAATGAGGCCAACTTAATTCTAGTTACTGTGCAGGCTTTTTGTACAAGTTTCGCAAGGTTTGCAAGGAGCCATGTCTGGTGCTCTCATATATTCTCTATGTACCATTTATCATTTAGGCAATGTCAGTTTATATTGCTATGCAGATGATATGTAAATCTATCCTACACAAACATGTAGTTTCTGTTTATATTGACAGCTAGATGCCTGTATTGATATAATGTATAGAACCAACCTCAGGCTCGTGGTCCAGTGGTCCTCCCGGCCACATGTCGAGGTGTCCCTGAACAAGACACCTAACCCTGTATTGTTTCCTTGAATAAAATGACAAGTCACAACAAGCAAGCTAATTTAACCAGGGCTATACGTATACGTGCATGCTAATTTAAAGGAACCACTCATTGTTAGTCATTTGTCTGTGAAGCTGTTTATAGATATACAACGGTACCCAAACCTTCTGTAATAAAGAAACATGTTACCCAGTGTAAATGATGTGGCTCACTGTTGTGTTTTTAATAATTATTTACAGATAACAATAAAGGTCTGTGGTACTAAAAAATAAATCCCAGCAAAGGTTTGGATTTTTACCAAAAGCTCTGATGTTTTATTGAGAACTAATTCTACATTGACATTCAAGGTTTTAAGGCTGCACATTGTGATGACGATGATTATGTATACTTCCATTGTTGCTACACTAATACTCAAGTAAGATGATGATGTACACAAACTTTAATGCAGCAGTTACGTCTTGATAATGACTTTACATACAAAACATATGTAAAAAATAATTTTTTTATAGATTTATCTCTAGTGAACAACTACAACATATACATACATGGATGTTAATCCATCAATAATTATAATAAACTATACAAAATAAAACACTGACAATCTAACACCCCCAAAAGGGGACAATCTGCAACTGTGCAGCACCTTTGAATTATAATGGAAAAAAACTGAGTATGTTGATTATATATGGGATGAAATATTTGAAGCAACTATATTATAATATAGATTCAAGCACAGATTCAAACTAAGTGTAGTAGACTAGTTTTACACTGTACACTGATTTAGGGTCATGTTTTTGTAGGGTTTGTTTTAGTCCAGTTTTCCCAGTTCTTTTAGTTGTTTTGTCTCCACCAGCTCCTGAGAAAAGAATAAGCCTTTTATAATGTTAAATACTCTATTATATGTACCAGCTAGTAACTAACGTTTTCCAACTAGTGCCATTGTGCTATAGAAATTGTGTTCTGTTTTTGTTTATCAAAAACCTTCGCTTTACAGCATGAAATTCCTTCGCAAAATCACATTAGTGCTAATGTCATTACTGTGTCTTCTGCTCCATCTCGCAGTACATGCTCATAAGTCTCAGTACACTTGTGAATATGTGCTATACAGCACATTGAAAACATTGTCATTCTCAAGGCCATTTGCTTTTAATAATCCTCATATTATCATCACACCATTGAAATATTTTCTCCAGTGTAGGCAGCAGTGATTTCCCTATCATAGCCACCTGATAGTGAGCTGTAGCCTACAGTACACACTGCAGTGCTGATATGGCTCACTGTAATGATTATGACTTTAACAAGCACACATTATTTTAAATACAGCATCTGAAAAAAATATCACAGTAGATAAATTATAATTCTGCTTTCTGCTCACATCACTGACATCTCAGCTTGTGTGTTGTTTGTTTCTGATTTGTGACACATTGTCAAGATAAAGTTAAAGAAAGTTAATATATGCATCGATTTAACAAATTAGCCATCAAAATGTATGACTACATGTAAACTGGAAGGTGGGTTTTGAATGCAAAACTATACCGTTCTGTATAGGGATCTACTAGTGCACCAGTAATGAGTGTGGTGTTCCTTAACCATTAAATGTAACCACTGCAACAACAATGACCTTGAGTTTAGAAACCTTTTTCAAAAACACTTTTGAAACCTGCCTGTTTTATCTTTGCAAGTTTCTAAATTACAATAAAAATCTTTCTGCTCCTTGTGTCAAATCAAACTTAATTATTCCAGCATTCGAACATTTCTTCAGAAAACACTCAAAGAAATTGCAGCGAACTACAAGCTATGGTTCTCAAGACAATGGGGAGACAGACCTGTAAGACTCAGTCAGGGTTAGAACAATAACACCAGGTGAGCAGCAGCTGCTGGGTAAAGTTGGCGTAAGACTGCCCTCTGCTGTAGCCACAGGATGGGGGGACATGTTGGTAATGTGTGATTATGTACTGGAACACTGATGTGCAGTGATGGAAATACTGATATTTGTAAGACAACTGAAAAGTTATAAATGTATCTAAGATGCAAGACATTTCCTTGAAATGACTGGAAGAAACTTAAATATTCTATGTGAATCTTGGAAGCCTTCTTAAACTTTTTGTTTTTTTCCCATTAGAAAATCTTTAATCCAATCTTATGACAATAATATGCTAGTAAAAGTTGCCTGGTGTCACTCACCTTCATTCATGTCACATTTGGTTTCACTCCAGTTCATGTTTTATTTTGAATAATTCAATAAACTGAACTCAAGAAATATACCAACTCTCAAGCTAAAACTGTAAATTAAATTAATATAATAATATTATTAATAATATTTAATGTAAATTAAAATAATATTACGTTTGACCCCGGTACTCCATAAATCCTCCCTTATTTAACTAACTGCACCATCAGCATTAGGATATGTTGTCATGTCAGTATGTTGTAGGTTATTGGTAAGTAATAATGATTTAAGTTGAATATTGTGGTTGCCAGTCAGTACCATGCAAAAAACTGGGAGCTCAGAGACAAAAGCCACAGCTTTGCTACAGCACAGAGAAGAAAAGGGAATCAGCATGGAGAGAACCTAAAACCCTGGACGTACCCTGGAACATGTGGGCTGCTCAGTTTAAATGTGAAAGGACAATGCATTGTAAAGCAGATTAAAGTGCCTAGTCTGCCCTGCCAGTTTGGATGGCTATGAGTAGAACTGTGAATTATGACAATTATACAGGGTTAACTTGCCAGGGAAGGTGGGAGGTGAGACAGAAAAATCTATCTCTGTCACAGTGTGGATTTAGTCTTTTAATAAGTAAAAAAAAAAAATGCTGTTTCTTGAAGTAAAATCATTACTTATTATATTATTTTACTATTTATTTTATCGATACAGAAATTTGTGTTTTAACAGGCTGTCAAGCTATTAAAAATTAATCTAATTAATTACATGCTTTGTGATTAATTAATCTAACTTAATGACAGGCATCAATTTTCACTGTGAAAGACTTTTCAATTCAAATTAATTTTGGCAGAAGGGTGATTCAGTTAATAACTGACAAAAACTTTAAAGTTAAACATCTCTTACATTACCTTTTAGCCAGACGCCCAGGTTAGCTGCCAAATGCTATGCATTAAGGTGACAGACTAGAGAGCCACAAGTGTTGGTCTATGATGGATTATACAACCTCATCCCCAGTTGTGATGGTGTGGTATGTTGGGAAGTGCAGATGGTCCTCTGACATAGTGACATAGGTACACAATATGTCCAAAGTGAAATGATTAATGCAACAATAATTCATTTCAAGGGCAGTGTTGATGCACTAATTTGCAAACTAAGCACTTCCTTCCCTCAGTCATGCTCATAAAGGCTATTTTGTCGTTTAGTTCTCCCTATCATATTTATGCCAGTAAACTAGATAACTAACAGAAACTAAACTTGGCCCACATTACTCTGAAAAGTATCTCACTTTACTTGGCCGTATACATTCCCACAACTTTTTATGTGCTTTGTTATTCTCTACAAACTGGATCAAAGGGCCACAGAATGTGATTAATCAGTGTAAAATTAAAAATATATATTATAAATGAGATTATATAATTTTTCTGTGATTAATATAACAAAGTTAAGTTTTTTGACAGTCCTAATGGTGTCATAAAAATGATAGAAAGTTACCAAACATTTATCATATGGTAAATTGACACAAGACATGAATTTAGATGGGCAATTAAAAGTAAATCGCATCCAGTCGCATTAGTACACAGCAACACAGAAATAAATATAGAGCTATACATTAACCAGAGTGAGCTAAGGTAATTCAGTAATCATTCAAGTTCCTTTTCTGCAAATGTATGTACAGATTTAGTCAAAGGGTTGGGTACCTGAGCAGCCAGCTAATTGATATTCAGCACTGAAGCCTCATAGGCAGTGATTGACATTCAGTCTCTGCTGCATGGAGCAAACAAAGCCACTGTGAGGAGGCTATATCAGTGACGAGCTGGCTGAATAGCCTCGTGTCCCGTACACCCAGACGTTTTTTCTTTTTTTTTTTTTTTGTCTTTTAATGTATAAGAGCAGGGTTTTCTACAAAGAAGATCCAAGAGAGCACCTGCGTTTGATTTCTGGGCTTGCAATTTCCCTCATTAGCTGTATATTCAATTACGCTGCACGTCCCCTTTATTGTACTGCTAAGACGTGGGTCAAACACTCAGGTCACTTTGAAGAGCTTGAGTACTCTGTCCCCGGGCCTTATGTTTGATACTAGACAACTGGCTGAAGATTACAATCAAACACTTGTGACTGATCTTGAGCTTAATGAGTGACAATGACTTTCTGATTAAATGTTCCTCATCCTACAGTCTACTGACCTCAACCACTCGGCCACATTATACAAGTCTGACAAGCACAACATACAGAGTACACAAAATGAGCCGCCTGTGTGTTCAATCATTGTTGCTCAAGATATTAATTTAAGAGGTAAAAGGAGGAACATCAAACTAAAAAGATGTGGAGTTCAAGATATCTTCATTAGAATGTAAAGGCTGAAGAGTCTTATCAGAATAAGGAGAAAATCAAACGAACGAACAGGGAAACCTTGATGAAAGCAGGTCAGAAGATTACAGTGAGATCAAAAGAGACTCACAATGACCTTACTTTTATGCTAGTGCAGAATAAACATGGATAATAGCTTCAGTACCATTCTACAGCAAAGCACCAATACATACAAGTATCCCAATTTTCCGTAGTACTGCATAACAAATAAAGAATCTAATTCCTCTGATTCGTTTAGTATATTTTTCAAATGAATCTCACTGTTACTCAGATCTTTAAAAGCCATCACAACCTGAGGCCAGTTGAACCTACTGGACTTTCAGACTGAAAACAGCAGTGTTGATTTTCATTCTGGTCTTAAAGTACAGAGCAAAAACACAATTTAAATAAACATTGGTGCTTGAAAGTTTATGAATCTTTTCAAAATGTCTCTTTTTTGTACATTAAGATGTAAAACATAACCAGACTGTCTCAGATTTGAAGTCCTAAAACTATATAAAGGACATTAAAGAAATTAGATGAACAAATTAAACATACTCCTTAATTTATTTTGGATACAGTCGTAATGTTTTACATGTTGAACCTCAAGGATTATCAGTTCATTTGAAGAGCAAATTAGAGTTAGGTGTTTCAATCAATGGAATAACAGACAGCTGTGAGCCTGGGAGGCCCTTCCGTCTTTAAAGAGGAGAAACCTGACATTTCATTATCAAAATCTGACAACAAAGGTTTGTAGTAGTGTGTAACGGTTCTGTTACACTTCCCACCTCCGAACCAGCTGAGGCAGTGTCCCTGGAAGTTTTACTGTTTTCCTAATTTTGTCTTTCCTCCTTCTGCTGGTCCAAGTAGTAACTGGTGTGTTATTTTTTAGCATGTTTTTTGTGTCATTACTGTCTTTGTATTTAAATTAGTTGAAAGTTTAGTTTGACTTTTCCCTGACCTCTAGCTTTGTTGTCCTTGGCCTTGTAAGTATAGTGTTAGTGTAGTTAGTCAACCTGTCTGGTTTACCTTCTTCTGCTGCCTTCATCATTGCACATTGCATCGGCACTTGGTCTCCCAGTTCTTCAGCAATTCTCGACTGATTACTTAAACACTTTTTAAAAGAGCTAAATGCAACAGTGATCATTAGTATATTTAACAGAATGTATGACAACTCTGCTTGAATAGAAATCATGTGATAAAAGCTGTTTCTCCTCTAGTGAAACAATCTCACTACCTAATCTCACAATGAAACGTCACCAATATTCACACCCTTCTTATGCGACGCTGTCTCTGCGAACTCCATGCGGACAGTACACAAACATTTCTATTTGCATCTATGTATTTATATCCTGACTGTAAGAAAATGTCCTAACAACCTGCTCTCTCCTGTGGCCCACTCTATCAATATGGACCCAAAGAGCCTGTTCCCTGCCCTGCTGACACAGTGTGTGTAAGGCACAGGTCTCTTGTGAGGCACTGTTTCCCAAAGGTCTTGTAAGCTCCAGTAATAATGTATTGTCAGACCATACTGAGGTATAGGAATATCTCACCGATCATATCTGTGTCCGGCTTCACCTTCAACCCTCATCCATCTGGTGTCAGACAAATACAGAAGAAGAGCTGCTAGGACTCAGAACACCAACAGACTCATTCGACAAACACAGAATACATGTGGAAATACAGTTCAGCTTTATTTTTTAAGGCTCCACTTATTAAAGCCTCATCACACAGTGAATACTAGTTAGTGGCATTTTCCTATAACAAATAACAATGACAACAATCCACCCATTTTCAACGTTTATCCAAAATATAACATATATGCAAAATACCAGGGTTCAGTAAGGTTTTTTAGCCCTCTCTCCAGCACCTCTTGGGTGATGCCATGGTGTTCCCAGGCCAGATGAGGTCTATCCAGTGTATTCTGGGTCTTCCCTGAGGTCTTCTCCAAGTTGGATGTGCCTAGAAACCTGGCATCCTGATACCAGCAACACCTCAACTGGCTCCTTTTGACTTGAAGGCACAGTGACTCTAATATAAGCTCCCCCAAGATGTCCAAACTCTGTACCCTATCTGACATCAGGCCACCCTAAGGAGGAAGCTCGTTCTGCTTGTATTTGCAATTTAATTCTTTTTGTCACTACCCAGAGCCTGGGACGATAGGCAAGGGCTAGACCGTGAACTGACTGGTAAATTGAGTGCTTTGCTTTCTGGTTCAGCTCCCTCTTCACCATAATAACTCAGTACCAGTGTCCACATTACTGCTGATGCTGCACTAATCTACCTGTCAATCTCACACTTCTTTTCACCCCCACTGTTAAACAAGACCCTGAGATATTTAAACTTCTTCACCTTCAATTTTTGTATGTTCTTAAAATATTCTAGTATTAAATATTATTTTATTGTTTTATGTCATATATTTTTATTCAGTCTTGTTGCAAGCCAAAAAAAAAAAAAAGATTAGGGCCAAATTCTGAACAACTATTATCTGAAGCAAAGACTGAAATCCTTAAAAGACTACATAACAAGACAGGGATCTATCCTCCTGTGCGACATGACCATAATTTGTGCAACCTCGATGTGTTCACATGGGAAAATAAAGCCAAGCCAGTGTGGAGATACACTTATTTGCAACTCTATGTTGGTGAAATGAACCTTTATTAAATAGCAATATTCTCCATATACCACCTGCTAGTCTCATAATGAGAAAGGATTCAAATTAGGCAGAGGCGCTCCTTTCTTCAATGGCAGTCTGTTTTTTTTTTTTTTTCATCAGTGAGCACTTCAATAGAATAAAATGATGGAGCTGAGAAAGAGTGAAGAAAAGAGAAAATAATGTACGACACAAAGCCGCCATTATTCACAGTGTCAGGTCTTAACAAGGTGAAATTTTTTTGAAGCAATAACCATATTAAATACAAGTACAGTTCTGTTTTGAAAAGACAAATGAGGGACACAGGTAGACCAGACGACACATGATTATATGAACCTGACACTGAAGGTGCAGCTCACTGCAGAGCTCCTTAATATATAATTATATTATAAACTACATTAGTACTGTGGACCAAACATAATATATAAGTCTATCTGTATGTGGCAGCTGTTTAAAACAGTACCAGCAGATTAATGGCCATAGTAAATGAGGGACGGCAACATGTGTCATAATACACTGAAATGTGCTATTCAGGCTCCACCCCAGCATTGTGGTCAGGGAGATTTAATAGTAATGTAGAAAAAAGAGCCTGCCAAGCTCAGCAAAACCAATTGCTGAAGTGAAAGCCATCTCCATATTAACAAACGGCAGGAACTTTAGTGTGCGTGTGTGTGTGTTCTTCTAATACCTTCAAGTAGAGTATATGACAAGTGGTTACAATCATTTCAATCAAGCACGTGATGAAAGCTTTGAGCCTATGAAACAACAATCTGACAGAGTGAAGCACCCCTCCAGTACCCCAGATTATTACAATATCAGCAAATGAATTCAATATATGATCTGTAGACAAATGATGACTCTGTCCAGTATTTCAGTCATTTTTAAGCATTTCAAATTTGGCATATTCCATTCCAGCTGGATGTAGACAATATATTCTTACTATAAGAGCTGACATGCATCAACTTCAGTTTGATAAGTCAGGGAAGAGTAGCGGCACCTGATATGAAATAATTATTTTTAAAATGTCTATGTACAAGCATGCTAAGCATTCCCACAGACACATATACACATATATACTGCCAAACACACCCGTCTGTCAGTTACAGTATACAGTAGAGTGCTGCAGAAAGCTACTTGGCAGCTGCATGTTTTGCATTATTTTTGCATGTATTATTCTTGCCATGACATCTCATTTATCCCGTGTAATCGGTATTCCCTTTTACATAGCTTTCAGCAGGTTCTCCCCTCCCCCAGCCAGTTTCCACTGGCATCCTTCCATCTCTCTAATCCTTCCATTCCTGTCATGTCAGATCTTAGTGGACGCCACGGGTCAGTGGCTCACTTTCTGAAGAGACTCCACCATTCATAAGGGAAAGGAGAGTGGGAATTTACATCTCATGGCAGAGTTTTCCCCTCCATTTGTTATAATGTCAGGTCACTGCACTGCTCGGCTAGCAGAGAGGGAAAGATAATGGCTTCAGCACACTCCCACTCGATTTATTACACACTCACTGGCTCTGACCTTGTCTGCAGCTTGGGACGCATTCACATTTTTTTGTCAGCCTGCACTACTTTAACTTGCCAGTTACCTGGCTGGCTAGCTATGATGCAAATCCTAGCTGCTTTCTGAAATCAAGACAGCATCTGTCATCTGTTGGCTCTGCAGTGATTTGAATTCAGCCTGTGTTTTTCCAGCTGGGTCTAAAATAGCAGAGGGTAGACTGACTGTGCAGTATATTTAGCTGTAATAAAACCAATAAGATTAATTATACGGGCCTTCTTTAGTTCAAACAGGGTTCCTGAATATCCAGAACCTTCCTCGGCCTCTACAAAATTGAAACAATATTTCCGGTGCTTTAGTTCTAACTCTGCTGCATAGTGGAGAATGCAGCGTCACACTGGAGGACTGGTGTATTCCTCTCCTGCAGTCATTGAAAACGGGAGATTGAGTTATTCCTTACAAAACCCAGAATATTCAGAGTTCTGAAACAGAACCTTTATTAAAAGATGCTAAGTCCCTCAAAGTGTCTCTGAATTGATAACATAATAAAGCACACTTTAGAATATAGACAAAGAAGGAAATATGCAGTAATATAGCCCTAAAAATGAAAAATCTCTTTCACAGTAAAATATATACAATACATATATATATATATATTTTTGTATATATATATGTTTTTGATAAGCAATATGTGTATACCAGGATATATGCAGATATCAATTTTTTCATGCATGCATCAATGATAATACTGAAGTCACTTGACAAACAATAGTTCTACATAATATTTAATAATAATTTGATTATGAAAACAAATGTCACATGTCCATATGTACACAAATAAATGACAAAATGCTATTTTCACATATTTTACTGTTTCACCAGCAAACATCAATATTTGACACCTAGAGAAATGACGTGACAAAGGTCTTTATAAGGAGGAAGGCTGGGAGCAACAACACACAGGATTTTCCTACAGGAGCCAGAGGTTTAAGTATTTATCTTTTTACTTGACCTAAGCCTCAATGTTTGTGCCTCCCACTCTAACTGAGGAATCTTAACTCAGTCAAATTGGGATGTTTCCACAACTGTAACCAAGAATTTCTAATTAATATCATGGCATCAAATAATGATAACAAAGAATACTTTTAATTTCAGTGTAAGACACCAAAGGACAACGTGTCATTATTTAACACTGTAGCATGGGAACATTTTAGTTTCACAAAGGCAAACCATTCTTCTAGATTGTTTTTCTGATGTTAACTTTAAGTGTTTAAACAAATGAAATAATCACTCTTGTTGTTTTGTTATTGACACCTTGAAGTCAGCATCAGAACTACTAACTTTAGCAACCATTAACTATCGTATCAGTTAACTGTCATGCATTGACAGTTATGATGCTATTCAATGGTCAGTCATAGGTTGTTATCATGCCCATAGTTCTATTTCTGTGGGGCACATTCTGCCTAGCAGTAGGGCAGTAGCTCTGTTATCATCCATACATGTGGTGATTTGGTAATGTCTACTGGCCATAGTAAATGTGACAGAGGCATGAATGGAAGTTTGTGGCATGACCATCAGTATGAAGTAAGCAAAAGAGAGTAATTTGAAATGAGGGATACTAGTTTGTTTCCTGATTAAAACTGACAGTCAATGGTGTAACTTCACTCAGTGTTATTAGTTAATGTAACCCAAACCACAATCTTCTACCTAACTGGACCAAAACTGTTATTGCCCCTAAACCTAACACTGTTTTTTTCGTGCCCTGTTTTTATTATTATAAAACACAAAATAGAAACACTGCCCCTGTATGATACAAACCTATAGTTCATGTGTACAGACAACAACCAGTGCACTACCACTCAAAAGTTTGAAATTACCAGGTTGTAGCAAGAAAAGCAGATTTTCTGACTGTTGAATTGAAATAGAAATTTGACAGTTTGATGATGTCTAGAGGCTGCAGTAGTCCAGTAAAAACCATTGTCTATGGGTGTTACTGTAATCCACTAATGTGATGCACATCGTGTGACGAATGTAAAGTTAAGGAAGCAGTTATTTTTAACATTCAGCCAGACACTCTATTAGTATCGTACAGGTTGTCCCACAAAGACAGGGTGTTTGGTTGATTCCATTAGGGACAGCAGCTGCTGTTGTTTAGGAAATAATTCAGTCTCTTTGAATGGAGTCTATCCCCTACGTCTGCTCTTTTTCTCCTAAATGATTGTGCGAGTGCTGCGTGGAGGTAGACAGGCCTCCCTCTGAGAGGGTCTACATGATTAATGACCTGGAAATGCCTTATCTTTTCATCTGATTAAATAAAATTGAATGGATTTTTACATTCTATAATAAAGTGACTCCACGGGGCTAAGATGACATGGGGACTGCTTGAGAAGCTCTGGTGTTTGTGTGGTGTGTGTGTGTGTGTGTGTGTGTGTGTGTGTGTGTTTGTGTGTGTGTGTGTGCATTCACAAGCATGTGTTCGTCTGTGTGAGGCTGGACATTAGTGCAAATTGTGTGATTGTGCATGCATGTGCACACCCATGTGTGCATGAATGACTCATGGATTTTTGAAGGCGTGTTTGTGTGTGTGAGAGTGTGTGTTAGCGTGTGTTTGAGAACGTATGTGCTCGCGGTACTTGACGGAAGTCTGAAAGTGCTCCAGGCTGCTGGTGTTGTGAAGCAGAAAACAACAGTTTGTCACCATTCAGTGACACTACCTGCCACAACCATGTGAATGCCAAACAAGGCCTGCTGGCAGCACAGCCAAACTTTCTTTTCAATTTCCTGAGAGACTAATTGGGCACTGGAGCATTCTTGTGTGACACTCCATCTTGAGATTGTGTGTGTGAATGTGTGTGTATACATAAATGAGTGAGTTTCCCCTGTGAAAAACATCAGTACGTGATTAGAACTCATACAACACATCAACAGCACTGAACCACTAGTTCATTTGGTTTGTACTTATGCATTACTTAAGACCCAACAAGTTCATATACTGTAACCGGTTCTTGCATTTGTATGAGTTCCATTGTGAGTTAGTATAACAAAACATGCAGTTTGATCCACTTTACATTGTTCCTCAACATGTTCAAAAATTGTGATTCAAGAATTTACTTTGAAAGTTACAAATCAAAGCTGATATGTTATAGAAGCAAACATTTAGCAAGAGTATCTCAGCCTTCAGCTTCAGCATATTGATTACCTGGTACATTATCTGCTGAAGTGGAAAAATGGAGCACAGAAGACAACTTTGTTGTCTGTCTTTGTGGAAGAGGAGGATTCCACCTTTTCCACCTCTTCCAGTGGTGGAATAACTACCAACCTTCCTGGCAGCATCGATCAAACAATGTGCATCACTGCACTTTGAAAAGAAGGTCTCTCTTCATCAACATCAAACCCATTTGAGCAGAAAAACTGCAGTGTCCAAATGATGTTTACACTTCTGCTCTGATGTCCCTACTTAGTGATATAGCTTCTCTACCCGCCGTATTTCCCTCAGCCAGCCTGCACAGGAAAGATTAATGATCCTGTGCTGCCAGAGCCCAATAACATTATGTGACATTTACAGAAGGCTAAAAAGCAAAGGCTTAAACACAGCAATTTTCAAAGGTCAGCCATTTGTGAATTTAGAGGGAATACAGCTCAGTGAGAGAAAGAAAAAAAACTCAATTTTCAGAGGCTTAGCATTGTCTTCATTTGTTAGTGGTGGGGCTGGGTATTTCATTCAGTCCATATTGTATTAGTGTTCTGTAGTTTATTCTGATTTAAAACCAACTTTATCTCATGCCACAACCAATCTTATATTTAACTAATTGAACTATACAGTATTGTAAAGATGTAAATTTACTATAGGCTAGTGCTAATAATAAAGACAGTCACATGTGACCTGAGCACAAGCCAAATGCGAATGTACTTTGGCAGATGAAAACATCTTGTGGCTTATGCCATGTCTACACGTCTAGAATGATACAGTGTGAAGCATGTCACTCAAAAGCCAAAGCCTGCCAAATACAGGTGAAATTAAAAGGTATTAAACACAGAAGTGCAGGGAGAAGGCACAAACAGCTTCAGTGCTGTGTCTGTGTATATTTAACCAGGAGATGTTCAGACACAGGACTCCGTGTTCTCAGTTCTGTTCTGAGTCCTGTTAAATCGAGTGTGTAATCATTATGTTTACTCACGTAATTGAAGAAAGTATTCTTGAAATTAAACAAAGATGGTCTTTGGTAATGTGGATTTAAAATATGTTTGTTGCTCATGTAGATGAAACGCTGGATCTGTGTGGCTATGGCATTATTTGAAACTAACCTTCATACAAGCTGGTCAAATGGTCCTGGTCCACTGGTCTTTAGTATGCATGTTGGCATTCTGTCTTTGGACAGTATATTCTTTGGCATATTTTAAATAATTCTGTCATATTTGAAGAAGTAATGACTGGATCATGGAGCTGCTGTCAGAGGGGATAAACTGGAGCATTTAGTTGAAGGTGCTATGCAACCTGCATGCTTAATGGCATCCTGACAAACAGCTGCTCGTCCTCCGTCAAATATTTATTCACTCTCTCTATCTCCCCTTGTGTCACTATTCAAACAGCTTATATAAACACCTTTAGCATGACCCACATGCTGACTAGGCCATAGAGAATGAGCTGTTCCAAGCATCAATGTTTAATGGGGCCGCGAGTTTTAAGGCCACGCACGGCAGGTCGTATAGCACCGTGAGTTCATAACAGCCGTGCATGACAGAATGAGCTAATCCATTTATAGCTAGTGAGTGAGTATCAAATGAAAGGATGATGATCTGTGAGCTCTAGCCTCTACTTGGCATGAGCAACACAATGATCTGTGCATTAATTAGATCATAAATAATTCTGTTAGAAAAATGTCTTATAGTCATCAAATCTTTGTTGCATCTTCTTTGCCTTTTTACATGCACAACTCACCAGCCAGCAGATCTTTAAACAACAATGAACTTTGAGGACACAGCACCATGTATTGCACCAATTAAAAATCAACAACAACAACAACAACAAAATAAATACATGTGCATATAAAGTCCTCTCCCAAAGTACTGGAACTGCAAAGTGGAAAGAGGAAATGCAATTCATTTGATTTTGCAGTACACCACAGATGTTTGGGTTTAGTAATAAAAATAAACAGTAAATATGTTAAACAACAAAGAATAAAGCACATTTCACCCATATTTCAAATAAGCAAAAGTCTGAAAGCTTTAGACAGTTAAAAATAAATCATTAAACTTTCTATCACTTTGGTAGAGGTTAATCTTGTTCTTATCAACTTAGCTTTGTTCCAGTTATTGTATGTTGCTCAGTACACCAGGGGTTTCTTTTTTTTTTCAGGACTTTCCAAATTGTTTCATTAACCGAGTCCAATATTTGTGCAATGACTTTTATTGTTCCACAAAGGCTGGCTACACAGTTCCCTGGTCTTCATGTTGATTTATCTATATCAATAACATATTCAGTAAAACTAAAGCTAAAACCAAGAGTTTTTTTGTGCTATGTTTTATGTTGTTTAATGGACCAAGGTGTAAATACCATCAAGTAAAAGTTTACATTCTTCTAATATTTCCAAAGACTTTTAATGTACAACAAAAACAAATGAATTGGCCTTGCCAAGGAAGAAACTGTAAGTCTGAATACATACTGTCATGTTCTGAGATGAATTCACCTAAATCCATCAGTTTGTCAGTTCACTTAAGTGCACAGCAAGCATTCTTGACACCTACTGTGCAGATTGACATGCAATATGGACTGGATATTCATGGTCCGTAGATATTTCTGATGAAGAATATGCTGCAGGATTTATATATACCATGGGGTTAGGACCATCTCAGGCTCCCTTAACAAAAATCTGGATGATGTGGTTAGGAAAGAGGAAATATTGGGTACTTGCATGGCCTGCCACCATCTCAACACAAACCTGAATAAGTGGTGGAAAATAGATGCATGGATGGATGGGTTGATTTGTTGACCCCTTGACCTTTTCTCTCATGTCACGGCCAAAATGTCCTCATGCCTTAAAATGTACTCAAGGACGAAATAATGACCATTTGTTTTCCATGTGGATGCTGATGGTCACCAAAGGATAATTCTAGCATTACAGTGTGATTAGCGAATCATTTGTTTCACTGTCTATTAATGCACACCAGCCAACAGCCAGCATGAGTTCTGCACCTGTGTGAAAAGAAATTAGTCCATAGCAGCAGGTAGCAGTAGTCTGTATTTGTCATTCAATAAGGGAAAGTGGAAAACCATACATACCAGAAATAAAGCAGCATTTCTTACTATTTTCACAAAACTCTTGCTCACACAGGCATTATCAGTTTCATTATACCAAATGGCTACATCTTTGTGAAGATATTCTTGTATTTCAAGGTAAACATACGTTTTCTGTGTGTGTCTTCTCGACTGTATTGTTGCTGCTTTTGTCTCTTCTGTTTCCTCCTGTCATGCAGTGATGAACAGCCAGTCAGAGTGGTCTCTCTCAATGATAGTGACCGCCGATTTAATGCAAGCAGTCGGCTGATAAGCCCCCAGTGGATTTTAGACTTATGCCAATTGTACAGGACACACGACAAAAACTAACTGAGCAGATGCCAGCACAACACTGGCCAGCGGCCAGCTTCTTGCTTGACGTGTCATGGCCCTGAGAGTCTAACATCATTGACTCTGTGAGTAGAACTGGTGATGATGATAAAGGTGAAAAGAGTATTGGAAGGTTGGTATAGAGGTAGTGAAAAGTGAGAGTGAGGTACATAAAGTAAAGTGAATGCTGAGGAGTTTTTTCTTGAAGAGTAAATTTTATTTTTTCCTACCATTGTTTTGTTCCCTGAGCTTAACACACACCTAAATAACCTTTTAAAATGTGATGATGCCAAGAGGTGCTCTGTACCAGAGGTGCGGCTCAGACACTAGGAAAACATTATGTATATGAAAATCAGCAGTTGTTCCTTCTGTCTCATACTGTGGTGCAGTGGATATTTTTCCTGCTCCTTTTGCACCAAATGCAAAGAATGAAAAGTTCACGTGATTAAATCAGTTTAGTTTTAAGCCTGTATCATTTTCACTGCAATGCTGTGTATTTAGGAGGGCCACCATCTGTTCCAAAGAAATCTGACCTGAACAAGATGACCTGCTACCCTCATCCCTGAGGTCATGACTCAAAGCTGGCCCCAAATTCTAGAGCTAATTTATAGAAACAATGTATTTCATGTATGTTATTTAAAAATGTTTCTTAGATTTTATAACTGACTTTTTTTTTATAAAGTGTTGATTTGAAACTTAAACTGTACATTAAACCTAAAAGTTCAGCCATGAACAATCATCGTCAGCCGTTGCTCCCATTTCTATGTGAGGCTGATTATGTAACATGACAGTGGAGGATAATTTGAGTTTCATCTAGAATTACCAATGAGGCAGCAGTGTCATATTTAGCATTTAGCAGGTTATTTTAGGACTCTACCAACGCATGTTAATTATGAATGATAGATATTTACAGACATTTACAGACATTTAGGATTAAAACAATGCTATAGTATATAGTATATAAGGATTTTCTGCCACTGTAAACATTAAAAGTCTTCTCCAACTTTAACCTTCCACCCATCTGCAACAGATGCTGCTCCACTGTCAAATGGCCTACAAAGCAAACTGCACTACTTTAATCCTATGTGTAGCCAGCATTAAAAATTGGATTGAGACGGATAAGATTAGATTATGCCTGCCGGATTTAAAAAAAAAATGTAAAAGCCTCATTTAGGCTTTAACATAATCTGCTTTTACTCCCAGCGAGCATCAAGCCTCCCAGCAGATGCCAGATACACTTTGTATGTTGTCTTATTTTATCTCCTCTTCTTTTTGGATTTGGTCCTTTTTTATTATGGATATTGTAGGTTTCCTTTTTATGGGGATTGGGCAGTCTTAAATTGGGAAAAGCTTTAGGGTGCAAAAATATGTGGATGTTTGACCTCCACAGTGCAACTTCATTGGCTGAGGCTGGTAGCTTTTACACTGATTTCTATTTCTTCACAACTAGAAATCTGATTCATATAGAGCTCAGCCACATTGCCTGTAACCAAATAAAACTGAGTGCTTTTAGGAAATTACCGTCTGCACAGTTAGGCAGTGTGTCTGACTGCAATATTATGTTCACTGTGAACTAGATCTGCTGTAAAATGTAAACACATTTAATTTCTATGTAAAAAATGAAGTTTATTATGATATGGTAATAAATTGGCAGAAAAGGTTAAAGATATAAAATTGGTATTTTAGAGCTACAGGAGAGTATATACCTATATTCTGAGTTGAAATGTTTAGTTTAAGTACATGGAAAAAGATTATCCAAGAATCATCTCTGTAACATGGTCACAGGTTTGAGTGACCTGGTCAGGTGGAGGGCCTAAAACTAAACTATAGCAGTTCATTTGGTGGACAGTTTGTTTAGAGCTGCATCAGCTTCTCTGAACCAGGAAAACTGGGTTAAACTCCTGGAAACAGACTTACCAACCTACACCAATGTGACCTGGTCACACACAACCTGAAAAAAAACTGTATAGGCCCACCACACTGAGGACCAGTGATGAGGGTAATTCAAAGAGGGAAACTGTTTTCCCTTGTTATGGCAGAAAGAACATAAGAACAAAGAGAAACTATCCACGTCATCACAAATACAACATAGGCTTAAGCAGGTGTCTGTATGGTTCACTTCCACTTCTTCATGTGAATGCCAAAAAAAGGTTGATGCTATGGAATCTGAGTGAACCATGTTGAAAGCATCCATTGTGCAGATGTCCTCTGAAGGTGGTGATCTGAAAGACCAGAAGGACAGCAGCTGTGATGGATGGGCCAAGTAGGCTATGGACAAGGACTCACAAAGGAAATGCAAGGCGCAACTGCTGATTGTGACTGTTAAGACTCCCTGGAAGCCTCACTTGTTACTCTTTTTAGAGGTCACTGAGGAAGTTAAGAAGCACTTCAGCAGCAATGCACCAGGTAGGACATGCTCTGTAATATTAAGGATTCTGGACGTGGTTCTGCTATCATGCCATGCCTTGTCAATGTCATGACACTTGGAGATCAGAGACAGAATCTGTGGGAGTGTTTTCTCCAGTTTTCAAGCTGTCAAACTGCTCAGCCTGAAAAATCACATGCCAGAAAAATATGAAAGAAAAATATGTATATGCCAGGGTGCTGGGAAGGAGGTTCAGACCAACTGTTAGACCTCCATCCATGAAGAGACAATGCAGATTCTTTCCTGTCCAGCTTTTCACTCTTGTAGGATTGCTGTAAGGGTAATGGGAGCACGCTCACCCAGCCTATATGAATTTTGGAGAAACTTGGAGAAAGCTTATGAGTGTGTTGGACAGGGGATCTTGTGGAACACCTTACTAATGTATGGGGTACTGGGGCCATTGATAAGAGCTGTCTAGTCCTTATAAATGCAGTGAGAGTAGGCATCGGCATTCATTAGAATGTGTGCTCTTATTGTAGTTGCAATTCTTTTGGTATCATGAGACAGACCCCTTTATGCATGCACTGCAGAGATTTGCAGTGACTGTAAAGCAGTTAGGATGAGAATCAGCTCCATTAAGTCAGAGGCCAAGGCTTTCAACAGTTTGGGCTGGAAATGCCTCAAGTGAAGGAAATGAAATATCTTGGGCTGAGCCAAAAACTCAAAGCTTTAGATTTACCACTTGACCTGTTTCAACCCTCACCTACTGTATTGTCATAAGCGTTGGGCAGTCATAGACTGGTAGCTGACAGTTGATAGAAGGAAGGATGGATGAAAAATATAGAAATCAGCTAACAAAAAAATTCACCCTGTCTAGTTTACCTAATTGTATCTAATAACCTGGCAGCTGAGTGTATATATATATATGTGTGTGTGTGTGTGTGTGTGTGTGTGTGTGTGTGTGTGTGTGTGTGTGTGTGTGTGTGTGTGTGTGTGTGTGTGTGTGTTACTTATCCACCATGCTTGTTGAACAACAGATTACAGAGCTGCTTCCATTTCCATAGCAGATCTTAAGCAGTCATAAGAGGCCCTGGCAGCTCTAAGTAGGAACCTGTTAAAGTGGCCTGCTGGTAATGCAGTCAGTGTACAGTAGGACAAAATCTCTCCATCTCTCTCCCCCTTCACTCACACTCTCTCATACACACACACGCGCGTCACACACCAGGCAGCCATTTGTTGTTTAGGCTGTAGCTGGTGCTCTTGGGTAACATCTTTATCCTTTCAGCTCAATCTGGCCTGCATCTGCCGGGCAGGAATTACACTGATCTACTGTCACACAGTGCCCTCTCCACCCGCTACACCCACAATGCTCCCACCCCCACCCCTTACCGTGCTATTAAAGCCATAGAAATGCACATTTTAGAAGAGAAAGCAAAGTCACTGATATGCTGAATCACAAGATACATCATTAACAAACACAAAGCATCCTCAAATATATAGAAAATGGCAGCATAGATATTTAGATATTAAAGAGAAATTGTAAAAAACTGTAAAGAAAGAAACACATTTATAAACATATATAATTTTTAATTCAATACATTTACGTATTTTTCTTTTATTCATTACTTTAGTGTTGATAGTGTTTTAAATATGCAAAAAATATAAATGAAAGTCTAATAAATAAATTCTACTTTGTGTTGTGTTGCCTTATTATTAAAAAAAAATGAAAGCGCTCTTTTTAAAACCGCACATTGTGGAGTCATCTGAGATCTGAAGGATTGGGGTTAGTTTTGAGGAGCTTTCCTTGTAGCTTGCTATGAGCTGGGGATAAATACATCCACACTTTCTCTCTTCGTCTCAAGCTGCTAATCCACCAGCGGCTCAGCCATTTAGCAGCAGCACAGGACCTCTCAACCTGAAGAGCAGCATGCTGCGAGGCAAAAAGCAGGGGGGGGGGGGGGGGGGGGGGGGGGTTAGGGGTATAGCTGAACAGCTGCTTGTGGAACAAGACTCGGCACACACACATACAGACACACACACACACACACACACACAGGCATAGATACACATGCATCAACCCCCATATGGAAAGGGGCCAGATGACAAAACCTCAGCCAGGGTCACAGTGGGTACTGACTGATCTGCATTTAGGGTTCCACTCACCAGAGGATTAAGACCACACTGTTTGTGTTTTCGTATGACAGTTTTTGTCTGTTTGCCACAGGGTGCACAATGAAAACAAAGAGCAATTTAAGTCTTCTGAAAGGCCACAAAACATTTAGGAAATCCTGAATGAAAAAGCTATTAATACATGTTTTTTTATTGCTAGGAGTGGATAAAATGCACAAAAGATTCTACCACAAGATCAATATTTATATTGATATAGCTGATGCATATTTCTATGTGTTTTAACAAGGCAACGTGCCATGTGTGCTGCTCTTCAGAGGTAACTGGATTCTGCCCAAACGTGAGGCTGCGTTTTATCATTTTGTCCAGCATTTTTGTGATTAAAGCATTTTTCAGTTTGCAGATTTAAAACAAATTTTGACTTCAATGTGCAAACCTATTTCATCCTAATTCATTACAATGTGTTTTACTACTTCTTTGTCACAATCATTATTAATACTTACAGCAAGAACTGTTAAGGTCCACACATACATCCATGTCCAACAGGTTAACAAAGATGAGTAGTGAAACGGGTTGGAAACAAGCCACGCTCATCTAGATTGTGTAAACCAATCCACATGGAGGACAAACAGAAATAAGTGCATCTTTATGATGTCTGTATAATCTCCTGCAGAACAGGAAAACTGTGAAATACAATAAGTGTGGTAGGTCAAAGTTGAAGCAGAAAGAGGATCGTGATGGATGCTGACAACAGACAGCCTCAGTAATTATTTAACTTTAAGCGTAAAACAGTTGTTTTTTCCTCAGCCTCAAAATAAAGGCATGCTGCTTCTATGCTATTTTAATTTCATTTAATTGTCAATTTTTTGTCAAGTTTTGATCTCACAGGAACAAACTTCTGAATAGTAGTTTAAACAATCAGATTTATGTGCTTAAACACAAGTTAAATACAGAAATTCTTATTACATTTTGAAGTGCATGTTATTATTAGTCATTTCCACTGAGGTCATGAAACATCGGTCCACTTCCTGCCATAATGTCCCTCTACTACTCTCCCCACTGTAAAAATTCAATCTTTTTGTGTGTCCACACATGCACATGTAACAGAATACCGCAGGGATACACCATGTGATCCCTGTTTTACCCACTGTAAGCCTTGGTGTCATCCATCGGGATATCAAACAACCTACTCAGATTAATAACAACCTGTCATTGTGACCAGATCTTGGGATTTATGGGATGGAGGTAGAGCAGAGATGTTGCCTGTGGCCAGCAGTGCACTGGGAGCGCTGCCATTACTTTGAAGTCGATCTTGCACAGAGATTAGTCCTGGACAAAGACCAGCAACCAACAGCGACGCGTCCCACCGCTGCCTCAGTTGTGACAGGCAGATTTCTACTGTGATTAATCACTGCCTGTTAGCTGCTTGAATGGCCTGACAGACAGGCCCTCTGTGTCTCTGTGGATGAAGGATACTCTATAGAGATTCTATCTGTAATAATGAGAGCTACACACTGTCCCTCATACACTGGGCTGCTACTTATTTTTATAGACTCAAGCTGCTGATTGAATATGTATTGTAGCAACAATCAGGACTTTTCAATATAATATATAATTTTCATAGAAATCAGTCTTTCAATCAGAACCCAAGCACCATGATTTTCATTCCACATACATAAGCTTTAGGCTTGATGAAGAAACAATCCTCTGGAAACTTAAATGTTCTCAGTCCAGTTCAGTCTACCAGTAAGATTATGAAGTATCCTGTGTGCTAATGTAATTTGTAATGATCCTACAGTTCCAGTGGGAACTGTACACAGTACTGAATTAGGGATAGATTTTACTTATCAGTGGCCCTAAAAGAAAGGTAAGTTGTCACTGTTAGACTTAATCCTCTTGGGACTATGAGTCTCCGTACCTATTTTCAAGTTACTGCATCTACGTCTCACCTAAACCAAAGAGTAAAATCCCAGACAGTCTGGTGATTGGCCCACCATTAGTGGAGCAAAAACACTCCTGAATTATTCCTTACAAAGACGAAACCTAAATTATTAAAGCAAACATTATATATTCAAAAATATCCAGACTTCACCAGTGAGAGTGGTCGGACAGGAGCATCCATCTCATCTGAATGAATGACTTGACTAGCCAGCATGCAACATTTAACAAAAGCTCAACTTCTATATCAGCGCGGCGCTGGAAGTGCCCGCTGCTCAGATCAATAATCACATGCACCCAGATGGAAAATTCACTCATGTCATATTCAGACAGGGCTTTAGACCGCCTTGACTAACTTGTCATTTCAATTTAATCTGATTCTGAAAATTCACAGACCATTTTTCTCACATGGTAAATATGCATAGTGCATACTGCATCAGTTCAACCTAATTACCAAAGAAAGGAACTTAAATCAATTTCACACACCTCAGTTGTTTCAGAGAAGAAGCAGAGAAGCTGTTACTGTTACAAGCCCTTTAAAGTTTAAAACAAATCTGAAATCAGTTTTAAAATTCCTACAAAATATCGGAAAATGTGCGTACAAGGAAATAATACATGGATCTTCATTCTTCACAGTTAAATTAACACTTTTGTCTATGACAACATGAAAGACAAATGCTAAGACAAATGCGAAATTGACAAAGTAAAAAAAAAAAGCCACAAAAATAAAACCCACAATCAAAAATATTTTGTGGTATGTATTTATGGTGCATTGTATCATTAATGCAATATGGTTTTGCAGAGGTGTTATTTTTATCATTATTAATGTTCTCATTATTGTGTAAGTATTGTTATATAATTATTGTAAATAGGTAACATATTGCACAGGATGTATTAAAAAAATCTAAAAGTAGTCAGTTGTTCAATTCAGTTCAGTTCAATTTTATTTGTATAGCGCTTTTTACAATTGACATTTTCACAAAGCAGCTTTACACAACCAAAGAACAGTACATGAACAGTGTATGTGTATGAATCATAATGAAATGAGATTGAGTTGTTAATTAGTTAGTTGTAATTGTAGCAACCAACATGTCCCTCTCCAATGTAAATGATCTATGTAATTTGTTCCCTCTCACAGGTCCTACAGAAGCATTTGGTGAAACAGTGCCCCTTTGTCAGCAGGCGTCAGATGAAATTGCAGCCCTTTGGTGGCAGGTACCAAAATGGTTGCTGGCAAAACACAATTTTTAATTTCTACTGAGTCAAAAATTCTGGATTACAACTGTGCAAACATAAAAAACAAAGAACTGTGTTTTCATTTCTAAAATGCTTCAGCTTTAAAAAGAGCCTTAACAATGTACTGCTTTAAAAGTCCATTGAGTAAGAAACTTTGTCTCCAACAGCAGCAGCGGTAGATTTTCTACTGACAACCTGCTTTCAGTTTCATCACCTTTCCATCCATCATACTACACCGTTTCCTAGTTGTGCTTATGAGTAATGATAGTGGAAAGAACCTTGATGCGTGCTGTCAAAATGACATCCAGTAAATCATAGTTGACCTTTATGTTTACCTATGTTTTAGCTGAAGCTTTTAGTAAAGTAGTATAGAGCTCAGTATAAAGCTTCTGGAAGCTGTCCAACCAACCAGTTTATTGATGTGAGAAAAATGAAAGCTTAATTGCTCTTCAACTTGCTTTACCTGTGTTTGTTTCTCTATATTTTATGGTTTAATTCTCTGCCTTTATGGACGGCAGTTTTCCATTTTTCCATCCTCTAGGTAACCATTAATAGTTCATTACAGTAAGCTATGAACATGTGAATTTAAGATACACCTGTGTGTGACTGAGATACAGTTACAGATGTTACAAATTAAAAAATAAATAAATCTTCTCCTTGATGAAGGTGAGGAGGTTTTTACTCAACTAACACTAATGGTGAAAAACAAGAAATTGAAACTGTACTATACAGAAAATGTGCACACAGTAAAAAACATTTTTATCCACTCAAGTCATGTTGCATATTCTTTAGTAAATTGTACCTCTTCAACAATCCACAGACAACAAATAGCACGAAAACTGTGTATATATATGAATGTGTGTCTGTCTGTGCGTGCACGTGTGTGTGTGTGCATGTGAGTTTCCCTTCATTACCCCAGAAGCTGCTGCAGGGAGGAATCATTTCATCCTTTCCCTTCAAAAGAGAGATGCCTCCAAGGGAAATGTTTGAAATCCACTTAAACATACTACGATATATTAGACGATAAACATGTGGCAACCATCTCTGTTCCTTCACCTCAGTACACAGGCTCCATAAGACACAAGCCGCTCTGAGCAGCGGGCTGCTACTGCCCCCTGTTGGTTAAATGCAAAACTGAGACACTTCCTGCGAAGGTGAGCAATTTGTTGATGAACAAACAGCATGATCACAAATTGCAGCTTCGCTAATACATGTGACACTTGGTTTCTCTAATTATTCTATTTTATTAGTTTTCTCGCTTCAGCTCATCTGAAAGCTTCATCAACAGCAGGACATGTCAGGGAAGGCACAGCCCAATCACTGAACACCAACTCCATTAAATGAATAACCAATAGAGCATCTAGGTGCAGTAATGAGGGCCACAGGTATATTGTTTGGGTGGGTGGGGGGGCTGTGTGTGTATGTGTGTGCAAAATGAATATTTTAGAAATCATCCCTGTTGAGGAGAAGTGTACTATCAGGTTTATTATATGTGTAAGCTATTTATCTAGCTGCACTGTAGAGGCTTTGTTTATATGTATTCGTTACAGTACCCTTCTTACAGTACACTTCCATGCACAGAAATTTGCATTCAACTTTTGCATTCAACCAAATTATGATTGCTAAAAAAGATCAAGTATTTGTGTTTGTGACAACAAAGTTAAACATTTTAGTGTAGAATAACACTTTTTGTGTGTTTTTGTTAGAATGATTTTAAGCAAGAAACAGACAACATATCTAAGATATTTAGATATTTTGACATCGATGTCGAAGTTAAAACAAACATGAGAATGTCTAAAAGAAGTCCACAATTTATATGTTGTTTATTGAGCGCCTGTGATGTATAATATTCAATTTGTACTTACAGAAATGTAAAATAAATTTGATGTAGCTCTGACTAATGTTTGCCAAATTATTTCAACTAGAAAACAAAATTTGGTAAAACAGATATTTGTAACTGCCAACTATAGAAATTATTAACTTGGTGGGTGGCTGTGTAAATGTGTAATAATGGACAGATTTATGTGAGATTATGAATATTAAACAATAAAAGAAACAACAACATACAATTCCAGTCCCTTTTTTAGATCAAACATGTTTATACATGTTACTTGTCCTGTTCTTACTTTATTTTGTATTCATGAACTTCCATTTCTATCTCTGTATGAAAGCATACTGTACTTGATGTAGAAAGTCACTGGGTCACATTTTTGCCTACAAAAGTAGGTCAGTTACATATGTGAGAGAGAACTTTATCCAACTTGTGTTTCTAAGCAACCACATGCAAATATATTGAAAGGATTTTGGGCCTATCACTCAGTTTCTTCAATCTGTGATGGAGAAATGCATTTTAACAGCACATACTGCTCCTGTAGTGGTTTAGGAAAGAAACCAAACGCTCCATATCAAAGTGCAAAAGACATCATGGTCCCATGGTCCCATGATCATAGGACCAATCAGGATGCAAAGTTAAAACACAGTAGCAAATGTGTTGGCATATAACACTGTATCAACCATAGATGCAGGGCTTCAGCAGTGAGAAATTAACTGACTGGTGTTTACTGGTAAAAACACATGGGTGACCCTATTTTAAATGTTGTAGCAGCACATTATCTTTCCTGGCATCAGTTATAGCGCCTTTGGTTTACATGTACACGGCTTCTGACTCCAAGCAGTTGTTTTAACAGTTCAAATTATTCAAATATTGTACTGCACGGTAAGAATTTGAATTGAAAGATAAAGTGCATGCTGTGTGGTTTGTCTGTTGTTAATCAAAATGAAAGTGAGAGCAGGTTCACATCCAATGAATCAGAAGCTGTTTAGGAATCTAAATTTGAATTTTGGGGTTAAAAAAGAGTTCCCAATATTAGGGGGGTGAGGTAAGTTAGACTGTTATGATACAGGTTAGTTTTACCCCACAAATCATGTGTTGTTGCAGTAGTAATTAACCCGAGTCGGCTAAGACTTGAATTGTAAGTCATTTACAAATTTGGATTTCAGGGGTTGATTCACTTTTTGCATTGTTTGGGTGTGACACTACACCCTGCAACAACATCCCCAGGCTTTTTCTGGATCTGAGAGTGTGAGAGAGATCATCACATGTGAGAGACACACACTCCAACCTTTCATTCATCTCTTTGAAGACAAGTCAGGACTCACTGATTCACTGGGCCTCTCTCCAGCTCTTATTGATTTATTAATCACTCCCCCAAAGAACTAACAGATACTGACCTGCTTACAGTCCCTGAGCATCCCCTCCAAACCCCTGAAACCAGTTGAATTGATCATTTAATGGAACATCAAGGCCACACAGATTATATGTCAGCATTTTGTCGTGCATGCCCCCCATATCCAGATTGGTCAATACATTGACCTTCCCTAAGAAGTGTGTAAACAACAACGGACGGGAGTGAATGCCATTATTAACCTCCGTCATCCCATTTAACAGCTATTTAGACTGTATGATGATGAGGACAGACTGGCTGCAAGGGTCCCTGCTCCTTTATTGAACTTTATGCTTGGCAAAGCCTATGTTTCTGGGTTGTTCCACAAAACATAAAACATAATGGTCACATTTGCATAAATACAAACACACACACAGATTACAGTACAGTATTCACTATATACAGAGATGCTTCAAAGACAGAATGTTCCCTTTTTCTGGACCTCAAGGGGAAAATAGAATGAGGTATTGCAATCAATTGATGCAATTCCCTTTATTATCAAGGAAAGAAACAAAGCAGGGCTACTCACGTGAAAAATAAGAGCAGATATAAATAATTAACAGTACAGAATATAAGATTTCTTCATATGCAGATAATATTACTGAATTAATGTTGTCAAAACCAAACGATTTTTACTTAAATTTGATTGTGCAGCAAGTATTGAGGAGTCTGGCAAAAAAAAGTAGCAGTAACATGGTGATGATAGTACCAAAGATAAATGACATCCTTAAAACTGGAGAACTAAGAAACCTCAGTCTCTGTTTACTAGTACTTGCAGTTCTATTAATAGAGGTGGTTTACATGCCAAATGTGTATTTTTATTGTCTTTTGTTTCCACTTGTATATGTTAATACTATGCTTTGACTCATCTATAAAATTGAAAAACAGACTGCTATATACCAAGGAATAAGTTAGACTACTTTATACTATGCTAATACTTGTACTACAAGTTGTGTCACACACAGGTTGGAGCTTCATTTAAACATACACACAACATTGCACACATAAACCCAGCTCACATTACTTTCTAAACATGACATAAACAGTCTAAAGTAAATCCTTCTCATGGTGGAAACCCAAGTCCACAGTGTCCTAAAAAAACAAAATGGAAACAGGCCAGCTGGAGCTTACTGTAGAGCACAATGGCTACTGTGAGGGCTTGGAGGTTGCAGTATTGTCCCCTGATTACTGCAGGCATGAACTCAACTGGATGCACAAGAAAAAGAGAAGGGGGGCTTGGAAACCAAACAACAATGCGTCTACACTTTGGCCCAAGCATGCCACGCTGGCCCTATCAGCTGGCTAGTGTCAGAGAGCATTGGCTTTCTCAATGGATGTCAGTCACTGCTCCACTAATGGTGGATGACATGGAACATAATGCACCAACTAGATCCCAGGCCGGCAGGAGTAATGGCTCATAAATTCAGCAGCCCTGGAGCAGGAACCTGTCAAAACTCAGCAGTGCATTGTGGGTTAATGTTTTTCATACACCTCCCCTCAGCCTGCAGACACTACAGTGTGCCAATCAGCATGTGCATGTATGTGTATGAATGTGTATACTGCCCCTCCCCCTCTGCCTCACTGCTACTGCCACTCTCCATGCAGCCAGCCATACTAAAAACCATTTTCTTTTTAATTAATCCCGCCAATACTTTGGAGCAGCTCTGAGCAGGGTTTGGTCATGAAGCTTAAGCTCTAATCAATTGTACTAGGTTGAGAGCTCAGGGAGGGTCAATATTTTCCAAAGTGCAAAAAATAAAAGTCCTGGAGGCTCAGAGTGCCCCAAATAAAGTGCCCTGAGGATGCAGGCGTCCCAAAAAGCCCCTGACTCCAGCCTGTTTCTCCACCATGCTACTCTGGTCTTTTGTTCCTGATAGCTGGGTGTAGAGGAGGACAAGGGCTGTGACCCACAGAGCTGCCTTTCAGCATTTGGCCCACAAAACATGACAAAAGATATGGACAATATTCACAATAAAACACAGTCAATTAGTCAACACAGTCAACAATTACTTTCATTTCATGACGTATAATATAACCTTTACAATTAAATTAGATGTTAGCTGCAATCATCAATAAACATTTAAAATACTGTCATCATTCTATTTACAGTTCTTACCATGGACATCCTGCCACACTCTCAGTCTATCATTTAAAAAAAACAATACAAAACCTGAACAAGCAATGTTCTTATGATAGTGGACTGTAACATTCCACCTGTATAATGCAAAGCAATATGCAATGCTTAACTCAGTTTGTTACATTTGATGCTGTGTCAGACAGCGGTGAAAAGTAACTTTTAGGTTAATACCACTCAACTATTGGCTCTACTGCATTTTTGGATTTTGTCTATTCACATGCTTTTGTTGTTTTTTGACCTAGTGAGAAAGAAGGGTTCACTCAGAGCAAACATCACATGATTTCTGTCCTGGGGTTGAAATAAACAGATGCAGAACTGAAATGTGACCGAAGTTATTCAAAGGAATAAGGAAAGTTCAGCCATATACAGTGGCAAGAAAAAGCAGGTTTCTGCATAAACGGGCCATGAAACATGATTTGTTGCTCACTAAATTCACATATATGAATAAAAACAATATTTCTAAGCTGATAAAACATAAACATTCATGAAAGTCAGTGAAACTGTTTTAACAACTGGTTGAACCAACTTTAGTAGCAATAACCTCAAGCGAGCACTTCCTTTTGCTGTGGAGTAGAGAGATATATTTTGGAATGTCTTGTGTCTGGTTTCATAGCATCTCTATTGGCCTTAGGTCTGGGTCCTGACTCCAGGAGGCAATTTCAAAAGGTGGATTTTGTGTTTTCAAACTTCTGTAAGGAAGACTCTGACCAACACTTGCTTTTTTGTGAAAGTGTATTAATTAGTGCATTGAATTACAGCTGTAGAAATCATCTGTTTCTACTACATTTTAAATCAGTCTTAAAACATCAATCATACAGTAAAAAAAGTATTTACATTTTAGAATGTTTGGTCATTGGCATAAGCTGCTATTGCTGTTCAGTTCTCATCCAGTCTATTTGCTTGCTGTTAGCCCAGTTCCAAAAATCTGCACTGCAATCAGTGATGCTTACGCTTCAAGGCCTAAAGATGCAAATCACTCAGATGGCTTATGAGCCATACCAAGTGTGAAAATCTTTACCATTATCTAAAGCTAATGAGGCAGATGTGGACAGTGGAAATGATCCAGTAGCTGTGGTACTGCACTTCAGGTCCTGTGTATCAGTCAGGCTCCAGTGTAGCCTCAAACTGATTAAAGGAATCCAGTCACTGTTGCAATGCAAATGACTGAGATTTGTCTAATTGACTTCACTTGCTGCAGCAACAGCTCTGACAGCCGAGTGAAAGCACATTATCTGGGTGTCGTTCACGTCAGTGCCAGTAAGATTTAATCTGAATGAACTTTGACCTGTTAAATCTTGTGGTTCTCTAATGTTCTTTGAGAGAGGGGGTGGGACTGACCTCTGCTTGCCTACCTTGTCTTTTTATACCTACAGGTAGAATAAGCTAAGTAGCAGAGAAGTAAAGGTGCTGTTTGTGCACTGTTACCCTGTACGCAGTTAGCAGTGGCGGTCCATAGCACTAATGTGTGAGAGCTACAGAGCAGTCATCAACGTCATCTCAGTTTTTTTTCTACATGATTCTGGACAGTACTGACATTGGTAACGTGCTGTCTGCTTTTCAGTGAACTGCACTGACACGCTCAACATTAAAAAATGACTGATATTCCCACAACGCCCTCTAACACTGTCATATTATTATAACACAGTAAATGAACACAGGCTGTATTTTGTTCAGTAGCCAAATGAAGAGACATGTTTTCAGCGTGGCCTTCCCTATTGACCAGCTTCAGTCTGAGCAGCTGACCCAGATTGATTTTAGCTCAGTTTTCTTTTCAAACAAGAGTACCACTGGCCACCGTGGGACAAGACGGCCTAGACACACTAACCAATGCTCATCCAAGCTCCAGAGGTCAAGAGAAACAAGATGACAGAGCATCTGAATCACTGGACATTTGCTCTTTCTTTGTATTTTATACAAATAAAGGCCAAAGCTAAAACACTAACATTTTCTTTTCATCTGAAACTCACATCTTTACTTTATTTGAGTATTTCAATTTCATTACTAGTTACATTGTCATACAATACTGTCATACAAATTAGAGACTTCATTGATTCACAAGCTTCACAGCAGCATACTGTATATAGTAATTCAAAATAAAAAGGTAAATAAAATCTATCTCTATCTCTTGCTTATCCTGGCTTACAATAAAATAGTTTTCACAAATGTATTTAGTGCATCAAAAGATGAGAGAATAAGAAGGCATGGCTGGCAGACTTGTACTTTCTGTTAATATTGACTCATTTATTGGGCAGACGGTATTTTACTTTGAAGTCTGAAGTAAACATAGTAACTGTACCAGTGTGAGTGTAATGACTTAATAAAACACTTTTATTATAGTCTCTGTGTCTGTGCTCTGTCAGGGTAACTTTGACACACTAATCATTTACACATCAGACATTTATTTTATGCAAAAACCATTTGATACTGCAGTGCATAATGAAATTTACTGAAAAAAACAATCATGCTCCCAAACCAGCTCCCAGTTCAGGTTCGGGAGGCAGACACCCTCTCTACATTTAAGACTAGACTTAAAACTTTCCTTTTTTATAAAACTTATAGTTAGAGATGGATCAGGTGACTCTGAACCATCTCTTAGTTATGCTGATATAGCTTAGTCTGCTGGGGGAACTCTACTGATAAACTGAGCTCCTCTCCTCTCTCCTTTCTCCTGTATCAATGCAAATGCCACCATTGCATGTCATTAACTTTGTGTCTTCTCTCTCCTGTAGTTGTGTTTCCTCCTCTCTGTCTCCCTCTCTCTGTACTTTTCTGCAGGTATCCTCGGCCTGGAGCTGTACATCTCCAGAATCCAGTTCATCTGCCCAATGTTCTTGATGCTTGTTGTTGTCTTTATTGCCTGCTGTTCTTTTCTCTCTTCTCTTTCCACTCACCACAACCGGTCGAGGCAGATGGCCGCCCACTATGAGCCTGGTTCTGCTGGGGGTTTCTTCCTCTAAAGGGAGTTTTTCCTCTCTACTGTTGCCTAAAGCTTGCTCAAATGGGATTGTTGGGTTTCCTCTATAATTTTTTGTATAAATATTTTCTGTAAGGTCTTAAACCTACTGTAAAGTGCCTTGAGATAACTTCTGTTGTAAATTGGCACTATACAAATAAAATTGAATTGAATTGAATTGAAAAATAGATGACCCACCACAGTACGGTGGCTCTGAGGTGCAAAAAGCAACAACAATGTACAAAAGCTAATAACAAAATAGAAAGTAAGACTCAACAACAAAGCAACATCATGGAAAACATGCAAAACCATACAAAAAATGGCCAAACAAACAGTTTTATGTCAGTTTTTTTTGTTTAATACCACTGGTCAGCGCAGCTGAACAGGAGAAATCAACACCCGAGATCTTTGCAGGCCGGTTGCAGGTGTAACTACAACTGCTGCTCACATGATGCACAATGGCCCAAAAGCATTTTCCCCCTAGAGAATCGTAGTCAAAAGAGCAGCTATGACATTGTGAATCATTTTTCTGAGCATGACATCTCACAAATGTGCTCTTTTTATTTTCAAAATTTGATCCATTTAGTCAAATACCTTTTGGAAAATCTACCAGAGCTGTAGGGTTATTTTATTTTAACCCCAATCATGTGTGGGACACCAGCAAGCATAGCTGGACAGGGTTGAGAGTGCACATGCTCCTCAGCCGAAAAACCCAGATTTTTGAGATATGGACATTTATGAATCTGGAACTTCCATAATTTGACCATGAATCTTTTTCAAGGGAGGTTTTTCAAGAACAATTTAATCCACAGGCACTGGATCAGATGAGAACAAAAGAATGCACTGCAGTGAGCTGATCTTCAGAACTGTACTGTAGGATTACATCATGTGTGTCATAAATGTTCAGTCAAGTGCAGATATGAGTCATCAATCTAAGTTAATACTTGTCTGCACTAAGATTTGCGTCCCTATGGGGGAAATATCAGCCATGTGTGACTGAAATAACACATTCAAAACACCTCACAATAAACCCACACTAAACATAGCAATTACCTAAAGTATAATCCTGTAAAGTAATCCAGAGACTAATAATACAAAAAATCTGGTAACTGAATCCCTTTTGTAAAACTTTAAATACTTACATACAACATACTTTAAGTCACAAAGCAGAGGTCCTGCATTGAGTTGTCTGTGTTACAGTTTGTCCCAGAGGATTTTTATCCTTCTGTCCTGTATTTTTCTATTTAAATTTGACTGCTTTTAGGACAACAGAAATATAAATTGAATTGAATGTAAAATAAAGTAAACCACATTTTGGGGACTCTCAGATCAGGATTAGCGTTAGACAACAGTGGAGAGGAAATGGGGCCTCCATGGGTCAAACTCCCACAGTGCGTCCTGGTGCCCTCTCTTCCCTAGGTGAATACAAACACATGCATATGAAACAGGATTAATCCGACCAGGCCATCTTCTTCCAATGCTCCACGGTCCATTTCAACACTGACATTCCCACTGCAGAGAAGGTTTGTAAGAATGTTTTTTATTTAATTAAAAAGCTGCAACACACTTTACAATGTCATATAGTAATCAACTAATCCTTTTGCAGCAACTCAGTGTAAATATGATTTTACTTATTTCAAGACAAATCTGTATAGAAGTGTTTTCCAGTTCACATAAGAACTCATAAACATTGATTATTCTGACATAAGATCTTTTGATTTGAAATTATGAAATGAATGAATAAACCTCAAAGAGAGGACTCAGCTCAGTAATTTAGAAAGAAACAGAGATTTTACAGCACGTACTATTAACCTTCCCGAGACTCCCATTCAAAACAGAATGTGCTCATTAAAAAAAAAAGTTGTTGCTGTTGATAATTAGAAATGCCATGATCAAAGTTAATCTCAGTGTACCCATATTTACACACAATATAGACTTTATTAGGCTGGGTTTCCATTGGAAAAAACAATTGCTATTTGCAGTGAGATCGACCTGGTAAAGTAAAAGTTAAATTAAAAAGAGGAATTAAAACATTAAGTACATGTGGTGGATATTTTCTTATGTTCTTAAGTTCAGTTAACTTGACTGTGGTAGTTTCTATTTTCAAATCTCATACATTGACATTAAACTATTTTGTATTAATTCCTAATTTTAGCATTAGAGCGCATGTAAGTTAACTCACATCTTAAAGACAGCAGAGGAACTTGTAATTCTGGGTTGACACAGCTTGTTGTCTTTTACAGTTATTTTGGATCTGGATAATAATTTGGATAATAATTATATAGTGACTGAAAGTGTGAATACATACAACAAGAATTTCAGTCTTTAATGAGCAGCTAAAATAAACACAGTAAACTGTATAGAGTAGTTAATATATACAATATGACAAGCTGAAAAATGGAATCAACCAATATTATTAGCAAAAAGGCAATGCAGAAATAAACCTGAAATGTTGACATAGTGATCAGGTAAGAACGTGGGTTTATTATAGTTGAACAGTCCAGTCAGACACTGGAACATGTTGATGTTTGTTCTACTTACTTACCCAACAGGAACACACACATACACTGTCACCTTACATGTGGATGCTGAAAGACAAATACCATAAAGCTAAATGACTGTATTGACAGGGCTCACACTGAATGTGCACAAGAGACAATTGTGGACAAACACTGTCCTCATCTGGTCACTTACTGCACAGCATGCTGTTACTCCTCCTGAGTGTTGTTCATGTTATTGAAAACATGTTTCAACGACATTCATAGTCCCAAGATACAATAGAGTTAAACATTTAAATTTCATTTCATTTTTTCACAGTAAAAAATTTAGCTAATAACCTTAAAAACTCCAACTTCTAAGGTCATTATAGCTGTGGCCAGATCTCTAGGTAATGATATATGACCTAAGTCTTGTAAGTGATGCTTTATTGATTTGTTAAAGCAGCACAGTCTGATAAGTGGTGGCACACAAATAGTGAAAATACTGTATGACATGTAACTTCCAACCAAATGCTCTTTTTAAACTGATAGTCACTGTATTACAGTATCACAATAAATCATCAGCACCTTTTATTTTTCCCGAAGTGTCTAAAAATACACTGAAGAATATTCTGTTGTGTGTATTGTACAGAAGTGGGTATAGCAGGGTTGAGAGTGATGGTTAAATTTAGTGCTGTTAAATAAATAAGTCAAATGCTAGTGACTTGTGTGTGTGTACAGTTATGTTTCATTTAGTCTCTTGTTGACATCAGTGTGTTTTTGTCATTATGTTGGAACCTTCTGTTTTGTGGCTGTAATTTGGTTTGTGATCCTGTTCTTTCCTAATCTTATGTGTTATGTGATTATCCTATAGTAAACCTACACCCAGAAAGTATTCATAACACAACTTTTTCCACATTTTATTATGGTACAGCCTTATTCCAAAATGATTTATTTATATGTCACATAGAATTAATGAATGTGAAAGCAGTTTTTTGAAATTAAAAAAAACGAAATAAATGGACATCACTTAGGGCTACAGTTATTCCTGCACCACAGTTTAATAAAATACCTGAACACACTGCATTGATCTTACATTTCAATGTTTTACTTTCTCCACTCCACTAAATAACAGTGCGCTTTCATTTTTCTACAGAAGTGAAAGTACTAAAGTAGGCTACATGCTATTACTTTAATTATAAAAGTACAAAGTACTAAAAACCGTGGATATAAATACTGTTGAATTTGATGCTGGTGGTAACATTAATATAGAAGTTTAGTCAAACAGATATGTTGAACTATTATATATTGTATTATTATTATTATTATTATGTATTCTAACATTCTTAAAGATTAAAATTACAGTGGAATAAAAACAGCAGTGGGTAAAGTGGGATGGAGTAAAAGTGCTTTTTCCTTTTTGAATTTGTAGTTGAGTAAAGGTAAAGGTTTGAGTAAATGTACTCCGTTACTTTCCACCTGTGCAGGAACAGTCACGGGTTCTGTTGACTGTTATTTCCATAGCAACCAACAGGCGTCGCTAACACAGAGAAGACAACATGAAGCTGAAAGTGAAAGTGGAGGAGTCGTCAGGAGTCGTCAGGAGTCGTCAGGACTTCACCGGACTCAGAGCAACGACGAGGGGGAGCTGAGCTTTCACCACAGCTCTGCAACATGTCGGCAAGTTTCCTTCTGTTTACATTTCAACGGTTTCACCGGTCAAGGAGAGGTGGTGTGTGAGAACAGGGAAAGGACAGGTTTCCAAGTCGGTGCAGGTCGAGTTTGATCTTTTAATTATCACCGCTGTGGTCGTTTTATCAGAGGAAGACGTAGGAAAACGCGGCAATCTGACGTCTCTCTGTTTATTTTCAAAAGGGATGGATGTGTTTGGTTTTTGATCTAGAGAAGAACACTAACTTCTAGAAAACTGAAATAAATGACTTCCGGCTTGTGCTTTTAACCTTCAAATTAAAAGCGCGCACATTCAAACGGATACGCAAGATTTTAACCACTACAATAATGTGAAACATGAAGGATTTTTAAATTGTACATCTTGTTTACAGTTCATATTGCAAACTTGTAGAACAGTGTGCCTTTAAGTATTTTGCTAATTAGAATTTCGCTGGTGTCTCTTTTAAATATCTTTAAATATCTTTCAGCTCAGTCAAAAGGCAGCAGCCTGATTCCTTGAACAGTCTTTAACATCTGCAGTCTTAACATCTTGTTTTGATTCTGATCACTTAGGTTATACAGTCATATCACATTACTGCATCTGCATCATTTCTGAGCAGAACTGTGTGGCATTTATTGGTTAATGGAATGCACTGTATATATGCAAAGATAAAGGGGTTCAAATTTATCTCCTTTTTCCTGCCGGCTGGTGTTGCCAAGTAGCCTTTATACAGAAAAGGGCACTTTGTGCTTATTAATGGTGCTTCATGCCTTCCACTGCATGTGTGCATGGTACAAAACATACTGTGATGGCACTGACCATTTATTTATTTGTGTGTATATGAATGCAGCAATTCTGTTTGCATTGAGCGCCATTCATAAAGAAGACAAACTGTGACTTCCTTGGCATTCAATATGTACAGTTTCACTGTAGCTAATAACTAACTTGAGCTGTCATGTGTTTTGCAGTTTATTACAGACATCGCTGCCACCATTGATGAAGCTAATTTCAAAGACCCTAAAACTTTGAAAAAGATTCTTCATCCTTATAATCCAAAGAAAAAAGATTCCTGCTATACGGTGCAAGGAACCTATGAGGAAGTAGAGGATCTTTTTAAAAAATTGCAAGGAGAACACACTTCAACTCATGTCAAATCTGTGGATGTATCTGCAGCTGTAATGGCCTACATTGAGAAAAAATGTCAAAATGAATTATCAAAAATTCGGGGAAACAGTTTTGACATTGAAACACAACCTGACCTCAGAACAGTACAGAATAACCCCAAAGGCACAGTACAGGTAACTTTAAGACCATGCCACCCCTCCATATCTCTTGATCGTGCTAACATGGTCAGACAGAGATTCATCACATTCTACCAGAGAACTGCCTCTGACCTGCAGGTCAAAACTATCCCTGTGAGTCCACATCAGAAAGACGACCTGCAGAAGAGATTTCCACACCTGCTTTTTCAAGCCAAACAAAACAATATTGAAGTAACAGGGCCTTTCATGCACATTTCTCTACTGATGGAGCGCCATTTGCAACATACATCGAGTTCAAAAAAGAGCCCAGTGCACAAAGGTCCAGCAGACAGTCGAAGCAGCAGAACCTCAGGTCCTTCTCCTAGACACAGCAAAGATTGTGAAGATGAACTGTGTCCAATATGTATGGATTCAATAGAGAGAGCAAAGAAAGTGAGCCTTCCATGCAAGCACTCATTCTGTAGAGACTGTCTGAAAACAGCTTTTGACTACAAGCCTGTTTGTCCAACATGTGGAGAATTATATGGCACTTTGACAGGGACACAGCCGGATGGTGGCAGAATGATTGTCAACACAACCAGTTCATGTCTGCCTGGATATGAGAAATACAGAACAATAATCATTGAATATCACATTCCAAGTGGTATCCAAAAGGTAAGACTCCACAACACTGAATGAATTGAAATTCACATTTCAAGCTGTATTTTGACAACATAATCTTAACTTTAGCTTCTTCTGGATACTTCTGAAGCTTACCGCTTCATCTTACCACTGTTTCTAACTTTTATTTAACCAAGTAAATGCTTGTATGTTTACTTATATGTTCAAAGGGTTTAAAGTGTTTTACAATAAAGGCATGAGCAGGATAGTCCAAATAAATAAAAAATTAACATTTATAACACAGAATTACACAAAAATGATTTGAAAGCATGGGAGCAGTAGGATTGAATTGGTCATGTCAAATGTAATGGTAGTTTCCTATTATTAAGATTTGGACACAAAGATATTTGACGGAAATTTGACTTGTTTGTTTCTCAATAAGAAATGATTCACAACAGAACATAAAAGGAACAGCTTTAGGCAGATAAATCCCTACTGTCTGTCTGCAGGAGGAGCATCCAAACCCTGGTCAGCCATATGAAGGTGTGTCGCGTACTGCCTATCTTCCAGACTCCACAGAGGGCAGGAGGATCCTCAAACTGCTGAGGCGAGCCTTTGATCAGAAACTCATCTTTACTGTTGGTCGGTCCACTACCAGTGGAAGGAACAATATAGTCACATGGAATGATATTCACCACAAAACCTCAACACATGGGGGACCCACACAGTAAGGAGTCTTATTTGCCAGTAATGCATTCAATAAACAATGAATTAGTATGGTTTCTTTCTTTGTTGTACAAATGTACATTTACAGTAGCATGAAAATTTCATGGTTTTCTCTTTTCTGCATTAATTTGTCATCACATGTGATCTGAACCCTGATCTAAGTCAAGAGTATTAACAAATAATAATGTGCCTAAGGTAATTACGCAAAAAAATCTGATCTTCCATGTCAGAACAACCATAAAAACCTCACAGTGCAAGTGGAAAAAGTATGTGATCTCTTTGAATAATTACCTCAAAAAAGCAAATTGAAGTCAGGTGTTAGCATAAGTTAGAGAGATACTTTGATTTACATAAAGAGATAAAAAGTGATGTCAAAGACTTCACCAATCGGTTAGGCAAACTGTGGCTGAACAATGTGCAGGTCTGATTCACAGCTACAGGAGGCACCCAGTTGAGGTTATTGCTGCAAGGGTTCACATACTTCTTCCACTATCACTATGAAGTTTTTATGGTTGTTCTCAATAAAGACATGAAAGATCAGAATTTTTTTGTGTTTTTATTTTAGGTACATTATATTTGATAATGCTCTTGACTTAGATGAAGATTGGATCACTTTTAATGACGAATTAATGCAGGAAACCATGAAATTCCAAAAGTTTCACATACTTTTTCTTGCCATTGTTTACAAGTGAAACTCATTATTGTGACTGAGCTGTAATCAGAGCAGAAGCCTGATATTAGTTTAAGGAGGCACTCTGTGGGGCTTATGTCCCCTGTTTCCAAAATAGCAGCAATACTGTAAATATAAATATAATAATAATAATAACATTATTTTTATATATATATATATGTGTATGTGTGTGTATATATGTGTGTGTGTGTATATATAATCCAAATGATTATTGGCAGATGACTAATTCAGTGGTTAACTGAAATAGGCTTTAATGTCAATCATCTCTTTTAGCTTTTAGCTCAGGCCTCTGGGTTCACTGCTGAATGCTATGTGTAGAGGTGATAGACCTGTGTAAGCCTGTGACAGATCTTGTGACACCGCCCCACCCCCGGTTTTGACAGTATGTCAGGAGGTGCTGATGACCCTTGACATGTGTGATTGTATAAAACGTGTCTGTAATGAAATTACTGATGCAGAAAGAATTCATTTTAAGCACAGTGTTAGCAAATTAAGCTCTGTCGTTTCACATGACATGAGAGCTGGAACACTGCAGCCCCAGCATCCATCCCTATCTTATTTGTATGAATAACCTAAATATTATACTACATATACTCTACAGCGTATACCCTGCCCTGCTTTTACTGGCTGTATACTGTGACGCCTGGTTTTGAGGTGCATTAGTAACATCAACCTGTTTTCTTTTCTCAAAGCACTAGTTCAAAAGGGCACCATGGAATTCGATTAATTAATAATTATTTTAAATAATAATTACTTTTTCTCTGATTTATTGATCAAAATTGGGGTGTTTTTTTCAACAGCCCTATTTTATAAATTTTGTTTTGCATGAACTTACTGGATTTGGTGCCAGGAGCACATTGCTAAAAAGTTGGACAGGGGAGTCAAATAACTGGAAAAGAGACACATTTTATAATTTCACTATCTAATGCCAGCATCCCAACATTGGAAAGGGAACTGTCATCAGTTATAAAGTTGTCCATATGTAGTGACTGAGTTTCAGTGATTGTGTTTGCAGCTATGGATACCCAGATCCTGATTATCTCAGTCGTGTTCAAGATGAACTGAAAGTCAAAGGAATTGAATGACTCGCTTTAAGGTTGGTATTGAAGCTCAAATCTTATCTCATCTCAGTAAAATAAAGAATATATTGCAGGGCACTTAAACGAAGGCTTTGAAATAACACCACCTTACAATAGTCACATATATTTTTTCTATACATATTAATAATTTATCATTCTTTATTCCTTCTTGAATTATGGACTTCTGTTTAATTTATGGTTAAATTACAAAGCACTTTATTTAAACAAATGTCTCCTTGGGTAAGATTGTAAGTTGCTTTGGATAAAAGCCAAATAACTAAATGTAAATGTACCATCTATCAACATATAGCTACTGGTTTACTTGTTGGGGTTAAAGCTAATGAGGTGCATGTGTGGTGAGACAGAGAGCTAACTGAACTAACTGTAAAATGCTATGCTATTACATTACCATTAAATCTCTCAGCTGTACCAGCTGCAACTCAAAAAGCTGAATACTGTTAAAAATATTTTTGTAATATAATTCAAAATGTTAAATTCATATATTGACTTATTGAGTCTTTCACATCGCAGTGGAGGAATTTTAGCCCGCTCTTCTTTGCAGCATTGTCCCAATTCAGCCACATTAGAGGATTTTTAAGCATGACGGACCTGTTATAGGTCCTGCCACAGAACCTTAATGCCACTTAAGTAGAGACGTTGACTAGGCATCTACCTTATATTGCTTTATGTATTTATAGAGCCATACAGAAGTGGATTGCTGGTATGTTTCAGATCATTGTCCTGCTGCATAACCCCAGTGTGCTTTAGCTTCAGTTTAAGCACGCTTAGTCACGCTGCAGTTCTTTAAGAACTTAAAACCAAAAAATATAACAATTGAACTTTGGAATTAATTTACCAAAAAAAAAAAAAAAACGCGTGTAACTTTTTCATGATATTCAGACTTTTTGAGTTGACTTTTTTAATCCATGGGATGTCTTGAGTTGTTACCTTAAAACCAGTTGAGCTCAGCTTGCTCTGTCCTGTTTCACCTGCCAAGTTTCTCTTCTCCAGTCATCAACTTGGTGTTGGTTTCAGTTAATTTAACTAAATAAACCAAATACTTTGGCGACAGTGATTATCATTTACTTTCTGTCCAGATTCTAATTAAAGTTGGTTGCTATATTCATGCACTGCTCTGTTCTCTCTATTCTCTAACAGGAGGAGGATAACGTTCCTGAGACCATTCAGACAACAAAACCAGCTACAATCCAAAATATTTGGTTTACTGTTGTGTGTACTTCACTTTTTTCTGATGAATTGAACATATTTCTGCCCTGAAGTTGAGAAAATCCATGTGTTTTTTTGAAGAGGCCTCCCTTTAATGCAGTGCTTCTCAATTATTTTCTGTTACCCCCCTCTCAAGAAGAACTAAACATTCACGCCCCCCCTCCCCCGCCACATAACCTACCGCTCTCTCTTTCTTTTTGTCCCTGTTATATTATAATTATAATAATATTTTTCTTTGGTGACTCTTGAGGGTTTGTTCACTACACTTCAAACCTCTAGCTCTGTGCAGTGCGCATACGCACCTATTCAAGAACGGCCAAAAAGCAGGTTTCCTGACGTCAGACCGACCCCCCCAGCATCGCACCCCACTATTTGAGAAGCACTGCTTTAATGGATTAGCAAGTGATATATGGGCGACTGTTTGTGTATAGCTGTATATATATCTATGTATAAATCTATACACAGAATGCTACACACGTACAATGTATTCACCATCTTGTAATAATGGTTTTGACACTAACAGTACTTTAGACTAATTACCTCACAGTAATTACAAATTCAAGTATACAAAGTATTTGATGAAATAAATATTCCCTTTGATCATGCCATTATTTAGTTGTAGTCATGTTTAGCTGCAACAAGTCAGCAATGGGTCTAAGTAACTCATGCCAACAGTATGCATTGTTATGGAGAGAGGAATGTGGGAATAATCATGCCATGTAGAAAAATACAAGACTGAGGGCTGTGTTCACACAGTTGTCGGTTGTTGGTAGTCTTTAGTCGATGCATCACTGTTTTTAATAAATAACCTTACAGTACTCTGACAAGCGTCTCGTCAATTATATTTTCATGTGAACACGCAGTACTGCATTTAAAATGTAACTTAAGTACCTAAATATTAACACAAAACATACTTGGAGAATAAAAGTAAAACTCTTTATGGACAAAAATATGATATTGGTGTCTGGTGACTATCATGACTATCATGTTCATAACTACTGCTGCTGCAGGTATTTGAAGGCAGGTTTTGAATCTAATTATAATTAGATCGTATAAGATTTAAAAGAGCAAAAAACGGAAAGATTGAAGTAAAATAGAAAAGTGGCAATTGTCCAATCAAAAGGGAGTCTCAAATGGTGCAGTACTTAAGTAAATGTTTTTACTTTCCACTGTGGACACACTTGTTCAACTTGACATGAGAGGCAGTTGTCACACATCCCAGACATTTTGTTTCTTACTTGTTATTCATCAGTGTTAACAGAATCTATGCCCATGCTGAGTTTCATGTTTATAATTAAACTTGTCCCATAAATTCTGTGTACACCCACTGAGATAACCTCATAAAGTCAATAATTTAGGTATGAGCTAAACCTGAGGCCCCACATGGGATAAAGAAGTTGTGTTTAAGGTCCACAAGCTTCAAACAAAACTTTAAATCAGTTATATGATTAGGCACTTCCAAAACTCTTGGTTTATTTTCTAGGGTGGAAAAAAGGTACACAGACTAGAGGTCCCTTTATTTAGATAACATATAATCTCTCATTCAGTCCACAATAGGTGATCTTCAGATGCAGAAACCTCTCTGTCACCTCTTCTCCTTTCCCCATATCCACTGACTAATCACTTCCAGCCCTTTGCTACATACAATTTCAGAAGGAGGCCATCTGTAAATAAAGCAATGACTTTCACAAAACCTATAAGATGGAGTAGCAAAAGTTAAAACAGACAATAGTTAAACAAATGTGGGGGGAAAATTAAAAGTTGAGGCAATCTGAAATTAAGAGCATGGTATGATTGACAGTGAAAAGGCTTTGTTGGATGTTTTAGAGCACAACGTCCAACATTTTGAACCATGATAGTTTGGAATGCTGACACTGCAATTGTGACAAAACGTCCTTTGACTTTGTGCCTGATACAAATACACAAGTATATACATCACCTTCTGGAATGAGAGCCCATCTTTTAAATCTTCTGCAGACCTTTGGCAAATGTTTTAGGCAATCCATCAGATTTGTCAAAGTTTAGTAAATGCAGTTGATTTATTTTGACAGCACTCACAAGTTACTGCACAGTACGACTGTCTGTACACAACGCATAAGCTGATATTTAGGAAATGCACTTAGTTGTCACTGAGCCTGCACTTGCATGAGAAGATCGGCATCTAATTTAAACCTATGAGTTCAATACAGTGACGGGTCTGGAATATGATTAGCCAAGGTTAGCGCAAAGATGGAAACAGGTGGGAACTGCTAACTTAGCTCCATCAAAAATGAAAATCTCACTTTCCAACTACTATGAAGCTGTTTGACAGATATTTGTATATTGTACTGGTGGTAAACCAGCTAACTAATGGGTTAAAAAGTAGTACAGGAGTCAAATCTCCTAAGTGAAGACAGGATTTTGAGATGTGTGGAATTTTGAAGTACAGTAGGAGTCAATAGCAGGTTCATCTATGAGTTTCTCAATGTCTAAATTAGACAATATATTAGATCAAATATATTTATGTGCATGAGCCAGTGGCTAACTGCATTCATGTTTGAGGGAGCAATGGTAGCAGCTGGTATCTGATGCAGTCATTTTAAAGCGACTAAACACACTGTGTACATATTTCACTGGATGTATTGAGTCAATGACTTGAAGGGCTTTTTTTCTGAATCAAGTTCAGTTCCTTACACAAACATCATAAATGCACTCCTCCTGCATTAGACCCCACACACTACTCCCAGCTTTTTCATTATACTTCATTTCACTAACAAGTGAAATCTACACCTCTATGAATTTGGCCAACAAAGGGAGCAGGCACTGATTGCTCTGCTTTCCTGAGTTTGTTGCTGCCATGAAAGGATTTAGGTGTTTTATCAATAAAGTATTCATTAACGTGCTCAGCTAACACAGCTGTGTGTGAAACTCATATTTCATTATGAATGAGAAACTCCTGACTGAGGATATATTAGCTTCACTTTTTATTACTCTCTTGCCATCCTCCTACCTTGCATTTCTATGAGCTGAGTGTCTATTCAGAAATTCGAGCCAAAACAACAAAAATCCACCATGTTTTGGCATTTCATTTGAGATTTTTGATAAATATTCAGTGAGGCTGAGATCTAAGTAAACGTCCTACAAGTCAGCTCTCTATCTACCTACAATGCATGTCTGAGCTTACTGAATGAATGACGTTCCACGTGACTCTAGGCCAGGAGGGGTGGAACATCAGACGGCACGGATGGCTCAGTGAGTTGCACTTATTTCCTCACAGCAGGAATATCCTCTGTTGGAATCCAGCGGGTAGCTGGGTATACCATCAAGTGTCATGATCTTATGACGTAGCTCATGTAGATACAGTGCAAACTTGCCTGCAGGTGTGAATAGTTGTCTCTGTGTGATATACTGGTGACATGTCCAGGTTGTACCATTGTGAGCTGCGACAGTTTCCTCTCTGCATCCCTGCACAGCAGGAGCAGGCAATGGAATATAATGGAAGGATGGGATGTAGGCATCAACCGAATATAAATGTTCACAGCATACACTACGTAGTAGGCTAAGACTTTTCGATGTTGTCTCCAGTACCTGATATAAAGTCAATGATCCTGTGACACAGAATGCATCGTATCCATACACTTCTGACACATTTGATAGAAGACATCTATTTAAAGTCACATCAGGATCATCAGCTAATCTGTCTTTCCTACAAAGTATTACTGCCCTGTACATGTATTTAAATGTGCACATCACATGGGTCAATGTAAGTTCTAAGGTGTGTGAGAATGGTACCTCCAGTTATCTGTGCCACACATACTGTGCCTCTAAGAAACTGTTTCAAAGACAGACCTAACAGAAAAGAAAGAGGATATGACCCAACACGTGGATTCTGGCCTCATCCATACCATCAGCAACCATTTTGTTCAAAGTTATGTAAAGTTTTTTTTTTTTTTTTTTTAGCAAAACCGAACAGAGAAATGAGACATGAGGGCGAAACAGGGCCATGAAAGATCAACAAGGACAGTCATCCAGAAGGAAAAGAAAATGAGGGAGGGAGAAGAGGGGTGTGAAAAGAGGGCAGCCCCTTCCAAAAGTCCAGGCAGGAGGTGGGTAAACTTTAAGTCAGTCAAGTCACCAGGTTGGGGCCAGTACTCCTACCCCAACATACAATGCCACTTGAAAGCCACAACGGCTTGCTGTCCTCTAGGGTAGCCTCATTTGGTAAAAGCAGCAACCACAGCCCACAACAGCTCGTTGGAGTTGGCCTTCATGCTCTCCCCCTCAGGCTCCAGTTCCAGCAGCTGCCGCACTCTCTTCATAGCCAGGTCGTATTGGTCATCTAGCAGCGGGGCAAAGGCATTTTCCAGGACATCTGATGAATGGGCTAAGTAGATGAGTGCAAGCAGTCGCTTGTCCATTCGATGCGGGTCATTTACCCATTTGTCAAGTACTGCCTCCTGAACCTTCTTGATGAGGCGCTGCTTGATGTTGTTGTTGGTCAGAGGATGTGTGGTCATGTCAAAGAGCAGGAAGTTCTGCTTCTCTGTAGTGAGGACGCCCTTTTCCACCAAGTTTTTGGCCAGCCGTTCACGCACATTTCTCAGTTGATAGTGAAGCTTCAGGGGGTTCCATGTCTCTCCTGAAGATAAAACAAAAACAGCTCATCACAAAAAGATGACATACATGCTCATCTATATTTATAACAAGTTGCTGTGACGAAGACAGTAGAACAGTATAAGCACTAGTATCTCAGGCGTGGAACAGTAGATACCCACGGTTCTACATGACATCACACAATTTATACCCAAAATGTGTCATAAACTCACAGAATCTGCTGAGTTTCATTACATGTTAAAGAAAAGAGAACAACAAACTCTAAACACTGTACCCTTTCTACCCAACAATATTATAATTACAAACATACACTTCTTGTGGTGTATACAGGTGCTGGTCATATAATTAGAATATCATCAAAAGGTTGATTTATTTCCCTAATTCTGTTCAAAAAGTGAAACTTGTATATTGTATTCATGCGTTATACACAGACTCATATACTTCAAGTGTTTTGTTTTTTTTGATGATTAGAACTGACAACTGAAAAACCCAAATTCAGCCCAGGCGAGATGCTTCAGACGCTGTCAGTTTTCAAGAGTTGCTTGACACAAGGAATGCAACAACTGAACCCATGTCTTGCATACGTCTGCATGTAGGGGTTCTTGAAGCACCGACTCCAGCTGCAGTCCATTTTAAATGAGTTTTGCTTCACAATTCTTTCCAGGATGCGGATATGCCTATTGCTTGTACACTTTTTTTCTACCACATCTTTTCCTTCCCTTCGCCTCTTTATTAATGTGCTTGGGCACAGAGCTCTGTGGACAGCCAGCCTCTTTTGCAATGACCTTTTGTGTCTTGTCCTCCTTGTGCAAGGTGTCAATGGTCGTCTTTTGGACAACTGTCAAGGCAACAGTCTTCCTCATGATTGTGTAGCCTACAGAACTAGACTGAGAGACCATTTAAAGGCCTTTGCAGGTGTTTTGAGTTAATTAGCTGATTAGTATTGGTCTTAATTAATATTCTAATTTTCTGAGACACTGAATTTGGGTTTTTTATTAGTTGTGAGTTCTAATCATCAAAATTAAAAGAAATAAACCCTTGAAATATATGAGTCTGTGTGTAATGCATGAATATAATATACAAGTTTCACTTTTTGAACAGAATTAGTGAAATAAAATCAACTTTCTGATGATAGTCTAGTTATATGACCAGCACCTGTATAGTAGCTCAAAACTAAGTTGGGTACAAATAGTATGATGCAACTTGGACCCATCACATCTATTTACAAATGTTTCACCAGTGTGGGGCTGTGGGCAGTGGAACTCACCACTGAGCAGTTCTATCCAGCTCTGCACAGTCTCTGGTGGCTGAGTGTCTTTGATGTGCTTTAGAGCTTCATCCAGGAGCACGTCACCTGTTGGAGCATCTGACTTACAAATTACCTGCAAATGCCATTTAGAATAGTAACAGCCAGTTAGAAGGTGTAGCTATCAGAGCACAGCTGCCGATATAGATGCAAAGTATCGTTTTCTTCAAACTCCTCAAACCTCAACTGATATCATTAACTGACATGCATGTGCTTTGCAGTTCAATCACTCAAATGGGACTGTACCTAAATTACAATTATATTATCAGGTAGAACAGGTCAAAGATATCCACTGAGATAAAACAGAAATGCAAGACCAGCAGGGGGAGAAAACTGAAAATCCAATTATTTATCACTGTAGCAAAACTGGAAGCAGCTACACATGTCCTACCTTCCTGGCCAGCAGACCTTTTCTTCTCATGCCACAGGCCTCCAGCTGAAGGCGTCCTCGCAAAGCCAGTTCGATCAACATGCACCCTCGCAACCCTGATGAGATACAGTCATTCCAAAACGAGGTGTAGCCCTAGATCATGGAAACACAGTGTCAGGATTCAGGCTGGGAGACCCTGAGACCCTGAAGATTTCCCGATGGTCAAGTTGATTATAAGAACACAGCACTCCATCGTAGTGTGACATAAAAGCAAAGTTGTGTGCTATGTCTAAAATGTTAAAACATTAATAATGAATACTTTATTGATCCCCCTTGGGGAAAAACTGCACCGTTGCATAATGTTTATTTGTTCCTAAGCTGTAGGCTGTGTGTAATTAAAAACTGTTTAGACAGACTACACTGAAAATATTTGCCAAGATTGAGAAAATATACAACTTGCTATTAAGCCTAACTGCATGAACAAGTTAAAAAACAAACCTCTGATCAAGGCATATAAAAACTAAAATAGAGCAACTAATGTACAGTTGTTCATTGTAATAATTTTCTTCATGTAATTTTGTTTGCTTTTACAGTTTTGGAAGGGCTGTGGATCTGCCACCTGTTGCAACCACAAGCACAAGTATAGCCTGTCACTTATCACACCTTAGTTCAAATGACCCAAACTCATAAATGCCTGCCTCTGTTGATAAGTGTGAAATCCTAATTGCTTCCACTGAGATTCAATGTGCTTAAAATACAAGACAGGAGACAGCACATGGGTTGTAAATATTTTGTAACTGGCATTGTATCACTTACTCCTTAGTCTGTTTGTTGACTGATAAGAGGCCACACAGCTAAAGTAACCTACAACAGCATATTAAGAAACCCACTGTGCGCCATTAGTCAGCATTCAACCAAACTCAACTAGCTATACACAGTAACACGTACACTTGGAAATCATTAACAGCTTTGTTGAATTTCACCGACTAATCGTTTTCATAACGAAATTCAACGTTGGTTAGTAGGGCTAGTAAGGTAAATACACGTAACGACTGCCACGAGATGATATTTGATTCGTTGATCATAACACAATATTCACTGAACCTACGTTTAAGTATTTTCGCTTAAATCAGCCCGATGTTCAGCGACGATGCCCATTATTGTTGTTAGCTATAGCTAGCATTATAGCAAACAAAGATGCTACACACTTACTAGCTCACGTTAACTATGTGTGCTAGGAACATACAGCTTTAGCCAAGGTTAGCTTTGCTAACATCCTACCGTCTAAGGTGAAGGTTTGTATTGGATTTACAGCGCTGTAGACCACAGTGTATCCGTCATTACCTCTCGGTCCTTCAGTCCTAACAGCAGCACTTCTTCCATCAAGGTGAGACGTGTTTCTTTGGAGTCTCCGGTATCGTCGTCTTCTTGCTCGTCTCCCCGCCGGGGCTCGTGTTCCTCCTGGCCGGACGGGCGGTCTTTGTCAGCGGCGTTGCGCGAGGCTTCAGTCCGCCTCTGCACGAGGCCTGAACTCCGCTGAGTCAAGGAAGTCATGTCTGCCGGCAAGTTAGCTAAACAACGACGAAAACAGCACGCCTCGGACTGCGCTGCCCGAAATGTCTGGTTCGGTTAGTTTCCGTCAACCATTCAGCAGTTACCGAAAATGATCTTTAAACTGACTACTGCGGTCCGAGTGCCCTGATCATCTGGATCACTGCTTCCCTTTCTTGACTTCCTCCGCAGCAATATAATGTGTATCTAATATGGCGCCGTGCAGTAAGTGTGCTACCGGACTCCTCCAGCAGGTGGAGGCCGAGACGACCGGAGCAGGCAGCTTGAACTTTGCTTAAATGCTACGTCAGCTCATTTCTAGAACAAATAACTACATTGACCTGATCCTAGGCTCTTTATCAAAACCCTCCTTATTACCAACTCATTAGTCTACCTAACAAGAAACCCTTCTTACAGTGAATGACACACAGTCTGATATTCACATATATTATAATAATCCCATTTTTAATTCAATCCAATTCAGTTTTATTTGTATAGCGTCAAATCACAGCAGAAGTTATCTCAAGTCACTTAACACTGTAAAATGTAAGACCTTACAAAATATAACTGTGTAGATAATTATATAGAAAACCCAACAACCCCACTGGGCGACAGTGGAGAGGAAAAACTCTTTAGAGGAAGAAACCTGCAGCCTAAAGAAGAACCATAACCCTAAATGTACTGTTTATTTAGTAGAGAGTTTAGACTTACATAGTATTTTTACGGCCCACTGCATAGCATAGATTGTAAGGTTGTCCTTTTATTTCAGTATAATTTCATTTTGAAACTGACCTGAATGTTTATTTCTTTTTTGTGCTGTTTTTCTGCACAGTGTTTTTATCATAGTGTATTTATGTTTTTCATCACAACATCAGCTGGGTTCGTATCTTGGTGCTGTTTTTATCTTCAGCTATTCTGAACGAGCCCAACAAAAAGAACCTAAAGTACTACACTAAGAAAACAACGCATTTGAAACAGAGACTTGACCTGGAACAAAAACAGCGCAAGTTAAATGTGTGACCAAGATTTATAAAGCAGAATGTATATGCATAGTTACATTCTCACTTACTTCTTATTCTCATTCTATTTGTTTTCACCTGCATAATGACTAATGTTGGCTATGATGGTTTCTGTATGGATATGTAGATACTGCATTTTAACACCAACTAACAATATCTACATTGTAAAATCTACATTTGAAAATCAATACATTTTAAGTGAACCTACATTTTTGAATGAAAGTTCACAAACTTCTTTGAAACATTTTCCCTTTGTATTTCTGATTTATATACATACACGTATAGTCATGAGTCTACATTTTAAAGGTATCTGCCCTAGGCCTGACACCTGGAAATTGACGCTCAATTGAACAGAAATACTGGAAAGAAGACGGACACAATCTTAAGTAAAGTCAGAATGTCAGCACCTTATTGGTAGTTCATCGTTGTGATCAAGCAATAAAGCAAAAGTTTAATAAACAGTGCCATAATGTTTCTGCTGACTGGCATTCACCATATCCTTAACAGGGTTATATAAACTTAACAAACTAAACTTGGTTCGATTTGGTTTGGCTCATTATCCTCTTAATTTCTAAAGTCCCCCAATTTAGGACAACTGAGAAGCATTTAGCAAACAGTGTGAAACAATGCACTACACACTAGGCAAGTTTTAAAACTTAATTTGTGCTGTGTGCCATCTTTATTTAGTCTTCACCAGTAACCTACAGGTTGATATTTAGCCATCTTAACAAATATCACAAGTGTTCCCTTTACTATGACACCAAACGTATTGGTGGTTGCAGAGATATAGTCATGTCATAATATACTCATTTAAGTGATATACTCTGAGAAACCATAAGCTGTCACTGAAACTGAGTATCTGACACTGGACAGTATGTTTCTGTACAGAACCCTTGATAATCTTCTGATTACACATTACCCTGCACATGTAGAAGACACACCTGTACCTCAGGCATGATCCTCTTTTTATTTCTCACGTGTGAATATACCTTACTTCCTAAAAAGCCCAGCTTTAGGGACATTCTCTCAGAATCTTTATGGTTTGTCAACATGTCTTTTAGCATCATTTTTTATATATCTCTTCTAAAGTTGTCTCTCTCTAGGTTTGCTTCCACTGACCTCAGTTTCCTTCAGAAAGCCACATATGATCACTGGACATTACCTTGATCTCGGATCAGCTTGTATCTGTTTTCAAGTTTCCCTTGGTCGTTTTTCCACTATTTGAACTTTCCGTGTGTTTAGTTTTCCACTTGCAGCCCAGTCCTGGGAGGCTGGACGCAGTCCCGTGGTCCTTAAACCTCTTAATAATATTAGCAGCTGTGGTCACAGACATATAAAGCAGCTTGGAGATGATCTTGTCTTTATTCTGAATATGATCTGAAATTATTTTCTCCCTTTCCTCCTCTTCTGTTCTTCATCTTGCCCATGTTTAGGTAAATGCAATGATACCAAACAACACAATGATGAGTTTTATCCCATTTAAATATGCCGAATCACTAATTAAAAGAGTTACTACAACATATTTACCAACTGTAGATAAAATATGCTTATAATATCACTAGAGGCCACTAGCTTGTAGCCATTTCTTCTTCAATCTTTAAAAAGTCCTCCAGAAACAAACACTGTTTAAAACCATATTTCATGCATGTCTGAGCACAAACACATTCTGTTGAGTGTGTTCCAAACCAACAGGTGGCAATATAACCCTAACCATAAAACTATGTGGGCCAGTCAGAAGCATTATAGCTTACATATTCTTTGGCACTGCACCAAAAAAAGTTGTAGTGCATATCTGAAACACAACTTTTAGTCAACACAGTGGGAGAGTAACTGTATGTGTATGTGTAAGCCCTATAAACATAAAGATGTCAGTTGACAGTTAATAATTGTTTTCAGCTAATGTGGATGCTGAAGCCTTGACTTCAATTAATCAAAGTCAGAGTTAATTTCTTTGCATGAAGACACCGCTGAAAACCAATTTTCTGAAAATCTTCACCCTGGAAGGTGGTTCCTAAACCCCAGTTTGTGTGGATAAAAGGCGTAGAAAACACGTAGAAAAAGCTACATTTAAATAAAATGTGTATACATGTCGACCAACGCAATTATTTTGCTCATTGCATTTTATATCTTTGTAGAATAAACAGGAATTTCGATATTTTGATTTGCATTTGTCTTCACTTTTCTGTAATGTTTCTCAAACTTTCAGTGACAGACATAGGCCCAAATATAATTCAGAGGGAATTCAAATATAAACTTTACTGTCATTGTTCGAGAAAGTACAATGACTTTTTCTGCGCTAACTTGAGATAAGAAAAAATGAACATCAAATAAATACACACAAACAAGCACATTTCTCCTAAGGACCTGAGTAAAAAACAAACAAACAAACAAACAACAACAAAACCTCACTTTATCAGAGCATTACTTTGACTTTTACTCCACCATAATTAAAAGGGTAATATTGCACTTTTTACTCAAACAGCCGCTGAAGTTAATCCACTTGTTACTGTTTGCAAATGCAGATTGCATTTGGTTTCACACAGTTCTAACATAGATCTTCACTATTTATTACTATGACTTGAAATTGATTTACCATTTTTACACTCAGCATCAACTTCAATAATAAAACTAATACAAGCAGATTTTAGATTGTGTTCTGAAAAAAGAAAAAGAATGTAAAATGACACTTTTCCTTGCAGTAAGTGTACTTGAGTAGCTACTACCAGCTCTGGTGGGGATACTGCGCCAGCTCACTGATCCCGGGTGGGGGGCTGGCTGGACGGCAGCACACAGTAGGCTGTCTGTGGGGAGGAAGTGGTGTCTGGGCGGCGGAGTTCGGGGCAAAACAGCCGCCTCAACAAAATGTGGACACGCTGACTCCGCCCTCCGCCTGCAGCCGAGAATAGGGCGGCCGATCGGCGTGGAGGCTCATCTGTTTCCCAAAGCAAATCACACGTACCTGTGGAGAAAGAAGAAAGCAGAGCATCAAAGAGCCCAACCGGAGAGTAGCCCCCTTTTCTGGGATGTTTTTCCTGCGGTGGATGTGTGTTCAATGAAGTTTCCAGAGTCTGGAGCCACTTTTTTTTTTTTTTTTTTAATCCAAGCTGTGCGTAAATCCAGCTTGATGCGCGGATCGAACCGTTAAAACGCGTCCACAAGTTGTGAACGTGTCTTATTGATGTGTTTAAACTCCGACAGCGTGGGACAGCCCAGTGTTTTCAGCTGGACCTGGAAGCCTGCGAACTGCAGGATCATGTAGCCCAAAGGTACGATGTGCTCCCTGTAATGTACTGACTGACACGTTGTGGTGCAGCCTGGTCGTACTGTCAATGTAATTATAGTACAATGTAAAAGACCAGTCAATATGCGACCAGCACAGGGGGGTCTGGCTCCCACTCTCTGTGTGGAGACACTGCTCCTGAGCACAGTGCCAGTGTGTATGTGGGATTCACGGCTTTATTATGAAGCAGCTATTTGACCTTTGTTGCCTGTTTGTGAGGGCAGCCTGCAGACAGAACAGATTTCTTCACACCTCTTGCCTCAGTTCAAGTGATTAGTGATATTTTGTCAACAGCACACTCAGAAACACAGACTTAGATTATTCTATATTCTGTATGTGTTTGAATGAAAGGGAATAATCCTGCTCCAGAATGCACATGATGATGAACCAGTTCACTTTCTCCCTCCTGTTTGGGCCCAGCCCCTCCGCACATCTGTCTGTCACACTCACATTGTTTGTCCTCTCGTGTCTCATGATGAGAATGAAAGGAAGGTGAAACGCTCTCCTACGCTCCGGCTGAGGAAACCTCTGCTCGCTGTCATTCCACTCACTGTTCTGTCTCAAGCTCTTCTGAGTAGAGCTTCGCAATGACCTCACTGTGAAATAATGTGATAGCTTTTACATGGACGGGCTGCCATCCACACTGCTCTGATCGTTCCCAGACTACCACCACACTGCGTGCTGCTCTGCCTGGTGCCTGTGCACAAATGTTCCGTCTCCAGACTCATACAGCACGGTTCTGCTCTGTTGAGTCTGTGTCACCATCTTCGGTGAATCATGGGCTTCACTAGAGTAAAGAATATTCAGTTTGCTGATGCGACACTGTGGCTTCAATGGAAAATAGAGACATCGCAGTGTTAAAATAGATAAGGAAATGGCAGAAATAAGTTCTTTTATGATAATAAAACTGAAACAGAAACATAGAAAAGCACTGGTCTTTACTGCACTGGATGTGATTTTAAGCTTTGGCTGTTCTGCACTCAGGTTGTGAGAGTGTGTGTGTTTGTGTGTGTGTGAGAAAGAGAGAGAGAGAGGAATGGAAAGGTCAGGAGGAGAGTTGTGATATCAGAACACTGACAGTACTAAACTCTTGTAGCTGACAGAGTTGGAGTGAATCAGGCATGGGTTAGGTGTGTGCTTAGGAGATAGAGTCAGATTTTTTCATGTCTATTATAAAACAATAGTGAGGTGGTCATATAAACAATCAAACTGGCTTTGCTTCCTCCCTGTCAAATCTCTTCCTAATATACTTCCAGTGAAAGAGATGGGAGCAAAATTGCAACATGGATTATAAAGTTCAAGTTAAATGTATAATGCTCAGACTTTCTTAGTCCCAGTGTTTGAATTTCCTTATTGTTTCTGTCTATTCTCTGCAGCTCAGTGAGGAAACACTAAGACAAATAACAGGGTGAGTGGGTGACTATATCATAAATTCTAGTGATAGATAGATGATCCATTTCACACACGTAAATATGAGTTCATATGAAATTACGGCTCGTGTGACCCACTCCTGTTAAGATGGAAGAATATTCATTCATTGACTTTTGATATAGTCGTATGCAGTCGTTAGTTAGTTTGAATCGTTCTGTTGTGTTGACAGCAAAGAAGATCCTTTTCTGAAAGGATAGGGATCAGGAACCTGCAGTTCCTACTGTGGCTACAGTACCTCTGATCACCTCCTCATTACCGTTCGTCTTTAAATACCCGTGACATTTCGTTTGGCAGCTGCATAGAAATGTAACATTTCTATAAGCATCAGCATCATAGACAGAACATTTTGATCCCAGATAAAATATTAGATGAGTAAAATAGATCCCTGTACTTCAACCACCTCACATTCTCACTTTTATATTCTGTAGTGTTTCCAAAATGCTAATTCACACAGATTCAGCCTGAGGTAACACAAATGAACATTAAGCTTAGGGTGAAATTGTTTCAATTTGAACTTGACTCAGTTCTCAATCGGTGTGCTTTACAACTGCAAGAGGGTCATAAAGTCAGGAGCAACATGAGAGGACCTGCAGGACAGTAACAAAGTTCAGACAGGTGGCAATCACATAAAAACAGTTAAGCTATAATCAGGTGAATCAGTCTGTGTTTATTTGGCTTATTTGAGTTTGCTGGGAGGAGTGATGTGGGTTGTGAAGTCTGATGCCTGCAGGGACGATGGCAGTGTAGCTGCACAGCATTACACATTGTGGCTGTCACTGAATGTACTCAGTGTGTCCTGCAGAGGGTGGGAGGTTTTGTCCAAGACATTCAACAGTTTGGCAGTTTGTGACTTCCTCTACAAAGAGCCAGAAAACCCCAAACTGCTATCAAAGTTGGGAATAAACCTCCCCCACCTTTTTAAAGGTGAGCTTACCCTTCCAGTCTACAGAGAGTCAAAAAACACACACGTGGTAACATCAGCAGCTTAAGTCACTTCTTTTCCTTCATGATCTGTTTTTAGAGCTCAAAGGGAAGAAGGGTTACGTAGTTTAGTGGGTTCTAAACCTGGTCCTGATGCACCCTGTCCTGCTTGTTTTCCAGTTATCCCTGACCTGCCCACAGCTGATTAACTGGATCAGGTGTGTTCAGTCAATCTGAAGCTGCAAGATTCTCAGATAAGTGAGAAATAGGGAGACATAAAGTGAATTGGTATCCTCCAGCTTCCTATTGACTGAACACACATACAATAAACACACATTTCCAACATTTATAAACATCCATTTAATAAAATCTACAATCTTGCAGCACGGCATCTTGATTTGTGATTACAGCATCATTAAACTTCTTATGATGCGCTTTGAGTACCAGTTAGGTAGAAAAGCGCTATACTGTATAAGTGCAGAGCACTTGCCATTTATGCTTGGGTTTTGTCTTTTGTTTGTTGTGTTTAAGGTTAGAGGAACACTTTTTAGACAAAATCTGACATAGTACTGGCTCAACTTGACTCAACGTAACTGTGGTTGGTTTTGATAACAGCTCCTTCATTTTTCACTGCTATTAGCACCCCCTCAGTGGAACTGGTAATGGCAGTCTTCGTCCTCTTTTTCTTTGAGATAGCCTTTGTTTCAGAGACTGACGGCAACTAGACAAACAATTGCTCAATTTTCCTAGAAACAAATATTTTTCAACCTTTATCCTTGGGATGAAACAAAGGTAAACATGATTCAACGTGTAGTGTAATGCATATTGATGATCATCAATATTTTTCAATATGAAAAGAATCTATCCTGAACATTTTTGGTCAGTACTGCAAAGAGACGTCACTCTGCTGCCAGTCTGTGAACACACACTAGGCTGTTTGTGGCCACCTGATGCACACTATAGAAAAAACTGTTGTAGTCACAGTAGAATGAATGTACTGAGGTAAAAAATTCCCTACTCTGCTCCTGGACACAATTAGCCCGCTCCGCTGTCTCTGCATGGTGCTCACATAAACTGCTGACAGCAGCTTGCCATGGCCTGAAACAATAAGCACCTCTAATCCCTAGCATGTTCCAGTGCCCCTTGTCCAGCCTCAGAGCCCAGAATCCATTCCATGTCCTGTTATAAAATGTCCCGTTGCATCCAACATCTTCTAAAATATTGATTAATCACTTACCTTTAAACGTCATCTTGACACAGACTCTATTGGGTAAAACTTGTCAGCGTTAACACTGGACTGCTTCACTTGCAGTGCTGCTCACGCTTCCTCTTTTGTGTGTATTTAGTATTTCCTCTGTCCCTTGACTTGTAATTGATTTGAGTCATTGTCTTACTTTTTCCAGAAGGGAACATTCGAGTGTCTAAATATTTTTATCTGACTCTAGGATGGATTGCTAAGAGGAATTCTGTGATGCAGTCAATTAAGTCAGTGAGTTACTTAGCTGATTCAAAGAGATATTGATGCTTGTGATTGGTGTAGTTATCAGTGCTAATGTTGAATTTAATAGTGGTGGTATTTACTATGGGGGAGGCCAAGAGTGTGACCTGAAAAGCACAGATGTGTTATTGCTGTTTTTCTTTCATGGTTACCACTGGTAGCATCCTGGGACTGATCCCTGTCCAAATGACTCCACACATGTACACGTGTTGGGTTTGTCTCCAGTATTCCATAGATCCATTATGGATGAAGCTTAGAGTTGTAATGCTCTGCATGCTGTGGTAAAACCGCAGTGGTGTACCGCAGATTGCTCTTCATAGAGCAAAAACTGCATAGAATAAACAACTAATCATTAGGCAGTAGGCCTTTATATGGCCTCGGCATTATAGTCTCTCATCATCTAATCAACACTGCTTTTACAGTAGTTGCTATTTGGATCTAGTACGGTACTTTAAATCTTTAAGATTGTTGGCTTCACCTTTTAAAAAACCTAGAAAATAACAGTTGTGAAATGCATTAGAAAATGTGCTGCTAAATTGATCATGTGTGGCCGTGACGGGAAAAGTAATCCTCTGCTTGGAATGACATATCTAATCATCACCTGGTGGCATTAATGTTGTGGCGGACAGAGGTCAGCATGGGCGCTCTGATCAGTCTGTGGCTACACCTGTGATGCACTACGCGTTCTGACACCTGTCAATCATGACCAGCACTTTCTTAAGCTGACCCTTGCGCACCACGACTTTAAAACCACCAGGTGGATTTAATGCTGCAGCAGTGTACACGTACATGCAGCGTTTGTTATAAAACAGATACAATCCTCTTATTGTAGAGTGAAGTCATCCCAAACATGGTGACTAAAGTGTGCAGACTACAGCTGACCTCATGGGTGTTGTTTCCTCCTTTATCTTCTAACAATGTGACATTTTGGATATACTGAAATGGGGCTTTTTCTAATCTTTGGCCATATGGTGCCTAGGAGGAGTGCAGGATAGAGGGGGAGGGGTGGGATGAGACAACTAGGTCAGACTGAATCAGAACAAATAGTGGGAAACTAATCCTTGCTGCCAAACTATAAGGTGGAGAATCCCGTTCACTCGCTGAGTGTGCACATCCTCATGATGGAGCATCACACTTAGGGAGTAATAGAAGGACTTCTAAAAGTTTAAAGAAAATTAAAGATGGGATGGAAGCAGATATCTACTTTTGTACACATGTAATAACTTAAGCATTGCGTAAAGAATGCAGTGCATTGTTTTTCTTTTCAAACTGGATGGTTTATATTAGACATTACTGGGGCTGGAAGATATGATTAAAAATGATCACAATATTTATTTTCTTATCAATTGATATAGATATTATAATGATGATAATGACATACCATACTTTATTACCTTCTGTCAACACTGCTGTAATCTGTCATTTTTTGATCTTTTGCAGTAAACTAGGCTATTACATAAGTGATATCACTGTGTTTGTTTTGTTTTTGTTTTGTTTTGTTTTTGTTAAAAGGCAGCTCACTAGAGATTGGACACTATCAGGTCAGTTGTTGATGTGGTGGTATCACACTGGTTGTTTACCCAGCACCACTTGCTGTCTTGCATTGTGTGTGTTCTAGAGGATGATACTGCTTCGTCTTTGTGGGAACATGCTTCTGACACAGTCTGTAGTAGCTGACACTTCTCGGCCGGACTTTAACTAGTCAGTATATTTTCACACCTCCTGCTCCTGACGCACTGCTGTGCACAACTGCAGTAGTTGATACGGTCTGAGCCATGCACCTCAACCTAAAATCACTTCGCTGGAACTTTTCCAGTTACATGATTGGTTTCTGTGATTTCTGGTTCATGCCTATTTTCTTTATCATTGTTTTTTGTGTTTTCTGTCAAAACATGGATGAAACAGGTTCATTTGTTCACTCATCCTCACTGCCAGTCTACTACAGGCTATGAAACACAATGTAAAAGTTTTTTTTAATTGTAAAAGCCTTGATTCATGATGTTGACATTAAGGCTAAAAAGTGTATCTATCAGTTATTTGCACAGTGCAATCCACCCCTGTGCTCAGGTAAATCTTTGGCAGAGTCTTGCGCTGGTCCAATTTCGCTCTCACAAACCTCTGTACTGGACCCAGTCTCTAAATCAAAGCTGCACCTGACCTGACTAATTAATGTAAGAGCTGGAGCCTACACTAACTTTAGTTAAAAGTCGAAATCAGTATTTTTTTATTTATCGCCACTTTGACCACCAGTTGTTGTCACTGTTGTGACTGATCAGTGTCTCATCCAGGCTGTTGGCTTTTTCAAACTGTCCCTGTCAGGATGGCTTGTCCCATTCATATGTGCAAAACACTTTTGTAATGCAAAGTGAGACAAAGATACCTAAATTTGTGCCACTTATCTGTCCACTGTCGACATATTCAGTCAGCCAGCTGCATTCTCAATTATGAAATAATAAACAGACCCAATCAAAGAAAAACTGCCCTTTTTCACTTTTACTTTCATTCTCATATTTCACACTGCTACCTGTCAATCAAGTTTTTACAAGCAATTTGATTTTAAGTTTCTTACCTGTGTCAAATTGTTTTTTTTTTTTGGTATCCAACCTGGTGTAGGACTCTGATCCTTAGAATAAAACAAAACAATGATTTTGCTTACTTTTCCCATATTGGGGGTGTTTTATAGTGGCTGTTTTCAGTAAAAATAAAAAAATATATTTTAATAGAATTTATATTTATAACATTGCAGTATGTAAACCGCTTCTCCTGATGACTTTATGAGAGAGGTACAGGGTTCAAGTGAACCATTATATAAAAAGTGTGTGTGTTAGCCCATAGAATTTGTATATGATGTCAACATTTTATCACTGTCTCCAAACACAGATGTATTGCATTTGAAATAAATGATAATGTCAGTGATGGGCGACAGTGCTGCTGTATTTTCTGTTAATCTGTATCAAAGCGTGCACTTCTTTAATTGTGTTACAGGTGTTGAGCCAGAGATTATGTGCTGTGGGGGAAGGGCTCCATTTAGAAGGATTTAGGTCGTTACTGAAAATGTCATGTTAATACTGTTGTTGTTGTTGTTAAACGGATGTGTGTCAGCAGTTGATGAACTGGTTTAGTTCCTGTCTCTCCTCCTCATGATCAGAAGATTACAATTTAAAGCCTTTATGAAAAGACTTGACCTACCAAACTCACAGTAGGGGTTTGGCAATCTGGGTAAAAGATCATATCTCAATCAGAGTCCCAATCCACAATCTCGGTTCTCAATTACCAGGTACTGTACGTGACTGAAGGTCCTAATTCAAAACCAACAATTGATCTGTCACTCTGTTCACTGCAGTTACAGCTACAGGAAAACTGTGGTGGTTTGACGGTGATGCGTCTTTCCCTGTAAACAATACTTGGTTTATAGACAGCATGGTTGTGTTAAATAGTAAATGGTCTGCGCTTATCTACCTAACTGGTACTCAAAGCGTTTTACACTGCGTCTCATTCACCCATTCGCACACACCGATGGCAGAGCTGCTATGAACCTGATCTGACTCACTGGGGGCAACTTGGGGTTCAGTATCTTGCCCAAGGACACTTTGGCATGTGACATGGAACCATGGAATTGAACCACCAATCCTATGATTGGCAGATAACTGCTCTACCTATTGAGCCACAGCCACCCCGAGGTTGTGTTCAAGCCTGTTTTTTCACCAATTTCCACACACAAACACACCAGTTTAATTTTGCCATCTGTCATCAATTTAAAACATTTTACACTAGTTAGTTAGTGACCTGCATGCTTTTTGGCATTTTAATCAACTACAACGACAGTCAGCGCAGTGTGGTGAATATTTCAGCAACAGGGATTTTGCAACAACATCATAATTTCTCACACTGCCAGTACTGTTTGTTTGGAAGCAGCTGCTGAGGATTAAAAAGTGACAGATGTAGAAAATGCACTGCCTTCACCAGGTCCAGATTTGTCTTTAAAGACTATTTTTAGTTTTAGGAGCGACTGTCCAACGTGATTAGAGATGGTCTTTTTAGAGATTCTGATGATGTTTTAAAGGAGTCTGAGTGAGAGCTACTTCCTCATTGTTCTCTGTCTCTTTGTTGCAGCAAAGTATCTGTTTGTTCAGTCCACGAATGATGAGCATGCATCTTTCTTCATCTATTAATAGCCATACAAGAATACACATCTGTGAGTGAACTACATGCTTCGTAAGGCTCACTCAGCATCTGTTATATTTTGAGAGCTTCATCCACCTTAGATTATACTATATTGTCACCTCTACTACTTTCTTGTAAACATACGCTTCCCAATCCAGCCCACAGTGGAGCTAGGGCCAGAACAGGGCAGGCCCTGTTTGCCTTTATTTGGAGTGTACAGGAATAGTAGAGACAGATGGTACCACAAAGCCCAACAGTTTATTTGAAGCCCAAGCTCTGCATAGTCATTAAAGTGTGGTCTCATGGTAGCCTGCGTTTTTGCCTATATCTGCCACAGATGTGGCTAAACTCAACTCTCTGTCTGTAGTTAAGCATGTAGATGAAGGGACAACCCAGATTCCTCACTTTACATAGGATTCTTTTATTATGAGTGGGGGCCCTGAATGACTGCTGGTTTTGCATGTTTCAGACCCTTAACAACAAAGTTGACATTACTCCCAGCTGTTTACATGGTATAATGTTTTGTAGAATAGATTTTATGTATTTTTACATATAGTTATACATATTGTGGACAGGAGTCAACCTGGGAAATATTTAAGTCTGTCCATGACTGATGGGTGTCAGAGCACTCCGTGTATTACAGCTTGCTGAGTATAGGCCTCCATAGCTAAAGACTGTTCACTACATGTTGTGGCTGATTGGTGCATATTCTTACTAGCTTTTCTGAAAGTATAATCTATTTTAGTTCACTTTTTCTTCTAACAGTAAGTGAGTATGGTATATACATAACCTCCCTGACATGAGGAGAAGGCAACACATTTGAGGAGAGTTCATGGGCATTCTGCTGCAGAGAATCTTTTGTCACGACCATCTAGTGTATTTTTAACAGACAGTTGTATTCTGCAAGAGGTAAATTGTCAGATACGGTAGAGATGTTACGTTCACAAACGGTACGGTTCTTTGAAGGCTCCTTGATAGGAACGAAGGGATCCAGGTCTTACATAAAAGCTGTTCCTTTTAACGCTGTGTCCTAATTACTCTCTTGGAGGCTGAGAGGATGCCAAAGCAAAAGTTGGTTCCTTTTTTTTTATTAATTAGTCCCACAGTGGGTAAATTGCATCGTCTGTGGACAGGCTGCCCCTTGGAGGCACCAAGGGTTCTGGGTTCAGTGTTGTGTCCATGTACATTTTGACAAGTAGCGAGGAGAGTCTAGGAATCTAACCCTGAGGTTCATAGACGACTGCTCTACCACCTGAGCTACTTACACCCCTGTTCTGGGTGGTTTAATACTATTTTGTTACTACGTAATTATACCATAACTTTACCTATAAATACTTTCATAGTTTGGATGTTTTCAGTATTATTGTACAATGTCAAAAATAATGAAATAAAAAAACACTGAATTAAAGGTGTGTCCAGATTTAGTCAACCTCCCTTAACTTAAACCCCCCCCCCAAAAAAAAACTCAACAACACAAAAGAAAAAGAAGAAACAAACACCAAAACAAGAAACAGGTCTGAGAAACTTGGGTATTCATCGCTCCATTCACCAGCACTTTAGCATGATTTCTACTATACTTTTTGCCTCTTCCTGCAAATCTCATGAAATGTGACTTTTTAATATTTAATGAAAGCTTTTTCACTTTTCTTTACATATCTTTGTGTATGCTACTACAGTGTGTGACAACATGTTACTGTGTTTTCTTTAGGTAATTGCCTACAGTAACTACAGCAAAAGTCCTGCCAGTCGTCAGATATTTTCCATCCCAGCTCATCTGGAAGTTCAGTTTGTACAGTTCCTCTAGAGCCAGAGATGGATTTGAAACTGGCAGCCCATACTGGTTCCCGCGCCTGTATTAACATCTTGAAGCTTCAGTGTGGCTGTTGATAAGGGACCCTCAACAGGTCCAGGATGCCAGGATGCCCATCACTCAGGACAACGCCCTCAGCATCCTCCCACTGCTGGAGGACTGGCACAGGGCTCAGACCACAAGATCACAGCAGGACCACAATCTGATTCAGGAGAGTTCTGTCTTCAAGGTACTCTTTACCGTAATATTCTGCTTCTACTAGATGGGGTTCAGACCTTCTTGTTCCTCGGAAATACTGTTACGTAATCCATGTACTGTATATGACAGCATCTAAATAGTTAACAGCAAAATTTAATTTTGTACATAAGACCAATTGCGACTGTGGTAATAGATGTGTTTGGGTAAAACAAAATAAAAATAAACGTAAAAAATCATGATTAATTATATGTTATGTTATTACACCAGTATTTAATCTAGTTACAATAGCTCCAATTATGTTAAATAAGCATGAGCACATTTTGTTAATATTTCTTTTGAATTTGTTTAGTTTAGAGTTTTTACTTTTAACATTTCTTCACAGCATGGCATTAATAGCTTTTTCTTATTAAAAATGCATATATAAAGCTGATATCACCATTTACAGTTAGAGAGGTAAAATAAGATCAGATGGAGGCCCAATGCCTCAATGTGCCTAGGGCCCCAAGTCACATGCACCCATCCCTGTGCATAAGCATAACCAGGAAGCCACGGTTATATCTGTTTATGGATAACAGACGAGTGGATGAATGCTGTTTGAAACACATTGGGCTGGGTAGATTGTATGTGGAGTGCAGGAGAACTGATGATTGCAGTGTGCTGTGACAGTGTCTACTGCCCCTAAGCTGCATCAACAACTGAAACAACCTTTCGGATCATCTATCAATAAAATATTGGCATCATGGTGGTGTAGTGGTTAGCACTGTCGCCTTAAAGCAAGAAGGCCTTAAATCTGCAGGGTGCCTTCCTGTGTGAAAACAATTAGCATATATAATAAGTATAAAATAAAACCAAGCAGCATTACAGTCAAAGCCAAAGACTTTTTATCACATGCTTTTTCAGCTTCACTTGGTTACTGAATGGTTTCTCCTCTTCTTTTCCTCCAGCATGGGGATCAGGACTCCTACCAGAATGGGGAAGGGGATAGTGTGTGCAGTAGTAATAGTGTTAACAGCATCAATGTGGAGGACATGTCCCTTTGTCTGGCTGCCATTCAGAAGCTGGTGGAGTACATCAAGTTTAACTTCATGGAGAGTGACACAGCTCCGTCACCCAGCCTGACCTCCTGCAGGGAGGGTTTAGACGTTGAGGTTCATGCTGTTTTCCTCAGCAAAGATGAGGGGGATACAGCAGAGTTTGGCCTCAGCTTCGGAAACATTCCAATTTTTGGTGACCCTGATGGTAGAAAGAAGGGAGGCCCACGGAGGAGGAGGGACCAGGGTCCCATCATGGACGTGGGCTGCATATGGGTAACAGAGGTGAAGAAGAAGAGCCCAGCAGCCTGCTGTGGGGGAATCAAACTGAGAGATGAACTGCTGTCAATGAACGGGCAGCTAATGGTGGGAGTAGATGTCAGTGGAGCCAGGTGAGACTACTGTAATGAAACGTGAGGCACATGAGGACACATTTTACTGATGCAACAATGAGCTCAGAATCCCAGACTTTATGTAGCCAGGCATAGCAGGCTTTCATCAAGTGTGTTTTAATGTTAGCTTCCCAAATGTTGCATATATAACCACAGTAGAATAATGAATAAAACAGAACAAATAGTGAACAAACATAAACAGCAGCAGGACGTCATGATTGGAATTAGAGATAATTTGCATAATAAACAAAATAAAAGTTAAATTTAAGTCTACTTGACTATTATCAAGTACTAAACTACACCAGTTTAATAGGGAAAAATCCATTCACTAGTTATTTAGTGGAATGTGAGGCAGTATTTCCACTGTCACAACTTGAAAGCAGATGTTTGATTATCAGCTTATGTCTTGTAGCTGAAACATTTCCAAATGAAAAATGAAGCTCATTTTTTTAGAACTTAACTTTTCCTCAGATTCTCTCAGTCATAAATACTTTATACTAGTTATATCAATATACTGTATGCATTATAATACATAATTACGGCACAACCCTACTGCTGATCTAATCTTGTGGGTCATCATGTGTTCACTATACTCATGACCTGCTTACCTAACCCTTAACCACAGACACCAAGGAAAGTGCTCAACTAGACAGTGGATGCTTGAGGTGGATAAAAGCATAAGGATATTTGAAAAAGTATGCACAGATTTTGCACTGGTAATTTAAGGTTTTCATGTTATGTTCAAATTAGTTGCAACACAAACAGTACAAATCATTGTCTTCCTTTCTGTAACTGTAACCACTATGGGCCTGCACAGGAAGCAGCTCTGAGAGTCTAATCCAAGCTGGAGTGTTTCCATTTGTGGAGGTGGAGTGGAGCTCATTTAGAGATCTACTGTGTAGTTTGAAAATTTTAAAGATAAACTCATGACCAGAAAAACCATGGATCTATAATCAATAGTTAGTCACTGTGAGTGAATGGTATTGATATTGTACATATTTGTCCACACAACTGCTCTGTCCTAGTCCATAAACCTTTAAATCATGGCGAGCATAGCTTATTCTGAGAAAACTCCACAATTTTGGTTTTGATTTCTGAGAATAACTTGATGTCAGGGAGAGGCCATAACTAAACCCACATTCCTGTGTTTACACTGCTTTGCTAGTTTGATGAGCTGACAGGAACAAAGTGGCCTCTGAATGGAGGACTTAATTTGTACCTGAATTAATTATCCTTTCATTTCTTTTGATAGTTACCTGGCTGATCAGTGCTGGAACGGAGGCTGTATCTACCTGATCATGCTGCGACGAGTCAAACGTAAGGCTCCACTCCCTCCCTGTGACATCAATGGCACTGTCATTCCCCCAATCAGTAGCGACAGCTGTGAGGGCCAGCAGCAGGACAGAGCTGCCTCTGAGCCCTCGGACAGATCAGCAAACTGCAAACGGACACGCAAGTTTGGAGTGATATCACGATCTTCTTTCAAACAAGACACCGGGGACAATACTCACTCAGAGCAAAAGAGCTGTTACAACGGCTACAACTCTTCAGCTTCCACTGATGCTCCACTTAGTCCTGCAGGAGATGACTCAGGTTGCATTCTCTCCACACATGCCCCCACAGAGGAAAGCCTAGATACCTTTCCTCAAGTGAGAGCAGTTCCCCAGCGTCTACACAGAGGAAGTACTGCCACCCTTCCAGTGAGGTGTCACAGTCAGCTGTTAGACTGCAAAATGGATTCTTTCAGTAGTGAACCTTCAGGCCAGGTAAGACATACTGCTAGCATACTAGTACATGGCTCCTAATCAGAGGGTACACAATGGCTCCTACCTTGCCGCACCTTTCTCCCAAAGAACCAGGGTTTTGATTTAATCAAGACCAATGCTACTTCAGTGACAACCATGTTGCCAATACACCTACATAACACCTTTCTATGGTCTATACCTACATAGCACCTTTCTATGGTCTACACCTACATAACACCTTTCTATGGTCTACACCTACATAACACCTTTCTATGGTCTACACCTACATAACACCTTTCTATGGTCTACACCTACATAACACCTTTCTATGGTCTACACCTACATAACACCTTTCTATGGTCTATACCTACATAGCACCTTTCTACCTTATCAGTACCCCAAGCACTACACATTTTTACTTGTCATTCACCCATTCATACACCCGTAAGGGCAGAGCTGCCATACAAGTTGCCTGATCTATCAGGAGCAACTTGTGATTCAGTGTCTTACTCACCACTATGTCACAGGCACCCCAATATTTAAATGTAAAAGACGACTAAAATGTCTCTATCTAATTCATGAAAAATGATCAAAGTTTCACTAAAAGTAATGTACATTTTTGATTGCGTCAGGGTTCAGTACACAGGGTAAATCCCAATTTCCTTAATTAATTGTTCCTCGATCTTCAATTCTCGCTCATCTCAGAAATTGCTCTGCTCATCCAGTTTGAAGAAGGTTCTAAAGCCTCTTATGTCATTCTGAGGAGGGATATTTTAGGGGTTAGATGGGTTAGGATAAACAAGACAATCTTTCATGGATGTCTTTTACCAGACTGTCACAACCCTTCATTACTTTCATTACACCTCCAGATGATTGGCTGCAGCTGATTGCATCTGAAACTGTACCACACCCCCAGTGCAGTTTTTTGAAACGTTCAAGTCATAAGCTTAACGCTGAGTATTAAAACACTGAGAACATTAAAAACACACAATGATACAATGCAATGATACACAATACAATGATTAAAAGCTGTTTTTGTTTTGGCCATGATTGAACTGCTTAGGATCAAATCTGAGTCAATTAAAAAATACCTAACTTGAGTTTTTGCTTTATTAGTTCTGGAGTTAAGCTCAACAACTTGCATTATTTTTCTGTATTGCCAAATATTATGATGATACTGATGTAGGGTGTACTCAAACTTTATTGTATACTGTGTAAAGGACATTCATTGTTACTGTATATAATGCAGACACTATCTATTGTGTCCAATTAAGTGTACTTGGTTCAGTATACTAATGTTAACATTTTTAATTTCAAAGGTTCAAAATCAACTAGGTTCAATAGGTAGACTCAGATCAGTGTACAGATGTCCAAGAGGATAAATAGGATAACCATCCAGCAGCAACTGGTATGAGAAGACTAGAGAATGTGATGGGATAGTGGTTTAACATGTGGGTCAGAGGATTCAGAAAGACATCTGTTGTATCATCGCAGCACATCAGAGGGATTGTGAATAAAGAATAATGGCTATAGCAAGCATGTTTGTGCCCTAGATGGAGATGACCTCTCTTACATAAATCCTTCTAGTCCAAAAACTACAAAATGACTGCTACTGAGGTGCACAGGTTAACAAGACTAATAGTATTTTAAGTGAAACAGCCAGCACAATGTGGTCATTCATGGACATCCCCATGGTCACCTTGTGTTTTGGTCCATGTTGGTAAAACAGCCCTGCAAAATGTCTAAGGTGATATATAATCAGAGAAAGATGGTGCCGGTCATAAATGGATTATGGCCATTTACTCACATGCCATGTATTAATGCGCACATGTCATGTGAACAGCAGAAATGCAAGTTAAAACCAGCCTGTATCTGCATAGAGAAGTGTGTGGTTATTCTGTAGCAGTCTAGTGTGTAACCATACTGGACAGTTGTGTATAGTGGCACCGTGCTTGCTTTGTGGGGTTCCAGTGAGAGACTGTAGGTTCATCAGCGAATGTCCTGCTGCTTTTAGATGGCCGCAGGGATTTAAAGCTTGAATGACTAAAAGAAAAAAGTTACTATTACAGAAGTAGTAGAAGTACTCACATTCATTTATACGTTAGATTAATGTTAGATTATATGACATTCATGCCTTCACCACACTGACTAGTCAGTGAAGCTCTCAGAAATAATTACATTTACTTTAAAAAATCTACTACAGTAGTACAGCAGGCAACAAAAACAACAACAAGCAGTAAAAATACTGGGCCGAGGATACCTGTAGAAAGGTACAGAGACAGTGAGTCAGAGAGGAGGAAGCAAAACCAGGGGAGATAGAAAAGACAAAGTTAATCTCTAACTATAAGTTTTATAAAAAAGGTTGAAAGTTTTAAGTCTAGTCTTAAATGTAGAGAGGGTGTCTGCCTCCAGAACCTGAACTGGGAGCTGCTTCCACAGGAGAGGAGCTTGATAGTTAAAGGCTCTGCTTCACATTCTACATCTGGAAAAAATGATGGAATTTGTTTGCATTTGTAATATAGTTATTTAATTTAATATTTCTGAGGGCATTTGAGAGCTGGCTTACAGTAATCCATCCCTCTACTAAAACTGTGTGAAATGATGAGGTCAATGAAGTTATAAAAAAGATTCCACACTTGGCCTCTCATTCACAGCTTTAATTCACGAGTAAAGAGGAAAATTACCAGACGACCACTTTGTGGAACAGGTGTTTTTTCGATTTTTCGAAGACTTCACAATCTTTGCCTCTTACACAATGTCACTTTTCAGACTGTGCAGTGAAAGCAGCATCCTAGCAGCGCATACTGAGCTCACCGTCTTCCATTAGTACCACTGCAGGACTCGCCCATGTGGCTGCACTCAGAGCCTAACACATACTCAGTGTGGTTACACCTGAAACAAAATGGAAGAATGGAAACTTGTAGTGTAAAAAAAGTTGGTGGTGTATATGTTGTGAGTGAAACAGGTATGCATGACATGGACAGTATGCATGGATAAGACTGAAATCCCTCCTGTATGGACAAGCCTTTAGAAGAGACACACCCAGATTACATGTACATGTCAATACATGTTTAATCCATGTGCAGATGGTTTACAATAGAGGGAGTTATGGCTTTCTGTTAGAGCTCCTCCTTGTATATACTGTCTTTTGACCACTAATAAGACATCAAAATGCATCATAACATCATTATCACGCAGCTTTTAACATTTTAGCATTGTAATAATGCCCGATGAATGTATACATAATGTACAACAGCTACGGCCACGAAAACTGTACATGCACATCCCAAACCCTCAAAGATCAGATTTTGAACCCTGGAGTTTTCAAATCTGCGTTCTTAATCATAGTTTTCTCTCATGTCACATTTTGTCTAAGCAAATATGGTCACGTGTAGCAATTGTTTTTCTGTTTGATTGTGTATGGATGTTATTACATTTGTTTCTCAACCCTGTGTGATGTAGTGTTTGATTTGTGCTTATTTGTGCTCTTTTGTAGGTCAGAGAGGGCAGTAACATCTGGAAGATGCATATGGTGAAGGGTCAGGAGGGCCTGGGCATACAGATAACAGGGGGGCGGGGCTCCAAGCGCTCTCCTCATGGCATCATTATAACTCATATTGAGGAGGGGGGTGCTATTCACAGGTACATGTGGTCCTAATGACATCAATTTGTCTTTCATTTATTTTCATATGTATATATGGCTCATGCTCCATTATCCACCTGTGTGTTCCTTAGTACTGTAGTATTTTTTTGTAATTTTACTTATTTAAAGCAAAGAAATTTGATCCTGAATACTCATCACTAATCTGTGCGTGTGTATGTATGTATGTATGTGCGTGCGTGCGTGCGTGCGTGCGTGCGTGCGTGTGTGTGTGTGTGTGTGTGTGTCTGCCTTTCAGAGATGGCCGCCTTCGTGCTGGTGATGAGTTGCTGATGATTAATGGTCAGTCTCTGGTTGGACTTACTCATCAGGAAGCTGTTGCTATCCTCCGCTCCACAACTGGTCTGGTCCAGTTGGTGGTGGCCAGCAGAGTAAGGCACATAGTGTTTCTACAGTTGTGAGTGTATTCCCTGTCAACTTAACCATTACATCTAAATGTCTACGCCCAGTACTTACCCAAACTCTAGTCTATACCTGACTCTAAAATCAACTCTCAGCCCTCAAACAATCCAAAGATTGTGACAAACTATCCTCACTAGGATGGTATGAAACTAAAATTTTTTGACACAATGTTGTGTACACACACACACACACACACACAATATCTTAATCGATAACTTTCTTCCTGACCCTGCAGGAGGAATCTGATGTGGGTTTTGAGCGTTTCCCATCCACCAGTCTGCCAGACCTGGTCAGCACCTGTAGTTCCTCGTCCTCCCTGTCTCAGACTGCTCCCCTTTGCTCACCGCAGACGTCTATCAGCAGCACGAGTCTTCACAGCCCCTACATGGTACACACAGTTAATAACTTGTACATGTTGGTCAAAGGTTTTGATGGCAGCAGGGTACCTACCCACTATTTATAGCCACTGTTTATTTATTCACTGTTTATTTGTTCTGGAGAATTCTGGGATGGGTTTTATTAACTCCAATTTGTTCTGGAATTGTCCCAAGCTCTCTTCCTACTCAAGCAAATCAAGATTACCTCCAGACGGAGGCCACAGAGATTCAGGGCAAATGTCTGTTTGTTTCTGTCCTTGCAGTTGACTAACCTGGAAAAACTAGAAGAAAAAAGTCCAGAGGAGGCTCCCAAAGGCCCCTGCTGCAGCCCCACAACCATGAAACTCTGTAGGTCCCAAGGTTGGTACTTGAAGGACACAGATTGTTCTGAACAGAATAACATTTACATTCACAGTCACATTCTGTTCATGTCGATAAAGATGAGATAGAATCAGTAAATGAGAGGTGGCTCTGTTACCTTAGTGGTGCTCCTGCGGGTGCAAGCAGTGCTGCCTGATCACAATGCACTCAGTACAGTACAGTATGTGTGGCATAAAATCACATCTGAGTAGATAAATGAAATACCTCATTTCCTGGTTCAGGAGGGAGCAGCCGCTTGGAGTCTGTGGGCGAGGATGATGAGCTGTTTGTGGAGGATGGTGTGAGCAGCTGTGAAGTGGTGGAGAAGCCTCCACCTGGCAGGCGTAAACACTCCTTACCCCATCAGCTAGATACTGCTGGAGTGAGACAGGTCAGTGAAGGCCTCACCTCATTCGTTATAAAAGTGAATGTGTAAAAGAAGTTAACACTGCTAGAAGACCATACATGTGCTCTCTAACGGCTGTGTGCTACATTGTTATGGAAAAATGAGAAAAAATAGCGAACTTACTGTAACTAAAGTCAACCAGACAAACACTGCATATTTATGTAGTGTTTTTAATGCACATTTCAGTAAAAGCTTATTTGAGAAATTGTCATTTGAAGTTGAGTAGTGTAAGCTAAGCCACTGAATATATTGTATCTTATACAATATTCAATTTTCATGTTAAACACCCTATATTGGATGTAAATCACCAATTTTAAATGCAATAATAATAATATTGTTGCTGTTGTTATCACTTATTAAAATCATATTGATCATGAGCATGCCCACATTATAATATAATAAAGAGGCAGACAAACATAAATGCACAAGTGTGAAATTGTCATTTCAAGTAGTACTATCATATGCATATGTACTGAAAGTAGGCTACATATATAGTAAATGTATTCTGATGACTTTCATCACCATTCTACACACAAACACACACAGAGAGCTAGATCAAAGCGTGGTTACTCACTCTACATGGAGTGTCATGATGACAATGCCAAGGAGAGCTGCACTAATTGCTCAGTTAATGAGAGGTTAATTTAGAAAAGGAAATAAAACCAAAAGGGGACTACATTCACAATCCCAGCATTTCATATCCCAACCAACTCAGAGCCAAGTTAAATCATCAAGACATACTAAACATCTTCTTACAGCAGCTGCAGCATCAGCCAAGTTGACAAGTTATTGAAAAGTACAAATGTCCCAACAGAATAATTAATTGAAGAAATAAATATCTCATCACATTATGAATACCTATTCTGTTTTTAGGAGATATTGTGACAGTTTTATGCCATTTATGTGTCTGTTCCACATATCTGTATCTATGCCCCCTTGTAGGATTATCAGATAATTAAGAAATCAGCTCGCTCCCTGAGCACTGTTCAAGTGGAGTCTCCATGGCGACTGGCACAGCCATCTATTATCTCCAGTATAGTGCTGATGAAAGGCCAGGGCAAGGTGAGTGCATTGCTTTGACATGTGAGTATGAATAAAGCTCACAGAATGTGAGTATGTGTGTGAACGTTCACAACAACACATGGATTTGTGTGTTGGTGCAAACACAGGCTGGTTTAAATGTTTACTTCAATTATGTGTTTACTTTGAAATAATTTTATTATCAAATACAAAAGTGATGCTGCACCATCACGCTTTTGCAAGAATGGTGTTCAAATTGTCATACCTTAGTTATGTCCTCTTGTTGCACCATGTTATATGATTCTGCATTTTTGTCTTCATTAGCTAGTGGACAGTATAGAATCGAACAGGAAACCTGAGGTCACCTTAGGGTTTTTTGACTGATAGAAAGGTTCAGGTCTTGTTCCCAAAACAAGATCAGAGCATTTTGACCAAAAATAGTCTGGTTAAGAACCTAGGACTATGGTTCCCAGTGGAACCTAAAAGCTGTTTGTCAATCACCAGTATACATTAAAAGAAAATCATAAAGCAGTGTGTTGCCTAGCCATCTGAAGAACCTAGTCATTTAGTTTTGACGTCAGCTGAATTTCAGTCTGCATTTGAGCTCTCCCTGCAGCTACTGATGCCATCCACCATCTCCGGTGTTATCACTGGTGTGTTGCTCTTACATTTACATTTACATATACATTTAGTCATTTAGCAGATGCTTTTATCCAAAGAGACTCGCAAGTGAGGTACAAGTCAAGCAAAAATATCTAAGCTAAGGAGAAGAAGTAAAATGCTCTTGGAAGAGCTGTGTCCGTTTCATGATGTGTAAGTGCAAGATTTTTTCCTTTTTTTTTCTGCAATGTGTCCCATGAGACAAAATGGTTAAGGGGTTTAAATGTGTTGGTTTGATTAAATGCTTGGTTCTGGATTTCCATAACGGAACTGGTTTGACAACAAGAATCAAACTGGTTCTCTGTTGATGACTCATGACCACAACTGGTAATGACAAGGCTCCAGCTGGGGGTTTATGTTATAAATATGTACCGATGACACCAAAAAGCTGGGTATGAGTCGTCTCAGCTGCTGATATCATGAAACTAATCATGTTTACCAAAAGTTTATCAAATTTTAGTTCCGCATTGACATAAATCAGCCTCCAGACACACTAATACTAGTCCAACTTTTATTAGTCCAATACAAGTCTGAGCCGTTGACTCATGAGCATAAAATACAATAATAATAAAAGCAAAAGTAATAGAAAAGAAGAATAACAGAAAAAGCATCTTTACTCTGACTGTTAAAGTGAGAAATTCCCTCTGAGTTCTCTACATACTTTTTTCTGCCCTGCAAATTGCATATTTCTAAATTCCTGGATAATTGAAAGGATGTGTTGCCATCTTAGTATCTCATTTCATAAAGAGGCATAATTCACAAAGGGTGGCACCGTTTCCAGTTCCTTCCACAAGACAAGGACATGCAGTCAGGTTAATTAGTCACCAACATTGCCTATAAATGGTTGGTCTGCATGTCCATCTGTCTCTGTATGTCAGCCCTGTAATAGACTGGCGAGCTGTCTAGGGTGTACCCTGCTTCTCACTAAGCTGGGATGACCTCCAGCACCCCTACAACTCCAAATAGGAAATACAGTTAGGAAAATGGACAGATTGCACATTTAGCAAATTTTATACAAAAGTAATTTTGTGCATTAAAATAGCAAACCTGAGCATAACATTTGTTATTCATCATATATCAACATTATAAATATTTGTTGACAACCGTTTATTTAATGACTAAATTGTAATGACAATGTTGATTTTAAAAATAATAATGCTGAGCTATCTCTTCAAGATGAATAAAGACAAGACAAACTCATTGTCTCTGTTATGGCGGACAATCTAGATCTCAAAGCAATTATGGTTTTTATCTTTTTTGCGTGTACCTGCATATTAAAAATGAATATGTTTTTTTTTTTATTAAGCTCAGAAATATTCTTCACAATGGCCATAACAGCATCTTGAAACATAAACTTTAATTAAACTCTGACTAAAAACTCATTTCCACTCCATCATTGACTAAAACTAACATCAAATCTATTTTATGTTTTTATTTATTTATTTCATGAGAAATGTGTGGTCATGGAGCAGGTATATGTTACTCTTCTCCCTCATGTCATCACCATTATCCATTAAAAAACAGAATATTCTACCAGATCCTGTGTCTTTGCCCGTTATTTCTGACATAAGTGGAGATCTAATTTTTGTAGGGTCTAGGATTCAGTATTGTTGGTGGGCAGGACTCAGCAAGAGGACAGATGGGGATTTTTGTCAAAACCATTTTCCCTCATGGAGCTGCTGCAGCTGATGGACGACTGAAAGAAGGTGACCATACGTCTACATTCTGTCTTACTGAACCAAAAGATTACACAGGAGAGTCAAATATAGAGTGGTCTACATTTACACTTAGAACCTATATCTCAGTCTAACTGTTTGCTCCCATATGTAGGAGATGAGCTCCTGGAAGTAAATGGAGAGTCTCTCCAAGGACTCACCCACCAACAGGCCATCCAGACCTTCAAGGTACACTGTATGTTTACAATGGGCTCTGTCTTATAGTTTTGTTGAAATCCAAGGCTCAGTCAAAAGGTTAAAGCTAAAACAATCTAGAGCTTCAAGCTACAAGTTCAAATTTTATTTTATTTTTTTCAACAGCAACTGAAAAAAGGTGTAGTGACCCTGACCATTCGAACTCGCCTGCGCAGCCCCAGTTTGACACCTTGTCCAACCCCTACATTCCTCAGTCGCTCCAGCTCACCCAACTCCAATACCAGTGGGGGAACCCCTGTCCCCTCAGGGTTTGATGAGACTGATGGTCGCAAGGGCCCCGGTCCAAAAGACTGCATCATCATGGAGGTCACACTAAATAAAGGTGAGTTGACTTGATGGAGAATTGTCTTCAGTAGAACTGAGGAGCCCGAACCAGGAAACACAGATCACAGATACTGTATATATATTGATCAGTACTGTATGTCCTCGCTGTGGCTGTTTTTGAGAGCACTTTGTTTCTGATGGTGAATGTTGATCTTTTTAGAGCCTGGTGTTGGACTAGGGATTGGAGTTTGCTGTCTGACCCTGGAAAACTCGACTCCTGGCATCTACATTCATAGCTTGGCACTGGGATCTGTGGCCAAGATGGATGGCAGGCTCAGGTAAAAACTAGAGCTTCATATTTTAATTTAAAAGTGATGGACAAAAATGAATGATTTATTATAATGTTAACATGAATGCACAGTATGTAAAGCATATGTGTGCATTTTAAGGGTATGTACTGTATAAAGAAGTCTTTGACAGTGCTGTGCTGACACTTTTCCTTGCAGTCGTGGAGACCAGATACTGGAGGTGGACTCAGTCAGTCTTCGTCATGCTGCCCTCAGTGAGGCCTATGCTATCCTTAGTGAGTGTGGCCCAGGACCAGTCAGTCTCATTATAAGCCGACATCCTAATCCAAAGGTAAAAGATATCTGTTTCTATTTATCTGATCCATTCTCTGGTGACCCTGAAGCCCCAGGTTATTTTTTCTAGTATGGAACCTGTTTGATAACCTACTCAAAATTGTGGCCACTATATATGCACCATAGCAGATGCTGTTGATCCTGGTAACTTGATTGCTAGGGTGGAATGGGTTAAAAGGTTCAACATCTATGTAGAACTGTGTGAAAGCCTGGTAACCGGTACAGCAGCATGAAATCTTGGGGTGTCTGTTCAAAACCTGGAAACTTGGAATATATCCTGATGACTCCCCGTGTCCTCTCTATCCTCTCCAGACTCTCTGTCTCACCTGGGTTCCATAAGGAGGCTGTGTGCTTTCATTCATTCATTCATTCATTCATTCATTCATTCATTGTTTCAGCACTCTACTTTGTGAGTGACAAATAAAAACCGTTTTTTTCACCTCCTGTGATTTGTCTTTTGTCAGGTGTCAGAACAGGAGATGGATCACATTATAGCTCGATCCACACACAGGGACAAACTGAGCAGGAGCAGACACCCCTCTCAAGGTTTGAGATGTTTACTTACAGTTACATTTGACTTTCCTCTTCTCTCGTTTACTTCTGTGCTGCAGTCGTGCTTTTACAGATGCCTGTGTTACAAAACAAGCACTCCAGTTCAACTAAGGCCACAAATAAATCATAAATCAAACAAATCATTTCCTCTGATTGTTGTAATCTGTAGGTCTGTCCTGTAAGATCTCCTACCCAATGACGAAGGACAGTCCAGGAGACAGCTCCCCTGCTCTCAGCTGGACCATGAAGAGATTCCTTGAGCCTGCCAGTAGAGTAAGTATTCATCTAGTATTTCATTAATCATAAAAAATAATCCTAACATGTGATCTGTTTAATTTGACATGAACTCACAGATTATATTATGTTTATATATACAGTCAAGCCCAAAATTATTCATACCACTGGCAAATTCCCATTAAAGTTACTTATTCAACCAGCAAGTTTTGTTTGACCGGAAATGACACAAGCTTCTCCCAAAAGATAATGAGGACGATGTACAAGATAAATCATTGTGGAAAAAATTATTACTTTTATTGACATTTGAACAAAAAGTGGCATGTCCAAAATTATTCATACCCTTCTTAGTAATCAATAAAAAAGCCTCTATTGGCTATTACAGCAATCAAACGCTTCCTATAATTGCTGTCTAGCTTTTTGCATGTCTCCACTGGTATTTTTGCCCACTCATCTTTAGCAATGAGCTGTCTGTTACATAGCTTATTGTGAAGAATTACATAAAAATGTGTGGTCATAGTTTTCTTCTTTCTTTTATTTGATTTGTTCTTTGTCTAAATTCTAAAGCAGGGCTCACTGAGCTCAGAGGCAGAGTTATCTCAGTACTTCTCAAATGAGGTTTCCAGTCACACGTTTCTATCTGAGTCCATGCTGATGGGCTCACACAGTGATGAGGCACTCCACCAGCAGAGCTGCAGTACCTCCATGGAGGACAACTCCTCACAGCCACATGGTAACATGTTCTTCATCTGGTACCTTCATCCACATACACTGCTTCCAGTGACTGTCAGTTTTTGTCTCACTATTTTTTCTATATGTTGAATTCAGGTAGTTTGTAAGCACAACTCATAGGACTGGAATCTTCTGATAGAGTGCAAGACACGTTGTAAATTCTTGATCAACTTTTGAATGGGTCAGCCCAGACTGATACAGGATATAGTGACTATGATACATGATGTTTAATGTTTGTTTCAGGAGAACAGTTTTTAGATTGAGGCCTATTCTGGGTTTAATATATGCAACGTGAGCCTGTAATGTTGTAATGCTTTGGGATACTGTCTTGTTTGTTTTATTTTGCAGTGACTTTCTTTAAATTAATTATATTAATTTTAATCTTTTTGATTAAATCACATTACCTGTGTCTTCATTTCCACATTCATTCCCTCTCATACAGAAGTGGAGAGTGGCCATGTGTACAGCACATCACAAGACAAGAAACCTGTCCAAGTTGCTCAGCCTATTGCTGTCTCTAGCCCGTCCTCTGTGCGGAGCCCGCTCCTCCGTCAGCGACGGGTGATGCGCTCTGAGGATGAGCTCAGTGACGATGAGGACTCAGACAACACAGGAAACGTTGGGCTTTTCCACAGAGCAACAAAATCTGACTCTGTTAACCCCACTGATGTCCAAACTTCTCACATTTCCAAAACTGATTCAGAGGTTATAATTGCTACATCATCATTGGATGTAGATGGAGACAGTGAAGATGGTGGAGATTTGCAGAGGTGTGGAAGCCTTGATGTAACAACACCACCCTATGATAGTTTTCCACACTTTGAAGAAGGCATTACCAATAAGTCTGAATCACCTGCTTCTGAGTCGCCCTTTCTGCCATTTCGCTGCTCTTCTGAGTACAAAGCAGGAGTAGCGAGCAGTATGGGCTCTGAGTCCAGTAATTTGACCGTACTTAATGAGAACTATACAAACCAAGATGATGGACAGTTGGAGTCCAAGCGCTCCCCTAAGCTTGAGCACAAAGCAGTAACACGTGTCAAAAGTATGCTGAGCACAGAAGCACCAAACTTGCCCCAACAGCATAAGGCCAAAGCTGATGAAACCTCTCCAGGCTTGTTGGTCTCATCTCCGCCCCCACCCCCTGCCATGCAGTGTGTAAGGAACCCCAGGACAGCTGGCGGGTTGACACCCCATCAGCATTGCCAGAAGGGAGATGCGAGCGAGCTGGTGGGTGTTTATACCATTGACACAGTGACCCTGAGGAGAAGTGAGGACGAATCTTTTGGCCTTAACCTGGAAATTATGTCATCCCCTCTGAAAGTTGTCATCACTGGGTTAAAGCCTGGAGGTGCAGCAGTAAGGGTATGTCTGATTGGTTTCTTCTTCATAGTGGAGCTCAGTCAGTGAATGGATAGTTCAGAATGAGAAATACTTGAACAGTTAATGGAATTTGAATCACTGAGGGGACTCTCAATCAGTAACAAAGGTTTGATGTGATCTCTTTCCTTTAATCCTGTTTCCAGGAATCATCAGCCAAGCTGTCTCCAGGAGATGAGATAGTAAAAATTGGAGAAAAACTGGTGTGCTCCTCTAGCTACCAGGAAATCTGTGACCTCATGTGCAATCTTCCTATGACACTGTGCTTTGAAGTCAAGCGACCAGTCTCAGGTAATGCCTTGCTTAAGCATTTCTAGTAGTTATTGGCCATTCAGTGTTGATGCCGTTGTGTTTTTTTTTTTGTTGTTGTTTTGTTTTTAAGTAAAACTGAATTATGGTCTTTTGTAGTTAGTGTTGGTACCCTAGTGTCCAGGACTGTACAGCCTTGGGCTGCGTTAAGGCTGACAATAGCACAATGTACAAAAAAACCCAGCCTCTTCACAAATGCAGTTCTGGAGTGGAACAGGAGCACATTTAATGGAAAGTTCATGTTCAGGAGCAACAGCCCTCAACCTATCACAATATCATAACTGAAACGTCTTAAATTGATTCTATTTTTTAACCTCAACACTTAATCATGCGCTGTATGAAAGCGTTCTACTCTTTAAATTCCTCTACAATGTACTGCACAACAAAAACTCCCAACATTATTCATAGGAATAGTTATTGCTGAAGCCTTAATTTGTCCAAGTGTAGTTCACTCTTTTTTCAGCTAAATGGTTCCAAAGCACCCGGCCTGTTGTGAATGTGCCGATATGGGCCTGGGTTGACGTTACATAACCTTTGTAAAATAAGCTGTGTCGGCCCAGTGTGCAGATGTTCTTCATCAGTGCTGTTTTCCAAAGTTTGCACCTACATATGTGTGATGTAGTGGTGTAAAATAACATTTATTTAAACTTGTGTTACAAGCCATTAGTGACAGAATGCTGCTCAGTGTGCCTTCAAATAGAACACAATGTCTTTCCCTTTTATGCCAACCTAAGATGTAGGACCATCCCTCCCTCAGTCAGTTCCCCAAAGCAACCCACAAGCATCTGGCTTTCTCTCCATGGTGACTATCTTTACTGCAATATACCTGTAGTTACCAGCATTAGATTTAACCTGTACTTCCCCTTTACGCTCTCTTTGTCTCAGTTTTGTAATTTAACACTTTCTCGTATCTTAGTGGAATCTTAGTATAGTACAGACATTACTGTGGATGGCTTGGTCTTCAGGATCCATTACAATGGGGTTATTCAGGGATCTTCAAGTGGTGGCCCTTTAATTGCATTATAATCTTTTTGTAAACATTTTTAAAAACCTATTTATCAGTTATATAATCCCAATTCCAAAAAAGTTAGGAGGCTGTGTGGAATAAAAATAAAAACAGAATGCAATGTTTAAAAATCTGATAAACCCGCTTTCATTCGCAATAGAATGCAGAAATTATATCCCCTCTGCATTTAACAAGAGTCTGTGTACGTTTAGGAACTGAAGAGACCAGTTGCTGGAGTTTTGGGAGACGATTGTTGTCCCATTCTTGTCTGATCCAGGATTCTAACTATTGTATAGTCCTGGGTCTTCTTGGTTGTATTTTATGTTTAAAGATGCTCCTAATATTTTCTGTTGGAGAAAGGTCTTGACTGTAGGGGGAACAATTCAGCATCTGGGATCAAACATTTCCCCTTAAAGTTAAGACTAAATCCTAGTAAAGATGAAAATTATTCACAAAGCATATCAGCCCTTAAAAAAAACTAATGTAAAAACTGATAGGAGTAAGGAGGAGGACTTTTAAGAAGAGTTTCTAAGCTGAGGACAAAATGGTGGAAGGACAGAGAGGTACAAGAAATATCAACTGAATTTGTTACTAAATGTTCTTTCAGCTCTACCTTGTTAGTACCACTTACTTTTCCAACCGTTTGGTCTCTCTGTTCCAACTTCTTTGAGACATGTTGCAGCCTTCACTTTTAAAATTAACTGATCTTTTTCTCAGTTTAAATGTTTGACAGGTTTTCTATATTCTTGTAAATAAAATATGGTTTTACGATATTTTTAAATCATTACATTCTGTTCTTTTATGTATATTTTACACAGCTTCCCAATTGCTGGTGCAATTAAAATATCTAATTGGCTGCTGATTAATCAGTAAATTAGATATTGATATGGTCACTCTTCTGATTGTAACTCCTCCACATTGAAGATGAGTTACTATTAGTTCATCTTCACCAGCTCAGTCTTTAATATGAGATACCAGTACCAGCTACTGAGGTGACATTTTGCAGCATCCACAGCAATATCTCTACTTCCTACATCTAGAAGCTGAATTAATATGATGAATTTAACAATAACATTTTAGTCTTTTCTGACATAATCTGTCATTGTTTAGGCCCTGTATGCCACAACAGTGGATTTGAAATGAAACTGTATTTTGGATTTTGGATGAAGTGTGTAGGAATTACAGTTTTATTCATAGATCTCCCATTTTAGCGGCTTATAAGGACATAAGATAATTGAACATCAAAAGGAAGGAAGACCATGGAAAACCACTGTGGTCAATGACAGAAGAATTCTTTCCCTGGTGAGAAGAAAACTCTTTACAACAGTTGGCCAGATCAAGAACAAGAACAAACGAAGTTTGAGACAAGTTTGTAAGATGGAAGAAACTTGTGTACTTAAGCTACCACCTTATATTTGAAGCACAGGTAGTATTGGTGTGGAGATTCATGGGTTTCACATTTAAGGGAAACAGTTTAATGTTCTGCAGTGGCAGTGGACTAGTTAATGACATAACCTGAAAACAATTGAGTTTCATTTAGTAAAAGGTAAAACCCCCAATACAGGCAGTAAAGGCCTGTAGAGCATCGCCCAGGACAGAAACCCAGCATCAAGCATCAAGTAAGGACAGTAGTAAAAATTAAAGTTTATAAATAATTTATAACTATGTTTTCCACCAAAAATGTGGGTTCATGAATTGAAATAACTTTGATTCCTGGTTCCATGGTTCATCCAATATTTTGATTTAAAGGTGATAGTCTTCACATTAAGCACATTTTTCATTTTTGTTGTTTCAAATCCATTGTCCTGAGGTACAGAGCCTACTGGACAACAATAAATCACTTTCCAAATAAGCAGTGTATACACCTGACTGTATGTAAGTTACTATGTTCAACAATATATCTGTATTCAAGCCCTGTCCTTAATTTATGTGCAATGCTCTCCAACAGATCCACTAGTTAGTAGGATTAGATTGACCACACTGGTTCTGCTAACTTGAAAACCTTCAACATTGAAATTCTTTTAGTATTTATTGATTCTGTGGTATTGCATGCATCTAACCTAGTTGTGCTCTAAGATAACATAGCATTTCCCCTTCTTGGTGTGTGGTTTGGAAACCCTTCATCTGCTTGACTAATCTGCTTACTTTTAATTTCCTAGCTGTAGATCGACTGTCCAGCTTGATATTGTCGTCAGGAATCAATGATGGAGCCACCAAACAGAACCCAACAAGTTCTGTTCAAGGGATGTCTAATGAAGGACAAGTAATAAGCAGAGATTCAGGGAACATTCAAATACCCATCACTAATACAGATGACATGCTTTGCAGTGATGAAAGTAGACACATTCAATCCTCCAAAACTCCAGTATCTAAGGAGCCTGTATCCTGCTGTTCAAGCCAACCTACTGTAGCCCTGCCTGAGAAAGCTGGATTTCAGGTTATAGCACAGTCCAGTCCTCTGGACTACTCTATTGTGGATGCAGACAAGGTGGATGAAAAAGGTGGCATCCTCTCTGTGGAGACACCACATGAGAACCAGCCAATGGAAAACCACTCAGAAAGGCGTAATGCTGGTCCTACATGTATGTACCCTGACAGCGATGACAGTGACTCCAGTAGTGACAGCAGTGTAATAGTCAATAAGATGGCTGACAGCAAGACTGGTCTTCATGAGCCCTCATCAGATGAAGAAGAAGTGGAGATTTGTTTAGATGATGCCCAGCAACCTGCTTCTGGTGGCAAGTCTTGTTTAAGGCTGTCTCCTACAGGGTCTTCACCTTTTCAACGTCCCAGCAGTCAAAATACAAAACTAGACATGACTTCGGAAGTGTTGTATGTCCCCTCTAATGGCTTACTGAGAGACAAAGATAACTCTGTGACAAAAGCACAATCTACACAGCATTCTCAGGTATTCAAGGTGTCCTCTGCACAACAGTCAAGCCAGTCTTCCAACAGTTCAGTACCCGTGTCTTCTATAGGGTGTCACGTTAATAGTGCTATTGACCTTTATAACAAAGTTACAGCATGTGCAGCATCCAATCCTGCTAGTTTAAGTGTTTACAGCAGCTCTGCACCACCAGATACCCACTGTGTCACTCAGTGTGCTACTGCAAATGTGCATGCAGACACCTCTGTGGCTTCAGATTTACTGAAGAATTTGAACACACAAACGCCTCATCTACCATCACTTGAATCAGATACATCAGGTTCAAGCATCAGCACATCAGAAACAAGAGTGTCAGTGTCAATGAAAAACATGGAAAAAGTCTTGGAATGTAGTCCTAATTTAAATCCTCATGCCAGCTCATATCTCCTTGATAACTCAGACTTAAAACTTAAGGTTGAGTCTCAAATTAGGCCAAAAACCAATTCTCCCAAACTTAAAGGCCTAAGTATTAAAAGTAAGAGCAAACCAGAGGAAGAGTCTTTCCAAAAACCTTCCAGCAGTGAAAATCAAGTTCTTGCAAACACCAAAGCTGCCTTGAACCAGCCAACAAAATTGCCTCCAATTACAACCATGTCTAGCTTTTTGCAAACCAGTAATCAGCCTAATACAAACAATTGCCATAGCTTGCCCAAAGTAAGTGAAGGAAGGCAAATCCCTCCTGAGCACGGGCACTCAGGTGACACATTACAAACTGTGAAACTGGCCAAGGAGAAGGACGTACATTTAGGAGCAAAAACGCCAGCTAAATCAAATGGCCAAGCACACCAACTTACTACTCAGAGAACATTTATAGAAGTTAGACTGTCTTCTCTATCTGGTTCATCATCACCAGTCATGGCACGCAATGAAAGTGTACATTTCAAACATGCTCAAAGAGGCACAGACAGATCAGCACCTGTGCTTTCTTCTGCCATTTCCACAGAAGTAAAAACAAGTAGCATGAGCAGTATCACAGAATATTCACTGTGTTCCACTAAAGAAGATCACTCTTTAACCACAAGCAATGGCTCAAAGCCCAGCCCTGTGGAAACTAGTGAGACCATAAAGTCCAGCACATCCAGACTCTATGTAAAGACAACGGAAAGGAGGAGCTTCTCTACAGACACTGCCTTGTCTGCAGAATACAATCCCTTCTCTGTCCGACATAAGATAAAGTCCTTTGAAAACCTGGCTAACTTTGACAAGCCTATGTCTAAAAGCAGTGACAGTCAGTCTTATGCTCTGACATATAGAGCCTCACTTAACCAAAGGATTGCAGGTTATATGGGCTTGATTAATTCCGGTGACTGCCAGACACGTCACAGGAGCTCTTATGTAGAGAGTCTACTACCTACCACACCCTCCTCACCCCTTCTTGGTAAATCTCCACATAGCATTACACTGATCAACCTTGAGCTTCCACATACCGGCTGCAGGACAACTCCTTTGACTGAGGCTCAAGTTCAAAAAGCTTCAGATGGGATCTCAACACAGACCCCTCCAGTGCTGCGGAGGAAACACAACAAAATTCCCTCCAACAGGTTGCGGCAGCTCAGGGCTCTAAGTATGCCTGAACTGGAAAAGCTATGCACAGAGGACTTTACAGCCGTAGATAATACTCAGGCTAGCATTCATCAAGAACCTACAAAACTTACAGAGCCTGAGAGCTTTCTACCTCCTGCAACACTGACAAAGGCGAATGTGAACCGGGTAAGCCAGGGTGATTCCCGATCCACTGAAGAGACTCCTCTGGGAACCTCAGAAACCCGTGGACAACAGCTTGGCTGGTCCATCAGGTGGGAAGCTCTACTAAAAGTTGTATGACTTTGGTGCCCACAGTGGTCATTATGGCCCTGTGGCTTCAATGAAGATGTCATAGATAATTAAATCCTCAAATTTGTTGAATCATGGAATTTAGTCACCTTATCACAATAATCATGTAGTTTTACATGACCGTGTAAATATAAATATAAATATAATATATTGCTATATTGTTGGGGGAAAATATGTTCACAATATGTTCAAAATATGTTCAAATATATGTACCAGTGCTGGTGGATGATAAAGTAGCAAGACCACAGTGTACATATAAATACTCTGTTACCAGTAAAGGCCCTCAAAATATTACTTAGGTAACAGTACAGTAGTATTAGGTTGAAATATGTAAGTTTACAGTATTCAGAATGGCTCATTTCAAATTGATTAATATAACAGTAACATGTTTATCACTATAAATTTGCAATGAGAAGATGACATTTTATTTTTGCTTTAATTGGTTGTTTCTGATGAATCTCATAATACACTATGAGTAATTAGGTACTATTGTTTAAATAGCTCAATTAAGTTTAATTTAAACTATCCTTTAAAAATAACTGTAAAGATTTAAAGACAGACATTTTACCAGTATTGGCTGCAGCTGATATTACTTAAGATAGCTGTGGGATTGTTTATTTCCAGTTTATTATTTAGAGGAATCTATAAGGTCACCCTGACAACCTTTCTGTCCATGATCATGTCATGGACACTGATAACTGACTAAATGTTATATAACTGTAATTGTGTTTGATTTCAAATGGCAGTATAGTTTGAAATCATAAACATGGGAAAGTAAAAGCCCTATATGATACCTTACATCCACAGTTTAAAGGAGCTGGCTACTTCTCCGATGAGTCAGTGTAAGCTGCAAACACAGCTGCGCTTGATGACGGCTAAATCACACGTGTCGGCCCTGCTTCAGCAGGTCAGGGACCTCTCTGAGGTAACACATTATTGATAATTCATACCACTGCACAGCCTATTCTGCATGTCATTTAATATGTAGAATATTCCTGTATTATCTCAGTGCTACTTTCTGCATGCATTATTGTGTCACATTGATTATGTGTCTAAAACACTCTGCAGGTTAACGATAACACTCACATTGTTGTCCTGAGTAAAGAAGGCGGCTCAGGCCTTGGTTTTAGTATTGCTGGGGGAGTCGACCTTGAGCAGAAGGCAATAACTGTGAGTATAATGTACTGTAATCATGGACATGATTCATTACCGATTACTTATGTTTGATGCATTTAAATCCGAAGTTCCTAAAAATGTTTCAACTGTTATAATATATATATAATAATTGTTATAATAAGTTTCACTATATAAAACCTCCAGCCAAATGTTGATGAATATGTTGGTTGTCTGAGTGAGCTGCTAACTCAGTTAGCATGCAAATTCTAAATGATAAATTGATGTATAACATGTGAATTATACATAAATGTTTAGAAACAAACAAACATAGAGAGAATGCTGGTCATGTTCTAGCCAGCATCACTGGACAGCAGGGGGGTGACACTGTAACCTTTGTGTCCAGGTTCATCGGGTCTTCAGCAAAGGTGCAGCTAGTCTCGAAGGCACAATCCAAAGAGGTGACACCATTTTATCTATAAATGGCACAAGTCTGGAAGGAAAAACCCACGGAGAGGCTGTGTCCTGCCTTCATCAGGCCAGGCTCTCCAGTCAAGCCCTAGTGGTCATCTGTAGAGTTAGGGACAGTGGACTGAGCCTGTCACAGAATTTGTGTTCTGCCAGGAAGACCTCTATGGAGGCGGGAACTGGTGAGTCCTAAACTTATATATATGATAATCATAGCTTCAGCTACTCTTTACATTTGCATTGCTTACCTTTGTTGCATTTGTATAGATGTAACCTGTGGAATTAACCTTGCATTATGAAGGCTCAGCTATGTTATCTGGCTTCTTTGGTGCCTTGAATCTGTGCAGGACTCAATAATATCTCAAGACTTTCACTTTTTGTTTTTACAAAAGGGTACCAACAAATTCGACCACATCTGTAACTTGGCTACAGAAGCAGTAGTAACTTCTCATAATATCTAGCTACAGTATGTTATTACTTTACTTTTGTAATTCTGCTTGTTGAATGTTTCTCAGTGATGGATGTAGGTCCAGATGGTGCTCTAGCAGTGGAGCTTCACAAGACCTCTGCCGGCCTGGGCTTCAGTCTGGAGGGGGGGAAATCTTCAAGCCACGGAGACAGGCCTCTCATCGTCAAACGCATCTTTAAAGGTGACCTAATATAGATACACTGTAGGTATCTCTAAAATAAAGTTCAGGCTAAGTATAACTAAGCCCTCTATCTGTAGCAAGTAAGCAACATAAAGGTAAATCTGTGTTACCAACACTAGAATGGATGTATGAACTCCATGAACTGGAGTGATCACCACTTGTTTCAGTGTTGCTTCACTCAGCTGCGTGATTTGGGGCCATCCCTCTTGAGTCTGCTCTGGTCTTCATTTAATTTTAACAAGAGCTCAGCCTTGGTTCATTTATGTCAACAAATAGACCCAGAGAGAGTCAAAAGTGTCAAATGGTGAACTGTGACCATGACAACAGTGTAATGTAAATTGCCCAAATATTTCTTTTCATAATGACTCTTTACTTCACTGCTCTGACCAGTGGAAATAAGTAGTATTATAATGACCAGGACTCAATCTGATCGTCACACTTTCAGACTAGCATTCTCTTGTAGCTTGTCCTCAAGCCATTTTTACAAAATATCAAAGCTGCAATTTAAAGTCAGAAAGCAGTGGTGAGAGATAACTAATTATATTTACTTAAGTACTGTGCCTAAATACAGTTTTGAGCCACTTCTGTTCTAAGTATTTTTGTTTTCTTGCCACGTTGTACGTTTACATCACAGATTTTTAGAGGCAAATACTGGTACTTTTGCTCCACTATATTTATTTTATAACTATAGCTACTAGTTACTTTTCAGTATCAGGTTAATCATACAAAATACAAAATACGGTATAAAATACTGTACTGACGACCGGTGTGAAATTCCCAAGTTACCCATCAATTTGTAATTATAATTCTGAGATTCAAAACAGGATCATCAAAATGATCACCTTCATAATGAAGATCATTAAAACAAGTATAAGTAGTATAAGTCCATTACAATACGCTTTGTGGTTGCAGCAATTACATTATAATTCATAAGTAATTATACTGCAGTAATTTGACATTTAGTAATGTGAAAGGAGCCGTTGTGCACAAAGCATACTTTTACTTTTGGTCCTTCAAGTAGTTGTTGAGCTAATATTTTTGTACTTTTTTGTAATTCGGTCACTGTAATATTGCTACTTTTAATTAAATAAATGATATCAGTGCTTCATCCACCACTGGCAAGGACTGTGTCTTTAAGTAAGGCCGAGCTGCTGTGCTCCTCTGCTACAGGAGGTGCTGCAGAGCTGTCCGGGCTTATAGGCGTTGGCGATGAGGTCCTGTCTATTAACGGCTGTTCTCTTGAAGGCCTCATGCACCACGATGCCTGGAAAATCATCAAAGCCACTAACGAAGGGCCTAACCACCTGCTCATCCGCAAGCCAAGTACCTCCTGAAAAGGGGGCAAAGTGAAACTGGCCCCTAAACCAGGGAACTAGATGGATGAGCAGTAGAAATGCTGACAAGCATGTTCTCACTTTGTTTTTGCAGATTTTGTGATGGACTTCTTTTGAGGTTTTGTGCTTTGTCTTATTACATCTGTTTGTACTTATAAACAGGTCAGAGTGGATGGACCACTACAGGTTGTGGGATAAAATTCTGAATTATGATTTCTTTCAGATGGCAAGTGCAGTTTGTTTACAATAGCGTTACTTTGGAACGCTAACAAAAAGAGTGTGTCAGTTGTTGAATTTTGTAAATAAAATCAATATGTCAAGAGATGTGTGGCTGGTTGTGATTATAGTAATAATAATAGTAGTAGTAGTACTCTGATGTCTTCCCTACACTAATTAAATGTTACTTTGACAGGTTTTTATGGGTCCTCTTAGGGGTTTTTAGTCACTGGCCCACGACCAAAGTTCTACGGGCTTAACCCAACGTGAAGTTAATCAAAAATACTCCCTAAGCATCAGTTAATCCTTTGGAGAGGCTAAGGTTGTTCACACGTCCTAGGAATTTGTTTTCATGGCAGTGCAACACAATGAGAATGACAGGACGATAAACATAATAACAGATAATGATATATAACATAGATCACATGTGTTGATGGATTTATTCATTTGAGGCTTAGTGATATCAGTGATCATTGTAATGGATTACCTGTGCAGATGATAGATAAAATATAAAAGAAAAAGGTCAGACGATATTATAAACCAGAACTTCCATCCACAAACAAGGCTTCAGTCGTCACTGTTTGGGTGAGTGTTTGGTGTCCTTTCACTTTCACCTGTCTTCTCACTTACAAAAAAAAAAACTGATGACAGACATGTATGGCTGGGGAACATTTGGACCAGGTCTGTGGTGAGGCAGAGGGGCTAGTTTTGAGTGACACTTTAAAACCAGAGAGCAGTAGGGTTAGAGAATTCAAGGAACATAGGGCATCACAGACAACAACTGCCTTGAAGCCTTCATCCACACCTGTCCACACATCGCTGTGCCTGCCAGTGAATGTGACGCCTGCAGCAGCACGAATGGCATTCTTCTCCTAAATGCAGCGGAGATTATGGTAGGTCAAGGGGAGAAGATGTGCTGATGAACCTGCAAGTGAAGCCCCTCAGTGATCCAGATCATCTGACACCAAGACCTGCTGGAGCCTTTTTACTAATATTGTATTTTGGATTTCATCTCTTTTGTCAAGCTGAATACATTTCTCACTCACATTTAGTGAAAAACATTAGCATTTATTTGTAGCTGTAAGTAATGTCTCTTAATATCATTAACCTAGATTATATATGTAAATTTGACATTATATAATAATTACCCAGTAATTGTTCCCCAGTTGACATTGCAGCCGATAACTGTGAAATAGGTTTTAAATTTTGATATAATCAAACTTGACAGTTTGGCCACAGTTGTAATGAAGTGTGTGAAGTTATGCTATGGCTCAGTTGGTAGAGCTGTTGTCCACCAACCTCTTGGCCACATGTCAAAGTGTCTGGAAAAAAGACAGTGAGTCCTGTTTTGTGAATGTAAATGGAAATCTGCGATATTAAGACCGTATTTAATGCAAAGTCAAAGATTTGGGGTTAAATACTGGATTAAATTGTGGAACAATTATTGGATGAATGTTATGTCATTTACTGGCTTTATTTTTACATTAGTGGTACATAGGAGAATTGGTCTCATGTTAACCCTTCTGTTCTTCGAAATCACACTTCATTACAAAATATATTAATCAATTCTCATGACTGTGTAAGTGTAAGAAACGACCACTAGGTGTCAGTAAATGCACACAGACAAAATGTCACTAGTGTAAGAGCTTAGAATCCACACTGACCCACAGCCCAAATGAGCATAGGTGAATTAATTATGTTTCTGACGGAGGTCAATGACTGACACCCAGCACTGTGAGTGGACATAACTTTATAAGTTTTAAGTAGATACGTTTATAATTAGTGGAAGAATAACATGCATAAACATGTGTTTTATTCTTTATATCATATATTAATTGTTACATGTTTTTATACATGTTATATCATGTTTTGGGAAAAATTGTTTCACAATCCAAAGGTTTGTAGACACTAACACATTGATGCATTTTCATTATGATTTGATGACTTTATTTAATCAAATCTTTAGGAATGAACAACAGTTCAGAAAAGAAAAACAGCCGTGCAGCAATTAACAAATTTGCCTGTCAAGTCTGTGGCATTCTACTGACCATTCAGGTGTGACCTCCTCACAGGCCCTGCAGACCTTTGGGAAGTGCTGCAGAGTTCAGGTGCTGGGAAGTTCATCACCTAAAGTGCAATGGTATCCATGGTGATTGAGGATGCCTTGTACAAAATGCAGATCACCCTCTCTCCTATTGCCAAAACATCCCCAGATCATCACATTTCCACCTCCATGCAGGCATCTATCATCTTTTCATGAGCACTGCATCTGAGCTCTGTACTGTTTGTTCTTCCCTTGGATCCAAACTCCTTAAACTTGGACTAATCAGTCCTCAAAACTTGGTTCCAGTCATCTAAAGACCTCTGACACCTTTTCTCCTGGCATGCATGATCAATTTAAGACTGTTAACACCATACCAAATGTAATCCTTAAAGTTTTAACTGCTGATTAAACAGTTACAGATTAATTAGAAACATGAGGAACAAGGTCTTCGTGTTTCTACTTAATGTGGGTGACAAGCACCTAATTCATACTCTGGTTTTTATTCCTGTCTATCAGCATGTCAGTAGGAAACTGCAGTGTATTTTAAGGAATTCAGCAGCCTTGTTTTATTCTTGGTCATGATGAGCTTACATTTACATTTAGTCATTTATCAGACACTTTTACCCAAAGTGATTTACAAGTGAGGAACAAGTACAAGGCAGGGTAAGTGTAAGGAGGTCTTCTAAGGAAAACACAGCCAGGATACGAACCCCAGTCTCCTGGATAGAGGGCAGTGATGTTACCACTACTGTGACTTCTGCAAATAACAGCTAGATATGCAGCTCAACAGAGAGGAGGCATAAACTCAGCAATTACAAATGAGTGTTTATTTATTTAAGATTATTTTGGGATATTTTTACCAAAACATGGGTGGAGAGGAAGGAGTATCACAACAACACTTCAACACTGCAATTCACAGCACAAGTTTTGACTTTATATTATGAGCTGCCTGTGAATTCATCCACCCCAATAACAGTAAGGGATGAAATATGACAATTTTAAATGTAATAATGTTCAGCTATAATGAGGAGACTTAAGGTAAATACTGACTCATACATGTAAATTCATAAACAAAGGTGTTCAGTTAAAGATTAAATAAAAAATTCACCTTTAAAAGCTAATAAAAGCATTTATTATGTATGTTTTATGTTTATAAGTTTAACACTGACTTAATTTTCTCAGCTAAATTAGATGAATGAACTAAAAATGAATTTACATTCTTTAAACATAATATAAAGCCACAGAGCTCCAGCACATGCCTGAAGGTATGTGGACATTCCATGGCTGAACATGTGACTGCGACACCGTGGGCAATAACGTGCTGCTCTAACAGCCTCCACTCCTCTGGTTGCAGGCTTTCCACCACAGTTTGGAACCTGGCCACAGGGGTTTGCTCAGACACAAGCACTTTAATGAGGTCCAAGACTGATGTTCAGTGATAAGGCCTGACCTGCAGCTGCTGTTCCAGCTCATCCACAAGGTGTTGGAAGAGGTTGAGGTCAGGCCTCCGGGCAAGCTCTTCCACACTATGCTGGGAAAACATTTATTATCATCATCATTTATTAGCATCTAAGCATGGCAGCACTTGGACAAGACAAGTCTGGCCATGTAATGTGCATGTACACGGTGAAGTATTAAACGTGTAATTGTTGTTGCAGAAGAGAGGAAGAAAACAAAGAACATTAATGACCAAATATAAATACAGATATGGACAAACGGAGCCCAGGCTGCATGCATTGTGCAGCAGGATTGTGTCTCATGTACTGGAAAATTCTCAAGCACCCATCAGACCGAGTTCCAACAGAGAAGCTACATCCACTAAAAAGCAAAAATATCATCACATGACAAGGTGTCGATTTCTGTGTAATGACCATAATTGCAAAATAACTGCCAAGTTGTGCTCATTGGTGCAGTTGGGCTTTTTCATAAAGGTAGCACAGAATTGTACCTCACATTGGGCATAATAATTTAACTTTTCACGTAACGATTTAATGATTTTAAGTGTGAAAGTGGTGGAAAACATCAGCCAACGTCCACTCCACCAGCCAGCAAACAGAATGCGTCTTCTCAGGGACCTGCTAGGTGAGTCATTAGTGTCATGTTAATGAGCCATGATAAGTGCAAGGCTGCTAATGAGAGCTGAGCTTTATGCCGTGTTTTTTTTTTTAATGGAACAGCACAGAAGTCGGTCACTCTGTAAGAGGGAACAGAGTGTAGAGGCATTTCTGTGTCAGTAAAACCTGTTCTACATTACTCCCCATGAAGATACATACTAACAAACCAGTGGTGAGAATATTTGCTGAGTTCTGATAAACTGTGCTTGTGCTTTACTTGGGTTTTGTGTGTTTGTGTTGTGTGTGTGTTTGTGTGTGTGTGTGTGTGTGTGTGTGTGTGTGTGTGTGTGTGTGTGTGTGTGTGTGTGTGTGTGTGTGTGTGTGTGTGTCTGCTTCCAGTTGAAACATTAGAAGTTGCTTCAGCTGGAAGCACAGAGATATTACAATATCAGGAACGTAGAGGGAGGTTTAATCCCATTCATTCATATATATGTGTGTACTCTCCAAACTCAACCATAAGATGCAAAATGAAAATCAGTGAAGTCGCCATTAAACAATCTCTTGCAACTATACAATTAATATGATAAATTGTTATAGATTAAACTATGAATAACGTTTGCAACAAATCTAGTTTGCACCTTCAAATGAGCCTGAACACAATAACAGCAACGACTGAGGAAAATAAATCTAATCAAGGGAAATAAAGAGCCAATGAATTAGTCTGCAGCAGAGGGGTTTAATTGTCAGTGTCATGAAAATGCCAACAGTAGGTATATCCATCTCTCAGGACGTCCTGACTTGCCTCCACTGTTGGCTCACTTATATCCAATATAGGTTTTGAAACTAAATTAAACAAAAATGTTGATCAGTGGAATTTTTAGCAAGCCTTAATTTGTAATAGAGCATTTATTGGTGCCTACAGTATATGTAGTGGTGGATTAATCTACGTTTGGTGCTCTAAGGTAAGGTCAGTCCAAAAATACTGAAATGATCAATAGAGTAATATTAATGATTTACAATCATGAGAAGCAACAACAGGTTCCTCCAGGTCGCCTGGAGTTTGTTGGAAGTGATGGAGACCGAGAAGTCAGATAACAGCAGGACTTCGTTTGTCTTTTCATCCTCACCGACTGAAAACTGTCCTGTTACAGTGAATCTTCCTTCGTCCATGTCCCAGTCTGGTCCGTGTTCAGTGCGGATGCGCCTCTGGATGACACTGTCTCAGCGGCTGTTCTCAGCACTTCTGTCCACACCTCCACCTCCTCAGCTCCTGGTGGATTTCACGTCCAGCAGCTAATAGCAGGCTAGCTGTTGGAATATGTAAAAAAAAAAACAATGCTGTATCCATGGTAACGTATGTCTTCTGACAAAGTCACCAAAAGTCATCTCACAAATACAGAAGATCAGAGGGATCCCAGGAGGTTCACTTCTACCCAACACCTAAGAATAGCAGGTGACACGATCTGGAGGAAGACATCAGACAAAAACTAAGAAAATAACACAAAGAGAGAGGAGCGGCACAGCTGCCGCATCACAGGCACCATTCTAGAAATATCCACGTTTAAATGTCATGGTACCGAGTTGGTAACATGGTGCCATGTTACTGCTGATTTCTTAGAACTGTGTGCCTGAGGGTGTGAAACTGCAGAAAAATAAAGACATCCATGCAAGATATGAGCAGTAGATTCATTAGTAGAGGGTTAGGGGAACACAGAATCCAAGCTGAACCTCAGATGCTGATGCAGTAAACTGCAGGTGATGTGAAAATAAGCAACATATTGAAGAAGAGGCAGAGAAACTCCACTGTGGACTGTGGATTTGTTCTCCAGTGAGATGAAACTGTGCACTGGTTGGAGCAGAGGTGAGGTTCTTTATGTGCATATCACTCATTCATTTGTTCCTATTTGTAATCTATAACTTACTGATTGATAAATTACTAATGAATAATCAGCTGTTTTCTTCTATTATACAATCAGTGAACCTTTATTTATATTCATTGGTATTTTGGAGCATGTGTGGACCTTTTGTGGATGTTTTTTGTGTCACATAATATAATGTATTTACAGTGAGGACATGATAAAACTGTGGTTATGTTTAATATAAATATACTTTTTTGCATTCAGGACAAATCTCAGCACAGGTCTGTGCGTTGCCACAGAGTCTAAAGTCCCACTAGCTGCATTAGCTCCTGCTGTCTTGAAGCGGCTCATTGTGAGCTCGGCAGCGGTGTAGCTTTAAGGAGGAGGTGGGCAGCGCTCCGATGACGCATGAATGACCCTGAGAAGATGCTTCAAAACTGCGCTCGGAGCCAGCGTGCGTGGTGGGCTGCTGGCTGAGCCGGAACGATCTCCGAGCTCGGCAGGATCAACTGTTGAGAGAACACTTAGAGCAGGTTCAGGAGGCTTCGGAGGAGCTCTCAATGCAGAATAAAACACGCACACTCAGGCTGAGTCGCTTCTCTCAAAGACAAACACAGTTATTTGCCATTAAGCCGTTGACTCCCGGCGGAGGGCTTTCTGCTCGCAGCTCTATGTGCGCTGCCAAGTGGAGCCAACTTGGAGAAAGACCCGTTTGAAGAACATCTCTCCAACACTGGAGACCTGGACAGTCGCATCATGCCATACTTCATCCCACTGTGTGTGTACTTTGTGCTCGTCCTCAGCCCAGTCATGACAGCCCCCCTCAGCGAGGACATAGATGTTTTGGTGTTTCTGCCACAGAATAACTCGTACCTCTTCTCACACGCCAGAGTCGCCCCGGCGATCCTTTACGCGCAGCGCAGGTTGGAGGCGGACGGGGGACCGTACTCCGGGTTCCGCTTCAACATCCAGTTTGAGAACTCGGACTGTGTCAATGATGCTCTGTTTGCCTTAGTGGACAGGTCGTGCGGGCAGAAGCCGGATCTGATCCTGGGTCCGGTGTGCGAGTACGAGGCTGCGGCGCTGGTGAGGCTGGCGTCCCACTGGCACATCCCGGTGGTCTCAGCAGGTGCCCTGGCCGCCGGCTTCAGCAACAAGAACGGCGAATACTCCCACCTGACCCGCATCGCGCCGTCCTACGTGAAGATGGCAGAGACGTTCACCGCGATGTTCGAGCACTTCAGCTGGAGGAGCGCGCTGCTGGTGTACGAGGACGACAAGCTGGAGCGCAACTGTTACTTCACTTTGGAGGGAGTCTATCACCAGATGAGTGACTATAACACCAAGATATATTCCATCTACCAAGAAGACCGTCTGGACACTGAAGACATCCTGCAAAACATGCACGACACTGAAGGTAACGCAGGTTCCAGCTCTGCCTTTATGACAGAGCTAGTTTATATAGATGGTTTCTATATAAACTAAATTCCAATTATCTATCTATCTGTCAGACTCATTGTAACAACTGTCCCATCCACAGTCCACTACAGAGAACTTCACTGTTGGCTTAGAGCTGAAAATATTCATACTCACACTGATTCACTAATTCTCAATTAAAAGTATTTGCATTAGAAATACTTGAAGTCCTCTACAAATGTTTCTACTCATTTTATCCAAATGTTATTAAAGTAAAGAACTCAAGAAATCAACCTTTTTTTTTTTTTTGGCAGTGTTGAATATAATACTGTTGACATTATAGTAACACATAATCAATTATACAGTATATCCATCTGCACAGCGTGTCCAAAGCTGTAAAATAATTAGTGGAGTAATATTTCCATCTGAACTGTAGGAGAGTACAGGTAAAAGTAAGAACAAAACCAATACACATACACAAACATTAATACTCTTGAAAAGAACATGTACTTTATGTCAGATTCATAAATGCTGTATATATGGAGAATTTTTACTACTTTACTTCCAGGTAGAATCACCCTGTTTCAACCTAGATGAACGTCCAGCAGGCTTTAATTTATTATTAGAAATGTCTGGAATCATCTTCTGCTTTGAGTTTTTGTTTAGAGACACTTGATGTTTTCTCACCTGCCTTAAGCATTTTGAGATCTAGCAGCTGAACTCTCATGGTTTTACCTTTAATTTGTGCCACATTATGATTACGTCCAGGTAATGGCCCCAGATATTATTTAGAGTTTCCCTGTAAAAGTAAAAGTATTACATGTATCAGGATTGGTAACGCTTATTGCAAGACATGCATTTTCTCAGTACATGAGAAATCAGGTGGACATCTTCCACAACAACAGCTTTTTTAGCACCATATATCCTCCACTGCTCCTCAAGGAAACACTAAGCAGGGAAACACAGAGGGAATGCTACACTAAACAAATGAAGACAGTCACATGCTGATGTCTCGTACTAGCTTCAGTGGAACTGTAGAATGCATTTTACCAAGAAGAATGTGAGCCGATTTAGAGCTGGGGCCACGACATGGATTCACAGAATGTACAGCACTTCTTTAAGAGGCAGGAACTAGGAAATGCTGGACAATAAATCAGTGCAATGAAGAATTAGAAGAACAGTAGAATAATCTTTAGTTGACAAGTCAATTAGTCGACTGAATGTTTCATGAGGGAGATGAAATATGAAGACGTTGTCAATTTGAAGTCTAATTTCCCACCTCCTCATTGCCTTCAAAGACTTCCTCCACTCCTGGTGTAGCAGGAGCTGGCAATGAGGCCTAAACATGTTTTCATTTGTCCTCACCCCAACCAGCAACCTTCATCACTAACACACGCTTACATAACGAGCTGGAACATCATCTCATGTCTGCAGACATGGCAGAGATGAGCCACGTGGTGCTAGGTGCTTGAAACTGTTCACAGGACTTTGGAACTGGTAGACAAATGAGAGCAAACTGAAATCCTCTCTCTCTCCCCGCTGAGACCTGGAGCTGTGAGGGACTAGAGCTCTGATAGTCGTGTTCAACCTGCACCACTGTCATTGCCTTTAACCACAACATATTCATGTTGCATGAGGCTTCCAGTGAGAATCTCTGATGTACAACAGACCCGGGGTAACAAACCGCATTCCTAAAACACAAAATGAATTTTTAAGACATCAGGCAACATTTTCACTGTCTACATGAGCTGTTGAGTGTAAAAACTAGGCTGCAGTACTAATGTAAAGAATGTGCATACATACACTAGTGTAAATGCTGTGTTTACAGTAATGTGTAGAAGTCAAATGTCTCCACTCTGTCCTTAAAGTCAAACCAAAATGAGAATAACTGTTGGTCACGGTTGTTTCCTTACTGCTGCATGGCTGCAATCCTCTGGTCATAACGCTTCCAGATTACATCACCTCATATCACTAGGTGGATGTGTATAAATTAGCATATATTATCTGTGCTAAATACTGAAGAGCCATAAAGAGCACCTGATGGCTGGATATTAGTATTCCCAGCATGTCAGGTGCTTAACTGAGAGGTTTGAAGGGTTCCAGCAGTGATTTCAGCAGCTTTTCAGCACAACTGAGCAGCATTCGATTGGAGGAAGAGGCCATCAGCTTGTATATATTGCACAAATGTTTAGCTTACATACCACATAGATGCTTTCAGTGAAAGATTTCCGATTTGACAGTTTGCTTTTGAACTTCTCAGCCTCGCCAACAGTAATCATGCAGACAGCCTTCAGCCACTGGCACTCAGATTAGATGCGACTGTGCTGCACGCTGCCGTCAATCATGCTGCTACTGTCACATGTCTGCTAGAAAGACGGAGAGAGAGAAAACGTGAGTGTTCATGTGTTTCCATGAAAAGGCAGGAAATGATAAAGCAAGTCACAATGATCTTATAAACACATTGGCCAGTCACTGCTGATGTCCTTCAGCAGCACAGTCTTATTACACACTGTACAGTGACCAGCACTGAAAACAGCCACAGTCTGCTCATATCTAAGTGATTTCGACTTATTTATACTTTTATTTATTTCCCCTGGTTGTTGTGTACCTCTGCTGTATACTGGAATCCCAAGCTTTTCCTTATAAGGCACAGCAGCAGCACTGAACCCATCTGATTACAGAGCCACAGTTTGAGTTGTGTGTCTAGAAACGAATGGTTTCTAGCATTGAGCTTAACAGGTCCTGGTTTGCTTAATGTTGTGGTGGTCAGGGTGTCAGTGTGGGGAAAATTGACAGGTGTCAGAGGACACTGTTCACTACACAGCTGGCTGCATATAGGTGTGTGTAGCTGCAAACCCTTCAGAGAGCCCACAATAAGACCCATCCAGAGAGCACCAGGTAACAACTACTATCATTGCATGGATGGAGGTACAAATTCCTGCTACTTCTTGCCCCCCAAACCACATCTGTAACCTCTGCTACCCTACAACTGAGCTGTTGACGTCAAGGAGACCACTTGAACATGTGAATTTTCCATGTAAACTGTAAACTCTAAGACCTGCCCACACTGGCTCTGGCTCTCTTATGAGCTGAATAACACTCTAGACTTTAATCAGCAGCAGTTGATGTTGATGTTGATGTGGAATTTGTCACACGCATCCACTTGGAGTGAGTGATGACGCTTTTCGATTTTGGTTGTTAAAGGTCAAAAGTCAAGGTCACTGTGACTGCGTGTATGTAGAATTCTCTTCAGTGCTACAGTATATCTCAGAAATGCCCGGAGAGAGTTCAACTTAACTTATACTCATCCATAAATGTACTGACAATAGAGTGTGACCAGATGTGCATGATTGGTTTTCACAGGCATACACCATTCACTTAGATAAGGATGACAAACTAATTGCTGTTATCAAGTTACAGGTAATTTCAGTTTGATTTTTAAAACATACAGACGTGAGCAGAGATGACTTCTTATTTATTCTCAGACTGTAACATCGTGAGAGGTTGATTTGACGTCAAGTTGTTAGTTGGTGGAAGTAAACTGGTGTAAATGGTTTATTAGATCTGTGCAGCCTGTAGAGGCAGCGGGACAGATTTGTCGATAACTCTGCAGCGTCTCATTGGAGAAGTGTTGCGCCAGAGCACAGTGCCATTACGCATCACTGTCCACTGTGTGGAGCTTAATTAAATTAAATGCAAATGAAACCAGGCTGCTACAGAACCATGCCCAACACTTGTGCGCACAGCAGTCAGGCATACATGTTGTAACTTTGTATTTTTATGTTAGAACTTCACCAGATTTTCTGATTTCTTTCTACCATTGTTGCACCAATTACCCACACCACCCATGTTTGGAAGCACATTTGTGGTTCTGTTCACGTCAAGCTGCTCTGCACCATCCAGACAACCTTATCATTTCCTGGAGAAGCCTATTAATTAGCTGAGCTGTCATCGTCATGTTTCACAGCAACTGGCTCAGCTGTTTCAGAGCAGTGGCGTGACTGACATAAAGTGGATTTATTAATACAAAACAACACCTGCTGATTTGTTTCCCACGTCATTCAGCGCTTGTGCATGTTTGGCTGCTGCACTTGCATGCTCCAAAACAGCCATTGGACTTGATGCCCACACAGTCATTGCACTAATTAAGATAATTAAAAAAGAACATGGATGTAAACAAAAAAAGACTCAATCCCTCATATTCTCTAAGAGACTCCCTCCATTACTGATGGTTCTAGTGTTTCTCATCACATGCCAGTTGTTCTTCTTGAGACTCATAAGTAAACTGAATGATAATGTTTACACACTGTCCTTCGATCAAGTTATACAGTATTATGGGAGACAATATTAATACCTGATAGATGGCTGCATTAGGGACAATAACCCCTTCACCTTTTAAGTGTCTTACAGCATCTAGTCCACTGTTGCCAGTTTGTCATGTTCACCTTCTTACTATATATCGTCCATGGAGTTTTTTATTATTATATTATTATATTTACTCAAGCACTCAACAATATTTAATGCAGGTTCCACAGTTGCTGTTTAATTATGTCAGTTTTGTCTTAGGCTAGAAGGTCATTAACTACACAACACTACCCCATTGTTCCACATGTTTAACAGAAAAATATACTTTCATTTTTCCACTGTTAGGGATAATGTCCTGGCTTCAACTCACATGGTTAGTTTTTGGTATAGGTCATCCTGTAGCTTGTTATAGTGTAGAACATCTAGTATGTATCCATCTATGTACAGTATCTAGCAAATTCCTCGTCCTGTGCTTGTTTGTAAGCTCCAGCCTTGTGATCACTGCACTACAATCAGCAGACATGTTGGCTGGGTTATCGAGACAGTTCTCCTGTAAAATAGAACTTTATTGCTCATTTATACTCTACATTTGTCAGCGGTGTGTGTGCAGTGTATAAAACTGGCCTATGTTGCTGTCATGTGATGAATGAACGTCATGTTTGTCATGTGATGTTAGGGAAGCAATAATTGTTAAGGAAACATTCAACAGTTTTACTAACTCTGAACATGTTTATTTAGTGCCTGGACCAAACCCAGACAAAGGTTTGTGTTTGCACAGTTGTCGTCCAGCCTTTTGGACTGTTTACAGTCACCACTGTGGGAACTGATGCCAAAAGAGTGCAATTTCAAGAGATGCCTACCTCTGTACACGGGGTGCCATCAAACACTCATATGGTTCATATGATATGGGACAAACGACCAGTATAGTGTAGTAGTAGTATACCGTAGAATCACTGACTGAAAACTACTACTGGTCATGTTTATCTGATCTGACAAGCAGACGACTTGCTCTCAATCCCAGACCCACTAATTATTATACGTCAGTGTTTGGTTGTATTGAGAGTCATGAGGGACTTTCATTGCTCTGTATGAGCTTTCAAGAAAAGATCAAACCGTTTGTTAACTTTCCTGCTGGACTGAAGATTTTACACATTGCCAGTAAAGACCCAGCTCCAGATAGTTTCTTGACTCGCAGTTGGAGCTAAAACAGAAGCAGCTGGACGGATCCTGTTTGTCTAATTATTACTGTTTGTATGCTGAGGTTAGTACTCAAACTGTCTGCTGTCCACAGTTTGCTTACTTCTCGCTTCAACTTTTACCTACACACCTTTGTACCTGCTGGAGCTTTGTGCACACAGTTTCCTGTTTTAGGACCACTTTCAGTTTATCCTCCAAACACAGTCGGTTAGATAACCCCAGTAAACTGTTTGTTCCCAAACTGTCTGATTGTCTCGCTGCTCGCGTTCAAACAGGCTCAGAGATCAACAGCAGTACCTGTTTACCATAAACTTTTGAAATGAAGGCAAAAAAGGAGTAGAAAATAAGCAGACTTATAATTTATCTTTACATCCTCTGTTTATTCTGGACCAAAAGGTTACTGAAGGCAGCTGTTACTACATCAGCCGCTTCTGTCCGACAGGTCTGGCAACAGTAGTGCCAAAGGCTGTTCATTTAAAATTACATTAGACGTGTGGCTGGGATGAACAACATGATATAATCTGATCTGATATGATTTATCATTTGTTGCTTAAGCTCATTACATAAGCAATAATATTTAATGGTCCCTATTTTAATTGCATGTGCACAACAACAAGCACGAAGCACAAACCGACTATTTTGGTTGATGAAGGTGCAGCAGTGCAACGTGTAAAGGGGCAGAGTGAGGTGGGATGTGAAAGGTGTGTGGTGATTAATACATACATTTAATCAGTCACGTCACAGGTAAAGAGTTTATGCTCTAAAACAGCTGAGCCAGAACAGTAGCAGTGAGATTATCAGGCTAGTGTAGCTCTCAACACGTAGCATCTTAAATGTGAAGCCAGTGTGGGGGTTTTTATTTTAGAAGTTATTAGATCATCCTAACTGCCCTGTCTCATGTGTGTGGAATTGTATGGGATTACTTTGTGGCAGCATGATGTCATTTGCATGTGATTCAATAAAGATAAACACAGTGGACGGTCGTGCGTAATGACACTGCGCTCTGGCTTGGCACATCTCCACTCAGACGCTGCAGAATTATCTTCATACAGTGTGTGTCCTATTGCTTACAGATGGCTGCTGGGATTTACTGAAGTGAAGAAAAAGTTTTTCACAGACAGTATAAAGCAGCTGCATGAAACAGATAGTGTAAGACTCTCTCATTCTGTCATTGCTATGTTGATAAAATCACCAAAGTGGCAGCAGATTGACAGGGCGCCAGAGTCTCAAGCTCAAGCACTTTGTTCAGAATGAACTGCTTTGGAATTCCAGACATGGCATGTCTTACTGAAGTTCAGATAAGTTTGGGATTTCTTCCATACTACCCTTCTGAAGGTATTTTTCAGCTGACACTGCACGCACCTCATGCTTTTTCTTCTCAAAATCCCCTCATCAATTTGCTACAGATTCTTGTACCATTAACCACATGATATTACAACATGTAACAACCACTTAGAGGGCAAAACGAAGCACCTCTCTCATGATTGGCCCATTTCTGATGTTAGTCCTCCTGAGACACGCACTCCCATCCTGAGTCTGTATGAAGTCTTTGTGTTTGGAGAGAACTCCCCTTGGGCTGCTACATAGTTGTAAAGCAATGACTCACTTTTACTGTATGACCACAAATGTCTCAAGGTTAAGCCTGAAAGGGCAAAGGCAGCAATATGTTACTGAGGACAATACTGCTAATAACAACAACCAGTCAACCTGTCCAAGAGACATCCACTCAGTTTGCTTATGCACTGTTTGAATGTCAGCGTCTGGCTCCATCCAGCTGAGACAGATTCATTTCAAAAGGAACTTGCTCTACCGTACTCTTTTTCCTTTAACTCTCTGGCAGACTGCTCCAACAACATATATCCTTGTTTTTGGAGTAATGGCATGACAAATTTGCACAACAGCTCCCTATTTGCATATGCTCTACTTTCTCAGCCAACACAGAGCACTTGAAATACACTGTGGGCACTCAGTAAGTGCACCATGTGCTGCCCCATTCCTCAGTTAATTTGTAACTTGCATCAGTGCCCTAGCGAGAAGGAAAATCCAGAAGTTTTGAAATGTTGCTGGCTGGCTGCGAGCGCTGCCCCATGGAATGGCTTGCAGAGCACACACAGGGCCAGTAGTGTGTGTAGAGCCCAGTGTAATTAAAGGGTGCTATAGTGCTGGCAGGACTGAGGTGAAGTTTGTCCCACTGACTCAAGGGATATTTCAGGAGGTGTGTTTAAGTGACAGAGTTGTGAGGAATGTTCCAGCGAGACTCTGAATCTTCCTTATTAACAGGGACGCTGGGGTTACTGTGTTTTCAATTGCGACCCTTGTTTGTGCAGCAACTTGTTTGTTGGTTTATTTATTTTTAATCACCAGGACACCAAAGGAAAGGTTTATCAGACCAGTGAAAGAATTTTTACATTTGATATTTTTTTCACACATTTGCTCAGTACATGTCTTTCAGCGATTAAAGATCACGGGTAACACAGTTGGCAGTGTATCACTGTACTGCTCACTCCTGGAAGCAGTGGACACTTGGAAAGCACATGGCTGAAAAAAGGGAGAATTCTAACTATGAGGGGTATTAGTACTGGAACTCCTTCTCCATCACTGTCACTGACTCACTGCAGCGTTCTTGTTTGCAAAAGCTGTGAATTTGAGCAGTGGGTCACACTTCTCCATTGCTCCAGTATGTCTAGTAACTGTACATAAACAGAGTTGGACTGCATCAAAATGAAAAATGGAAATAAAATAAAATAAAAAATAATATACATTAACACACTTTATTGTGTAGCTTTCAACAAGTCTGTTTATTTACATATTTATTTAGGTACACATATGGAATCATGTAGTACACAAGAAAATGTTAATCAACCCAGAATATGTTTTAGAATTTAGCCCCCTTTTGCTTTGACGACAGCTTTGCACAGGATTCTCTCAGTCAGCTTCATGGGGTAGTCACCTGGAATGGTTTTCCCAGGGTTGCTTTTCCTTCGCTCTCCAGTCCATCTCATCTCAGACCATCTCAATTGGATGTAGACTGGGTGATTGTGGAGGCCAGATCATCTGACGCCGTACTCCATCTTTCTCCTTCTTCTGCAAATAGCTCTTACATAACCTAGAGGTGTGTTTGGAGTCATTGTCCTGTTTGAAAACATACAATGGTCCCACTGAATGCAAACCATATTGGATGGCATGTCGCTGCATAATGCTGTGGTAGCCATGCTGATTGACTCCGGTTTAACATCAGTGTCACCAACAAAGCCTCCCCCACACCATCACACCTCCTCCTCCTCACTTCACGTTGGGAACCACATATTCAGGACCCTTCAGTTCACCCTCTGTATGTCTAACAAGGACACGGTGGTTAGAACCAAAAATCTCCATTTGGACTCATCAGACCAAAGGACAGTTTTCCACTGATCTAATGTCCATTTCTTGTGTTTTTTGGCCCAGGCAAGTCTCTTCTGCTTGTTGTTCTTCCGAATTTCTTTGCTGCAATTTGAGCATGAAGGCATGACTCACGCAGTCTCCCCTGAACAGTGGATGTTGAAATATGTGTATGTTGAATATATGCCACAGGCTCTAATCTGAGGTGCTGTAAATTGTTGGTTTGTGAGGCTGGTAACTCTAATAAACTTATCCTCCAAGAGGTAGCTCTTAGTCTTCTTTTCCTGGGACGGTCTTCATGAAAGCCAGTTTCATCATAGCATATGATGGTTTTGGCGACCGCACTTGGGATACATTCAAAGTTCTTAAGATTTTTTGGATTGACTGGATTTATTTCCAAAAGTAATGATGGACTGTCTTTTCTCTTTCCTCAACTGACAGTTTCTTGCCATAATCTGGATTTACACAGTAGTCGTAGTAGCACTAATAAAACTATTTACTCAGTATCTATCCTTCCTCTGAGTACGACAACTCTGAAGGACATTAAGAAGGTAAGAAATGTCACAAATATACTCTTAACAAAGCAGTGGATAAATTAAAAACCATTTCATGTGACTACCTTGTGAATCTGTTGACAGAATGCCAACAATGATGACACCTTTTTGTTTACTACATAATTCTAAGCAGTCCTTCATAGTTTGGATGTCTTCAGTAATGTACAATGTTGAAAATAATAAAAATAAAGAAGGTGAGGTGAAAGAGTGTCCAAACCCAAAATAGTTTACCTGCCATCAACTAATCTTGATTGATTGGTATTAGAGATTGTAGGCTTGATTTTGTGCAGGCACACTGTACAAAGGGTTAGGGTTAGGGTTAGCTCCCAGTAGGCTGGTTGAAAAGTGAAAAGCAGCACAGCAGCATCTGAGCAGCCTCAACTTCAAAAGGATGCAATCAGATTGTTAAATGAATCATAAGTTGTTACACATTTGACTGGCTGCATTGATTAATCGTATCTGTTCTGTCAGACGCAGGAGACAAATGACTGGAAAAAATTTGACTGAAATTATTGCATTCTGCTCTATCCACCATCTGCCCTGGAGAAGCCCAGCATGCACGCCACACCAATTATCTGTAATATTTTGGTCACTTTCTTTGGTAAAAGTACTCCCACACAAAGCTCTCTGCAATCACCCAAACTCTTTATAACTCCTTAATCTTGTTTTTCTCATCTGCACTTTGATTCTACAACCAGATGACATGTGATCACACAGCTAATACACAGTTTAAATCCAATTTTGGCACTAAATATGCCAGCAAGACAGAATAAATACATGGATAATAATGTGTCATTCTTGCAAGCATCTGTTATTCACAAAGGCAGTGTGTTGTACAGAGGCTTTCAGCTGATTAACTTCCATCAGCCATCTAAAAGCAGCGGGTTTCGGTTCCTTCTACAGGCTGTAATCAGTGTGATGTGGACTGGAAAATCAGGATTACGCACTACAAATCCATTGGTTAAATTTAGTGCAATCAGCACTAGACTGTTGCAAATTAACCACAACATCCATGCTTACTGCATTTGCACACCAAACTGGTTGGTTGTGATTAATATGAGAAATTACAGGCAAATTAAAACACATCCCACTTCTAATAACTGCTTTAATTCCAATACTGCATCAGACCATCTGTTTCTGCAGATTCTCTCCCACTGACTTCAACTGAAAGCTAAGACAAAACCAGCAAACTTTTAAGACTATGACTGGCTGTGTTTGTGTTGAATTTATGGTATACCCAGACATACAATACTAAGGACCAAGATGGTTAAATGTTACTTGCATTGTCACAAACTTAGTCATTAAATACTGGTGACTGAAAGTAAAATAGTTAACTAACTAAAACAGCTAACTAAATAATATATTTATATGTCAGTTTTAAAGCCATCAGTTTGTCTATTAGCTGTAATAACTCCTCCGAATTTATCCTTATCCTTATCCCATTATACCCTGCGCAGGTGTGTCTGTGTCACTGGGCTAAAGGATTACGTTTCCTCAAGGATGCTGTTGCAGAGCTGCATCCTTTAGGTCCTAAATAATCAACAGTATATCCAGTGCTTTTGCCAAACTTGTCACAGAATAATCTTTCAGAGAATATATTAAATCCACTACTGTGTATTCCAAAACACACACTGGGAGGCACGTTCCAATCTCCCCTGTTGAATGTACATGTCCAGAGGACAGAGGCAAAGGTGGAGTTTTGAAGGCACCAAATAGTAAATTGCCTCAATTCACCAATCAATCCTACAAACCCAACAAAATGTAGTGAGTGGCTAACAAGTGGATTCTCACAGATGTTAAGGACATCTGTGACAGACAGAAACAAGTACTCTCCACTATGCCTAATAATATTCCAAAAAATATTCAAAAATGCATTGTGAAGAACTATGGTCTGAAACAAAGTATATTTGTTGGAACTGGAGAAAGACACTACTCTAGTTGTGTTTGTTTGTTTTACAATGATCTAGTAAATTTGACATTTAAATTTGAACATCCATGATATGAATGTGTTACAGTATAGTTCTACAATTTTTACAACTCTTGAAGTCAAGAAATAGATGTCATCAGCTGCTGTCATGCTGGGACCCAAGCAGGATGCTTGACCCTCTCTCTACATCACTTGAAGCCTCAAAACCTTGTGCTGTATGATGTAAATGTTGTATACTCTGGGCTAATTTCAACTTTTATGATGCTTATTGCTGTATTTTGGAAAGACTTCCAAACAGCCTGGGTCGCATGCCATTCCACCAGGGGGGTCACTGATCATGACATCAGTGGAATTTGACAGTTATGCATCTTTCCTTAATACCCTACACCCTGTAATTAATGCAGCAATTTAGAATTGATCTTAACACATTAAGCCAACTTCCTTAGTTTTAGAAGCTCTGTTGTGGTGGTGGTAAGTCCTGCAAGTAAGTCTTGCAACACACAGAATGTACATTATATGAAGGAATATAAGGATTGGGAGGGAACTTTAGGAAACTTTAGAATCAACGAAAAGCCTTGTGCAGATGAACTGAAGATGTGGGGTTGTTTTTCAGCAGCAGGGACTGGGAGAATGGTCAGGGTTGAAGGAAAGCTGAAAACCCATTCCACCAAACTCAGGAGCTCATACTGGACCAGAGGTTTACCTTCCAACATGATCCTAAGCACAGAGTCAAGACACAGGAGCGGTATAGAGACACCCAGCCAGAGCTGTGACTTAAAGCCTATTAAAAATTTCTGAAGAGACCTGAAAATGACTGTCCACTGACAGTTGCCATCTAACATAACTGAGCTTGAGAGGATTTGCAAAGAATAATGATAGATAGATAGATAGATAGATAGATAGATAGATAGATAGATAGATAGATAGATAGATAGATAGATAGATAGATAGATAGATAGATAGATAGATACTTTATTGATCCCCAAGGGGAAATTTTGGTGTTTCAGCAGCCTTTACACACAAAAACATTTGAACATTGAGTAACATAATCTACACAACAATACACGAGACACAGTACAAGAATAACACAGAGAATAGACAGTAATAACAACTAAACACACTGTAGGACTTTAATGGAAAGTGACTTAGTTACACATTGTTAAACCATAAGTGTGGACACTGACTCTCTGTCAGGGAGTCATTGTACAGGCTGATGGCTGTTGGCACAAATGACTTCCTGAACCTTTCCTTGTCCCAGCGGAGCTGGAGAAGTCTCTGGTTAATACTGCTCCGCTGTTTGATAAGCAGGCTGTGGAGAGGATGTGAGCTGTTCTCCATGATGCTCAGCAGTTTGTGCAGCATCCTCCTCTCCACCACCTGCTCTAAAGGTTCTAGAGAAGCACCCAGCACAGAGCCAGCTTTCCTGATCAGCTTATTCAGTTTCTTAGTGTCGGAGGCTCTGATGCTGCTGCCCCAGCAGACGACAGCAAAGAATATCGCACTGGCTACAACAGACTGGTAGAAGATCTGCAGCATCTTGTTGCACACATTAAAGGACCTGAGCCTCCTCAGGAAGTAGAGTCTACTCTGTCCCTTTCTGTATAAAGCCTCTGTGTTGAACTTCCAGTCCAGTCTGTTGTCCAGGTGAACTCCCAGGTATTTGTACCTCTCCACCACCTCCACCTTCTCACCAAGAATGGACACAGTGTCAAAGCCAGTTTTCTTCCTCCTGAAGTCCACAACCATCTCCTTGGTCTTGCTTACATTCAAGGTCAGATGGTTGTTCCCACACCACTTCACAAAGCTGTCCACCAGACCTCTGTACTCGGCCTCCTCCCCACCGCTGATACACCCAACCACTGCAGAGTCATCTGAGAACTTCTGCAGATGGCAGGACTCAGTGTTGTACTGAAAGTCTGAGGTGTACAGGGTGAAGAGGAAAGGTGAGAGGACAGTCCCCTGAGGTGCTCCTGTGCTCAGACTCACATCCCTGCAGTCGTACAAACTGTGATCTGTCTGTCAGGTAGTCGTTGATCCAGGAGGTTGTGGAGGAGTCTACCTGCATCTTCAGCAGCTTCTCTCTCAGCAGGACAGGCTGTATGGTGTTAAAGGCACTTGAGAAATCAAAGAATGTGATCCTCACAGTGCTGTTAGCCTTGTCCAGGTGTGAGAGAGCTCGCTGAAGCAGGTAGACAATAGCAGAATGGCAGAAAATCCTACAATCCATATGTACAAATTGCATCGTACCCAAATAGACTCAAGGCTATATTTACTGCCAAAAGTGCTTTAACAAAGAACTGAGTAGGGTCTGGAAACATAAGGAATATTATAATAATGAGGAAAAAAATCATTTAAACAATTGTAGTATCAGGCTGCAACATCACAACATTGAAAAAGTAAACAATAGGTCTGAATATACAGAATGTTGCTGAATGTACTGCATTTGTTATAATTATCTAAATTAATAAAATAAAAAAATAAAAAAAATAAAAAACATGAATAATATGAAGCACTAATAAACTGCTAAGAAAGATGGAAAGAATGGTGAGGATGCACAGTTTTTATGTGCTTCCCTGTCTCCAGTGTAACATAGAGCTGTGTGTGGTTACTGTGGAACAGACTTCTGTTAGTGCTCATGATTTAATTAAGGTGTTTGTTGCATGTATTGTCTGCGATTTATCAACCTTTGTTGCTGCATTCAAATGTTGCAGAGCTGTAAGAAACTGAATGAAAACCTTTTAATTTATTCGCAGGGGGTCGGGGGTAGACTTTATGTCCCAGCTTGTAACACATCATATGCTCTCTGTATTACATGCAGGATGAATGTGAAGTTGTAGCACTTACTGGTGCACATAGGATTTGATTGTGGAATACTTCCAGCAGTTAGTTTGGAGGTGTGGACTGGAGCTGCTTCAACTGACAAAAACACTCCAAAAGGAGCTTTCACAGGCTCCATGATCAAGGAATTGTTGATTTACATAAAGCTACAAAAAACAATTAATTCCAAAAGCTCACATACTTTTTCCACTAGCACTATGAGGTTTTATGGTTATTAATAGAGAAATTAAAAATCGAAATATTTTTTGTGTTGTTTTAGGCACATCACATTTGTTAGACAATGATCAGATCACATTTCATATATATAAAGTTCAACTTTCACTTACCTTGGATCTTTATGGGTGTTTTATGGGTGTGTTCAATTAAGACAATAAAGACAATAAGGGCTCAAATACATTTTTTGCCACTATATTTTATAATACAAAATTGATTACTTGAAAAATTATTACTTTAATGAAATAACAAATACTGTCATTTTTTTAAATTGTACTTTATCTTATTCATACAAATTGCAGACTATAATGACCAGTGCATTTGTTATTTTCTTGCAGTGGTGATCATGTGCATGGGAGCAGACAAAATACGAGAGATCATGCTGGCTGCACACAGACGACGGCTAACCAACGGCAACTGTCTCTTCTTTAATGTAGAACTCTTCAATGCCTCGTCTTATGGTACAGTTAACAGAAGGCTTATGTGTCACGAAAATCCAACAAATCTATTTACAGTGTACTGCATTTAAAAAAAACTTGACTATCTACATTAGAGTCCATACATCTTTTGATAAGAACTTGTTTTCTGTAGTTTTGTCTTTTTCGATCTGAAATGTCGGAATAGTAGTAATGGCAGTATATGACACTGCCTTTTAAAATGGAAAAATGTTTTATTGTCAGCGTATTTCACATGTGTGCTGTAAACTGCAAACCCCTACTGTCAGGTGGGTAGTCCATAATAATACAGGAGATATTATAGTGTTTTTTGTATTTCAAAATGCATCTGACAACTAACTATAGCAAATTATTGTGGTGAAGTGAAAAGTGCATTTTCCTTCAACATGTAGTGAAGTAATAGTAAAAGTAGAAAATGGGAAAACTAGAAATAGAATGTTTGTCAGTTATGCTTGAAAAATATATAAATATAATATAATTATATAAAATACTGTCTTCAACTGAATTCTAGGCAATGGCTCATGGAAGAGAGGAGATATGTTTGATAATGATGCAAGACAAGCCTATGCTTCTCTGAACACGGTGACACTGCTCAGGACAGTCAAGCCAGAGTTTGAAAACTTCTCCATGGAAATGAAGCGCTCAATTGAAAAAGCTGGGCTTCATGACTGTGACGACTGTGGGAGTGTACGTATGCACACATTTACCTTTGATTTTCCAGGAGGGCAGAAGCAGTTGTGTGTGTTGTGACAGTGTGGAATGTGTGTTGAATGTTTAAAATTTGAAGCTTTAATCAAAAAGATCCAGAAGATGGATAATGTTAGTCAAAAGCATCTCAAACAAACAAACAAACAAACAAACAAACAAACAAACAAACAAACGGGACACACGATTGGGAATAACAAGTGACAGCTAGGTCACATGTCAGTGTCAATGCTGTAAACAATTTTGTTGATCACCTAAAATATTGATATTATATGCAAAACAAAAATTCCCAAAATTCTGCTAGATTGTTACTATTCTCAGTGACTGCTGCTAAACACCTGATTATGGCTCCAGGTGTAAAACTGTTTTGCACCCTGAGAGAATGTGTCAAGTGTGAGTGTTTCACCTGAACATAAATGACATTTCAGCTTCTAACCTATCCATCATCATAAGTTGTTCCTAGCATGAATCTAATCCACCCACTCTTCCCTCCAGCTAAGTTTCGTATTTATCTATCCATCTCTGGGCCCGCTTTGCCTGACAGACTGCTCTAGTACATCTACCTCTGAATCTCCTCTACAGCTTTGTTGTCTGTCTTCTTCCAAAATGCACCAATATAATAAATGTACTGATGAAGAACAGTAGAACATAAAAGCAAGTAGAAGTCATGACTCACGCTGTATCACACTGACTTACAGAAAATCTGAAGATTTCAAGAAACCTGCTGCTGTAGAGCAACAACAAAGCCTGTGTGGATGAGAATGCAGCTCACACGAGTGATTGTTGTAGACAGACCACATTAATTGTAAAAAATGTCACTTCCTCTGATTAAATGTTCCATTTCAGGTCAACATGTTTGTTGAGGGATTCCATGACGCCATGTTGCTCTATGCCATCGCCTTGCATGAGGCCATGAGAAGTGGCTATAGTAAAAAGAATGGAACGGAGATCACCTCACACATGTGGAACAGAACCTTTGAAGGTAAAACCCACTGCTCACACTAAATCAGTGATTGCCTCTAAACCACGACACATTTCTTACTGGTAAGGTGTTGGAAAATTGGAAAATGTCAGAAAGGCATCTTGTCTTTTCTGATAGCCCAGTCATTGTAACCAGAGGGACCATGAACTGCAGGTCCATTTGAACTGACAGCATATATCACCACTCTGTTCTGCAACTTCTTTCATTGTTCTGCTAGTTGAGTCACAGGTAGAACAGGTAGAATTACCCTGAAATTTGTATCTGTACAAAGATTTTGTTAGCATTGTATTTGTATTTGGATTCTGTCTTCCCTTCAGACATTGATGGAGGATTGCTAAATATCAATAGACTCCAACTTGCACAAGTCTACTGTGTGTTAAGCTCTTTTGTATTATGTATATTTTGTCACATAATTCTCAACAATAAAATATAAATCATATGCTAAATGCCATTAAAATTGTTTTTATGATGGTGAATAGGAATAGCTGGCCAGGTATCCATGGATGTCAATGGTGACCGAAATGGTGATTTCTCCTTGATGGCCATGACCAATTTTGAGGCAGGAAGCTATGAGGTAAGAAACAATATCCCATCAATGATATGAGCCATGCCCAAAGTGCTAACGTTCCTCACAGGCAGAAGATGTTGAACTTAAAGAGCACTAACTTGCAGGTAGTGGCCAACTACTTTGGCGTGAATGGAACTTTTCAGCTGCTGCCTGCCTTCAACATTGAGCGTTTCACTCTGAAAGGAAGAAGCAAGACCCCCACAGAGCTGTCAGAGAAATCATGTAAATATCCAGTGCTCAATATGTATGCTATCTACAGTATTCCTGAAGAAGTGCATGTTTTAACCAATGACGATTCCAAACAGGTGGTCTAGGAGTTTCAGCATTGACTGGAGTCATAGTGGGAGCTGTTCTGGGAACTGCAATGCTTATAGCATTCTACTTTTTCAGGTAACAATAACTGTTGTTATGTTAATGTTTATCTTCTCATGTATAATATAATCATCGTGCAAAATACTCTCAGGAAGCTGAGTATTAAAACAAGTTTGTCTGTTCCCCAGTCGAGGCTTAAAGATGTTGATGTAATCTTCATAATAGTTTAATAATCCACAGTGTAATAGTCCACACACATAGTTTAGATAATCAGTAAACTGCTGGTGGTGCCAGTTCTCCAGGTGGGTGCCAATAAAACACTGCAAAAGAAGAGGACTCATTAAGATGATATATCATGACTGAGAACAAAAAATAAAAAACACAGTTCTACACGGATCTGTTTTGGTTGACTGCTATGTTTTTGTGTTTTCACTTGGATATTGTGATGGGTGAACAAAGCCTTATTTTGCTTTTCTGGTTTTCTCTATATTAGAAATTGAAATAGCTTTTATGTTTTGTTTCGAATAAAGAAAAAACTACAGGATTACCATTGAGCGCCGCACACATAATGAAGAGAGTGACACCAGGAAGCACCGTCAGTTACGAGAGGACTCCATTAGATCGAACTTCTCAGCAGCATAATTGTGGCAGTCCCTTCACCGAGAATCACACATCTGAATGTGACCAAAGACTGAGATATTTTATGTTTGTATCCTTCAGTGTTTTGACTTTTTGTAACTCAGGACAGTTGTAACAGTCACAAAGCACCACTTACTTAGATGTTCTTTCATACAAAGATATATGATTGTACTGGTGTATAGAAAGCTTTGGCCATAATATACTTGGATATATTCTGTCGGTGGTTACCATGACTGTGAATGATTATGTGAACAGATAGCTTATCTAACACTACATTAGCATGCACTAGTAGGATGGGTGAGGTCTACTTTGCCTTTTGGATTTTTAAATAGAGGCCTCGGATTTAATGCTAAGTAAGTAAGCAACAGAGCAAAAATCAGAGGAAACGATACAGCTGGAGCTAAGTGGCTAAAAAGGGATATAGGCTACAGCTACACAGATCAGCCAAACCATTCAGTGGAGCTGGTGGTTTTAATGTTGTGGTGAACTGGGGTCATCATGGAAAATATTCAGTGCTGGCCATGATTGAAAGATGTCAAACACACAGTTTGTTAACCCCTGTCCAACACAACATTAAGAAAAGTTGTATTAGTGTTGTGGATGATCAGTGTATATCTACATGTAAAGATTATAAGCTACTGATATTAAGCTACTGAGATTGTTTGGTTTTCAGTTCACTTTGTTGAGATCCAGCCTGCATATAAATCGAATCCCTACTTCCAAACAGATCACATCGCTCCTGAAATGAGAAACACTGTGGTCACACACCACATTAAAAATACATATTTTCTAGTATTTCCTTTTTTAAATTTGTAGATTTAATAATAACAAAGAAAAAAATTGGTATCTCTTTCTGATAAGGCATACTTTACAAAGTGTTAAATTATTTGGATTAAGGATTTAGATATATCACATATCACTGATGTATATATGAATAAATAATCAATCTATAATACCAAAGAGTAACATTTCTAAATATTCCTTATCAGAAAGTGGAACTGAATTTTTTTAACTAATATTAATTATATCCATAAACACTTTGCTATTGTGAACTGTCATTCACGTTGCATCATTCCTGTCAATTTAAAGACAATGGTTTTAAAGACACAAAATAAACATAATGAACTAGGTGAATAACCTCCCTAGTGTGCTGGATCAGTTTGTGTGTGGGATAAACAGGTTGTGTACAATTTCAAAGCAGTTTTATTCTGGAGCACCAAATTAATTTCCTCTATTTAAAGTTTTGCCTAATATTACTATAATGACTTTTAGTATCTGATAGGGCATAGTGATTTAACAGTGACCTTAATGTATTTAAATTATTATTTTTTTTCTTATTTATAACATCAGTATTTTAAAATGATTCTCTCTATATTGAATTTGTAGTGATTTGATTAAACTTCATTGTATTTGTTTTTGTCATATCATCATTTCTTTTTTATTACACCTTCACAGTTTTTTTTTTTCTCATACTGTATTGTGCCAGTTATAATACTAATGTAGGGACTTTAGTAATTATTAGTGTCAAGGTGGCAGTTGTTTTTGATTTACAGTTAAAATGAAATTAAATGAAAAGTAAATGGACTACATATTTGTAATTTTCTGGTTTTTGGCATAAATTGATCATGAAATGGGATCTAATATGTTTAATGTTATTTGTGGCTTTGATGGATATCAGATCACATTTTATGATCAATCTAAGCCGAAAACCAGAAAATTACAAATAGTTAACTTTTTTTTTCTTGCCAGTATAGTTTTAGTTTTCATTAAAATGTGTATGTTATCCAGAGGTCGGGGTATATACTCAATCATAATTTATCCCACCTCTGCTTGTGGTACTGTATTTTTGAAATATTACAACTATTTAGTTTAAGATTTACTTAATAAATTCCATTAATGACCTAAACTTGGACCAGCGTAATTGTTCATTTTAGGGCACATGTAAAGATAGGACACAGGGACCAATGCTTTATGATATTTTGACTGATTCATTTATGCCATTTCATGCCATATACCAGCAAACTCTTGTGAAATTTGTTTAAATCCAGATTACAAACCTGGATGAAATCTCATATCAGGAGCAAATTACAGTCTGACATGGTGGGGCCACATTAGCAAAACCAAGGAACTGCCTTTTTTGTCTGTAACTGACAATGAAAGAACAGACTCACATTGTGGAGGCACAGCTGAAGTAGAGCAGGTGATTTTGGTTAATGGAAATTAGCATCACAGGGGACCTGCCATTGACATCACACATGGACATCACCATTAAAAATGAAAGGGTAGAATTTGAAATATGGACACTTTTGTTCAGACATTGTCTGTGTATTATGGGAAGGGCTGCAAGTCAGTTTCATGTGCAGTCTTATTTAAATAAACTCTTATTTTGAATCATCCTCATTAGGTAACTGGAGATTCTTTTTAAAAATCTGTAAAAGATAATATTGTGATAATAAAACACTATGCTTTCACAAGTATTGCATAACAGGCCTGATTCATTACATTTGAGATTTGTGGTGCTCTTTAAGCTCACAATAGATGAAATGCCACTCCAATGATACCAATACACAATCATAACATAGTAGATTCAGGAGGGGAAAATCCACTTTCTTACAAGAGGACATGATTTTATTTAAAAAAAAACAAACATGAAAGCAAAGACATAACCTCTCCCTAAGGGAGTAAAAGTGTCAAGTTTGTCTTTGCTTAGTGAACAAAAAAAATGAAACGTTTGTTTTGTTTACTTATTTTACACTGTGATGAATGCATCCAGCTAAAATATATTGGTGTCATCAATGTAATATTGAAGGTGCCTTGGCCTTTCTACGCCTTCACTGCGACCCCTGACACCAAAGACCACCTTCATTCACACTCAGCAAAGATCCACTCCAGACATTATCTCTTACAGATCTTTGCATAAGACCATGTGGTACAGCTGCCACTGGCAAATTATCACACTGTCAGATTACATGAAAAGTGGGGTACATTCCAAGATGTCTTACATTCCACACCCCACCCCCCTTTGAACTTCCAGTATTTGTCTTTTGATTGAGGAGACAAACAGGGAAAAACTAAGTATCACAGGAGAACAGCACATACAATCAAAAAAAAAAATGTGGGAAATTCACCAAACCAGTCTCTTACTGGAAACACCCAGAGCACTCAGTATATCAAATCCAGATTGAAGGGAATCAGCAGGAGTTACACAAGGGCCAGACAGTATACAACATTTTTGTCACTCCTGTGCCTCAGGAATGAGTGTGTTCTTTTTTTGCACTCAGGTACAGCTATATTAATTTCAATAACACAATTGTTTTGCCCAATTCCACCATTTGATTTAAAAGATGCAGACCACAGAGTTGAAATGTGGACCCTTTCCATCCCAAGTCATATTTGTAGTGGTCATGGACCAACAGAATTATATTAATGAGGACCCACAACACACTTGAATAACAGCATTTGCTACTAATACAAGTTAAATCCAACAGACACACACATCAGACTTGTTGGCAAATGTATTTGTGTAATACTACTATTATTTTTATCACTATACCTCATAACTCGGAGTGCTTTGGATTTTTTTCCCTCTTGTTCAAAGACTCATTTGGGCAATGTTACTTTTGGCGCCTGATTGTGATTTCGGTTTTGTCTTAGGTTACAGTCTGCTTCCTGTTCCTGTGTTTATTAAGAGGAAGTGAAAACCATGTTCTCAGATGGTGTCCTATTCTTCCCTATAAAAACTGCTCACTGGGCGCATGGGCCAAAAAAAACCTTTAGACTTCCACATTTTAACCCACAGAGCATGTACGTGGACATACAGTTGACAATGGTCCTATGAAACTTTTTTTTTTTTTTTGAGGAGATCAGAAGATCAGGAATTCCATGAAATAACAAAGTGACTATGGAGGAGAACAGAAAAAAGATTTAGGGTACTTAAAAGTATAGTATGTAACTTTTTTGAATATTTTAATAGAAATATGCTCTGGAACTTCTCTTAGAAACCATGTTTGACCCAGCCTTGAACAGCCCTGCAGAGATATACATTTCTAAAAGCTTTGAGCTTTTGAGGTCTGCCCTTCTAACCAGAACTTCAACGCTGTTTGATTAAAATGTTTGGGAGCATTCATTGTTATTCCAAAAAAACAACAACTGAAGCGCTGGGATAGGAGTTGTTCGATGTGGCAGATTATATCAAAATATGGAGAGGTTATGCTGGGCAGAGCAGATTGCAGATTTATAAATGCAGAGATAAGAACATACATTTATTCAACTTATACATACTATCAGTTGTGCTGAAAGTATGAGAGATTCATCAAAATCATCATGCAGGCCTTTCAACACATGGTGTGTTGTATTAAAGAACACAAAGTACTTATTGTAGTTTTTGTGGCCAATCCTAATCCAGTTGTGCTTCACACATTGTGTTTTCACAACTGTAACCCAGTAGGTCTGACAGCTGCTATGATTCAAAGAGTGGCACTCCAGGGGTGTCAAATAGTGATGCCAATGGGTACCTATAGCGTGAATGTGAGACTTCAAAGACATAAATAGTATCACTACTAGGAAAAATAAGAAGCGCCATGAGATTGGATGCGTGGATGAAAATATGTTGCTGATGATATATTGTCAGCTTCTACTTCTACGGGGGGTGGCTGTGGCTCATTAGGTAGAGCAGTCGACTGCCAACAGTGTGTGAATGGGTGAATGAGACGCAGTGTAAAGCGCTTTGAGTACCACCTAGGTAGAAAAGCGCTAAAAAAGTGCAGACCATTTACCATTTCTACGCTGATGACATACAACTTTACAGAGCATTCCATTACAAAAAAAAATCACTTCATCCTGTGGAACAAAGGGAAAAGATAGATGCAATGTCCTTAAACTGATTTTCTAATCAATTAGGTCATCAAAACCAAACCTTTTGACAAAATCTATGACGTTTCCCCTAGCAATCAACGCTACTTAGATCTGAAACCTTGGAGTTGATCCCACTCCCTACTATCTATATAGTCAAAACTGCTTGATTTCACCAAAAAAATGTTGGTAGCCTCCTCGGTCATTTTTTGTCACAGATACACTCATCCATGGTTTTATCCAAGTCAAGTTTGATTACCATAACAGCAGACTCATTGGCTCACCCGTAAAACTTCTTCCAAAGTGCTGACTTATTGCTCCATTTCACGTCAGCTTTGTCACTAATGCATTTATGTAAAAGTTATTTTTTTATTCTTCGTTCTTTTATTTTTTTGAGTCACTTATTTTAGTAGTATTCTTAGCATGTGCTGCAGGAAAGCTGGTCCATGTGGCAGATTTGAATTCTCTCCCCTGTCCTACTCGAGAGACGAGGGAAGGTAGGGCTTTCTTGCCTCTGATAGACCCACAGAAAAAACACAATCCTTCAATGCTCCTGGCTTCTCATGCATTCTTAACTAGTATACATTCATGCACCTTCAACGTTTAACCCAATGCAAGCTATCCCTAACACCTGAGCAATTTTTTAACCATCATTAATATTTATAGGTCACAATTACTGTGCATGCATACTAATGCAGTAATGCAAAGATTTTATAACAAACCTTAAGTGTTTAAGATGTGGTCTTCATTTGCTGGGAAACAGCAAAAACAACTTATTACACAACAGCTGGTCTCAGGAGCTGACAGGAACAGGAGCTAGGCGTCTATCAGTATCTGTGGTGATGGATGTTTCCTGAGAGCAGTGAGTGTATCCCACAATGTGCTTGTTTATTTATACTTACCCCCTAGCAATCCACAGCTGTGTGCTTCATGTAGAGAGATACTCCATAGTAAGTGATATTGGGGGAGAGCAGTATGAGAAACTGCAACTTTAGCAATCTTCTAAACATCTGCATCTGCTTACAACATTACAACATTATTGGTTATCTAACAAACCATTCACAACCTCTTGGAGGGGGTCACCTGGAGTGGAATAGAAAGCACCTTTGCCTGTAACAGATGCTCGATACTGATACTCAGGTTTATGCTATATGTTTTATTAGCTAAAATTAATCCAGTCTTTTTTGACTTAACTCTAATTTGTTTTGCCTCAGCATGCTGGTATTGCAGTTCTATTGCATTCTGATAGCATAGGAAAGTGAACATCAGCAGGTGACTCAGAGTTCAGGAACCTAACTCTTGTGTTATTAATGAATACCAAAGGATATTGTCAAAAAGGTGGATGCTTCTCATTTTTAGCAAGTGTTCACTGCTGCATTTACTGGCTACAAGACAAATGTTATTGTGAAGTGCTCTCTGTAGCCAGTGTTTATACTCGGGCAAATGTTGTTTTTCAGGAAAGATAAGTGCTTAAAAATCACAATCATTCCAGTAGCTCCAAAAAATTCAGCAAAGTGATACATCTTCACACTCCTTGATTCAATTATGTCAGTTTCAGAAAATCCCATTCTCCCAGTTATTCTTTCGTTCATTTCCAAACGTTGTATTACATAAAATGATGTATTCACATATTCTTATAATAAAGTATCATATTTTGCTACCAAAGGAAAAAGGTAAATTATATACTAGAGATTAGTATTAATAAGATAACAGAATACTGCATGTATGTTTATATACTGTGTGCACACAACAATTTAAATTTAAGCATCTATACACTTGTAAACCTACAGAGACAGACATTCACACGTGTATGTCTGTCAGATACACTTACACTAAGTATATGGAGCATGTAGTATGTTGTCATGGCCACATTCACATAAGTACACAAGACTAGTTATTAAATCTATTATTTCTATTCATTTTTGCATATTTTGGGTAAAATAAAACCCCGTGTTTTGAACCAAATTCCTGTCTCCTTATTGTCGAACTGCTCCATCTCTTACTTTTAACTTTCCAGTTTTTAAAAACACATAGAGTTGGGTTTTAACTAGTTTCATTGTTATTTGTTTCATAGCTGCAATTCTAAGAATCCTACAAAGGTATTTGTCTCTTTCTAAATTGAGCTCACATGGACCTAAAATAATACATTCTGGTTCCAGCTCTTGTTTACTTTTAAATATTTTCATGATAGAATTTGCAGTCAATTGCCAGAATGTAGAAAGAACGAAAATATGAATGATTCACATTCTTTTCACCATTTCCTCTCCAACAGTTCAACAGAATAACTTTGTGACTTTATTCAGGTTATGTTAAATATTTACTTAATCATGTCCAAATTCAATTGGATTCAGCATTATTAAGTATCTAATATTAACAGGCTCAGCTCAAACAATTGCAGAACTGTGTCATATAAACATCTCTGTCACAAATTATATTGGTCAGAAACACAATCACAACAGGATTATGTTTTCTACCAAATACACGTATACTAAACACAGCAGTATAGGAATGAAATTCGACAGCAATATATACTCACAATCCACCCCAACCACCTCCTTGCGACTCGCTTTCTATTAGTAAATGCAGTGCTTCATTCATTCTAAACATACATTTCATTTATGTGCATGCGATTTTGTTCATGTTCATGTTCATGTATAGGAACATTATTTTTAGGAGACAGGTTTGAATTGTAAGATTTTTTGTCAGCAGTCTGAGTAAATCAGTGCTGACTGAATAAGATTGTCCTCTAGGATTGTTCTATATTTTGCCACATTCATCTTACCCTCTACCTTAACAAGCCTTCCGGGGCTGGCTGCCAAGAAGCATTCCCACAGCATGATGCTGCCAACACCGTGTTTCACAGTAGGGATAGTATGTGTATTTGTGGTGATGTGTAGTGTTTGTTGTGCTCCAAACATAGCATCTTGTCTGATGGACAAAAAGCACCATTTTGGTGTCATCAAACCAAAGAACTCTCTTCCACTGGACCATGAAGTCTTTCACATGCCTATTGGTGAACTCAAATCATGAGTTTTCTTCAACAGTGACTTTTTCCCTGCCACTCTCCCATTATGCTTTGACTGGTGAAGAACCTGGGCAGTTGTACTGTATACACTGCAGTTGTAGTATGTACAGTCTCTCCTATCTCAGTTGCTGAATCTTGTAACTCCCTCAGAGTAGTCATCAGTGTGTTAGTGGCCTCTCTCACTAGTCTCCTTTTCTTGCACGGTCACTCTGTGTGGACGGCCTGTTCTAGGCAGATTTAGACATGTGCCATGTTCCTATCATTTCTTGATGATGGATTTCACTGAACTCCGGGGGATGTTCAGTGCCTTGTTTTTTGTTTTGTTTTTTTTGTATCTATCCCCTGACTTATGCTTTTCAATGACCTGTTCTCTGAGTTGCTTGGATTGTTCTGTTGTCTTCATGGCGTAATGGGAGCCAGGAATACTGATTAACCAGTGACTGGACCTTTCAGACACAAGTTTCTTTATACTGCAATTACACATAAGACACATTCACTGCCCTCAGGTGATCCCCATTTCATTACCTCTGGGACTACTAGCACCAAAAATCTGGACCTTGGTTGGATTAGGTCAGTGATTTTAAATGGGGCCAATATTAATGCAAATACTGATTTTGTTTTATTATTTTTTAACATTATTTTTTATAGATTTTTTTTTTTTTACATTATTTTGTAGAAACCTGTTTTCACTTTGACACTTATAAGGTATTTTTATTATTTTAATAAGGCTGTTCTACTAATAATCAATTAGCCTTATAAAATTATTTACTTATTTACTACAGCCATACCAGGAGATTGATGCAGAGAACTGACAATTGCTAATAATAGGGCTCTATGCAAAAATGTAGATGCTTCTTTAAAAATCATTTGATTAATTTTAAGTGTTTTGGAACTAGATAAAATGGTATATAAACTGCATGAAAAAGTGTTTTTCTTTACAAATCAAAGAAATTTGCAAGTGACCAAACTTATGAATGGTAGTATGTGTAGGTCTAAGTATCAGTATCAATTTTTATACTACCTGTTTAAACAGCAGTTGTTCACAAATTGCTGAACACACTGAAAAAACTGTCATTCATGATTCATCTAATGTTTCACTATGATCAGCACTGATCATTCATTTGCTGATTGCTGTTTACACAGAACCGCTGTTTAGCTTTTGCAGAGAAAGATAAAACATTGTGTTGACATTTTGCAGTTGCATGTGGGGCTGTGTAACAGTGGCATCCAGGCGGGATGTTTGGAGTGATGCCTGAGGTTTGATCACTATCGATGTTGTAAACATCAGAAAAAGGAGCCACTCAGCATCAGCCTTAACAAAGAAATCTCATTTTGGTCATTTCCCTATAACCCTATCAGAAAGTCAATGATGTTGATTTGGACATTATCCATCAGGATCTGGTGACTTGAATGACGTCAAAAACCTTTTATCAGATAGAATTCTCACACTCTACATGGCCAAGTTGACAATTTGCAGTGGAATGCATTCCCTCTCAGCTTTGGACGAAATGGCTTCCTTCCTTCTTTACTTTATACTTCCTTTCTCATTAGTCCCACACATGCCTTATGGTTGGTTTATTTTCCTTCTGAATGACTTTTATACTTTTTTGAGTTAACCAAATCAATCATGTCTTTACTTAACATTGACAAAAATATTTATTTTATTCACAAAAGAATCAGTAGAATACCAGAATATTATTAAAACCGTGTTGTTTCTGTGACATACCATTCAAATATTTAAATTTTGCGAATGTTACGGGACTTCAGCTGTTCTCGACCTCTGGAAACCATCCACAATAATTTCTGTGCCAAAAGAATTATTCTGAACAATGTAAACTGCCAACCAGCTTCACTTATCTCAGTTGTCATGCTTCAAAAACCTGGTGCTGAACAGCATCAAGACAACTGTCGCGCTACAGCTGGATCACCACCATTATGTCTACAAGAACAATAGGCTGCTGTCTCCTCCACACAAGTCCTACATAGGAATTAGGAGCTCATTGATTAAGTATGCTGCAACTTTGTTCCATATCCAACACAATCAAGCATTATCATAAGAAAAAAGCATCTGGTATCTCCAAATTCCCCAACTTCTTATGCACTGGATGCACAGCATGCTTAATTTCACATTGTTAAATTGTCAGAGCCTGCACAATATCTCCAAGCATTATCACCAACCCTGCCCCACATGGCTATGGCGTCTTTTCGTCTACACCCTATACACCAATGGCTTTCTTACTGATTAACCAATTAGTCAGCCATGGTTATGAACTCATTATTAAGCAGAGCATATTAAAATTCATCTTTACAAACCGGACAACCTCACAGAGCAGCATCTATGCAGAGATATTCCCTGGTAAAGGTCCTATTAAAGGCATTTTGAGAGAGGTGGTCCCTGGTGAGGGGAGGTTTTTATGCTGTGAAGCCCCTTATTTTAGTGTGATTAAATATTGCAGTATCATGACATCATTATTCAGTGAAATTGGGGTTGGATAAGGATGGGATGATTTCTATAGACCAGACTGTTGACAGTTTTCATAAGGACTATTTTTTCAGAAGACATTTTCGTCAGCCTGTTTTACTCTGCCTGCTCAAGGCTAGTTTACTGCACCATTACGCTGCCTCACCATTCTCTACAGAAGGTAGCATATGGGAGCAGCGAGTCATTGTCAAAGGTAAAGTAATTTAATCCTTCTGTCACTGTAAAAGACGTAAGGCTGGGCTGATGTTTGTGAGATTAGCTGGAGTTGTTTCTACTGGGGTACTCTCTTACATACACTAGAGGAGAAACAGCCTTTACAACAAGATTTGAACTAAAGCAAAGTTGTCATGCATTGTGTACAACAAGTCAATGATTCTAGTTACATTTAGCATCTGGGCTGGCTGTGGCTCAATAGGTAGAGCAGTTGTCTCCCAATCATTGGTGGTTTGATTCCTGGCTGCGATGTCACATGCCAAAGTGTCCTTGGGCAAGATAATGAACCCCAAGTTGCCCCCGGTGAGTCAGGTCAGCTGCATAGCAGCTCTGCCATCGGTGTGTGAATGTGTGTGTGCTTGTGTGTGTGAATGGGTGAATGAGACGCAGTGTAAAGCGCTTTGAGTTCCAGCTAGATAGAAAAGAGCTATATAAGTGCAGAACATTTACCATATCTGTTTGAGTGACATATTTGTGCAGTTAAATATAAAGCTGGAGGAGAAACAGGAAGACTCATAAAGGGAGGCAGCTACAGTATCTCTACGTGGCCCTGAACACATTTTCAGTAGTCTCCCTGTTTCTCCTCTAGTTTTTAAACAGGTTGCTGTAGTAAATAGAATCTGTGACCATAATCATGTAGGGCCATGTTGTAACTAGCATAACTAGCAAAATCATATCAGCTGTGGGTCAGGGGGTAGGGCAGTTGTTTACCAATCATGGGATGGGTGGGTCGATTGCTGACCAGAAGCATGGCAGTTCTGCCATCGGAGCTCCATGGAGAGAGACCGGAAATTCAACTGCACACATGAAATCAAGCCTTCAGTAGCTGAGGAGGTGGAGGGGCAGAACTACGGTGAAGTGCTGAGAAAAAAGGACATGAAGATCTCTTCCCAGTTTAAAAACACAAATCATTAGGGCCAATTATGGAGCAGAAAGGGACATGGTTGAGTGAATTCAGTTGTGGCTCACCTGGATGGGTTCCAGCTGGAAAGCTGAAAGAGGAACAGAAAAAAAGGGTGGACCACCCACAGTGAGTGGACCAATGGGATAGGTCCTTGGCTTGGATAGTGGCAGACTGATTAGCCACTGATTAAGGCACCTTTGTACAATCTAAATTTATTCTGTTCTGATCAGATTTTTGATTTATTTATTGCACTGCTGTGGCACCGGATTCTCCCCCTCAGGGGATCAATAAAGTGTTCTTACCTGGTTCACCTAAGCCTCTCTGTATCACCTGGATGATTTTATTCATACTGTAATTGTTTCAATCCTTTCTTGGTTATGGAAGAAAAGTTTCTTTATAAGAAAAAGCAAGACATTTAATAAAACACTGAAAGCACTGAATTGAAAAAGGAACACAGGCTAAGGTACACTTACATGAAAAAACTATTGTAATGGCTGTACCATATGATATGTAAAATAAGAGCATAGGGGTCAAGATTGTGTGTGTGTGGGTGTTGAAAGATACATGTAACCTGATTAAGAATACAGAATAGCATTGTATTTAAGATGTGTAGGGAATGCATGTAGTGTGATATGTGAAGTTAAAAGCATCTGAGTTTGGGGACATTTTAGGGACAAGTGACAGCAGGAGTGTTTCTGATGAAATCAACAGTGTTACAATTTGTAAATACTGTAATTCCACATGGAGCCAAACAACAGGCTGATGTTTCCATAGCAACACAGATAGACAGCAGCAGTGGTAACGGATGAATTACACAGCCAAACTGTATGTTTGAGCTTTAATAACCAGAACCACAAGAACAGCAGAACAGCCTCATGTTCATGTTTAAAGCACATATAACATGACAATGTCATTAAGAAAGAAAGGCCTGTGTGTGCGTGTGCATGGTGCATGTGCGTGTGCGTGTGCGTGTGTGTGTGTGTGTGTGTGTGTGTGTGTGTGTGTGTGTGTGTGTGTGTGTGTTCTTGATTATGTAGATTTGACTCACATGACTTGGACATCAATATTTCACAATATTTTACTCTTGGAATCAAGTCGTGCCTGATGACTTTGGAGTTGAAAAACTAAAATACCTGGAATTCTTGGCAACTTCAGACTTAAAACAATAATGCAGAACATCCTTTTAGGAAATAAATCAACAGTTGCGCTCATACGTGCGTGTGAAATGCTCACACATTAACCTGTGAAACATCATGTACTCACACATAAACCTCTGAAACATTCTTATATGTATATGTGAAACACTTGAATGAATGTGAATATATGTCTGTCCTAAACACACATCTATGAGACTGAAATATTTTTCTGTTACTTACGTACATCAATGGACATACTATATGAGTGGAAGCACCCAGAAACCATTTCATTATCAAAGAAAGGATTGGATCTTCAAAGAAAACTTTTTTTTTGTTTTTTTGTACATAAAACAGAATTTCATATATACAGTATGAGCACAGATTACCTGTGCCTGTTTACATATTACTCTAACAGTGTTTCACAGGTTGTATGCTCGCAAATTGTAGTGTATTTCCTAAGCAAGTTCCATAGTATTAAAATTAATCAGAGTCTAAAAATCCATCTAGAGTTCATGCAGAGATAAATCTTAAGTAGCAGAAAGTTAAGACAGGCATTAATGTAATTTTCGAACTAAATGCAGGGTTTGTTATATACAGATTTAAATTCAAATTAGTGATGTCTAGGGTACAACTAGGGGCCTACCTCCAGTAGGGGTCCTTAGGCAAGACCTCCTTACGCTTATGCTTACCCTGCCTTGCACCTTGTAAGTTGCTTTGTATAAACATGTTGAAGAACTTTAACTGTAACTGTACAGCTAGCAACGCAGCAGTTTGTCTAAAGCCTTTTCACACACAAATTTCATAGGCATATGTGTATGTATAACCTACATATAAAAGTAGTGTGTGAAATTCATTCACATTATGGGCACCCTATCCAAGTCTGCTGTGTGCTGGATAAGATAACATACCACAAATACTTTCCATGTTACACAGAGGGGATACAACTGAAATAAGACATTCACTATCCTGCAAAGCAAAGTTTATCCATTTTTATCCAACGTTTATCAGTTGACTCTGGGACTTGAACGTGAATATCAAATTTACATTCAGGCATTCATGCAAATCCTTAGTCACAATAGGTTCCCAATATTTGAGGTTTGTCCTAACTAACATTCAGGTGCATATATAACTGGAACATGCTTGAATCATTTCTTATACTGAACCTGAAGAGGTGGCATCCTAAAACCTTTTTAATTAACATGATGGGGGACAAAATCCACAGGGTGATGCAATTTTTCTTCTACATTTAGAGATGGTGTTGACACTTGTTAACACTGGTTTTGGATGCAAATACCGTGATCTCAGAGGTGCTAAGTGAGAGTTGACTTTTATTGTTAATGTTTCTAATGTTGTTTTAATGTTATCTAAGTGAGGTATTGAAAAATGGGATTGGAGTGGAGTCACACAGTAGATAATAAAGTATCTTTCCAACAAACTTACCTTACCTTATCTGTACTTTGTGCCTCTGAGGGTTGTAAAACAATGGCATTACACACTTTCCTCAGTGTTATTCTTGGTAAACTTTAACACTTGAAACTAAATAATCTTTAAATCCAGCTATAAGATTGAAGGATTGAAACATTTAGTGCTAATCCTAGTTTCTAGGCGGTATTCTGAGATGCTTGATAATCAAGGCCAGAAGTTGGTGGACTGATGCATCATTCTGAGAATCTTTAGACAATTAGGAGTGATTACTCAGGGACACTTGATAAATATGGGCCCAGATTTTCCATCTCTTGAATGCAGAATAAGATAGTACAACAGTAGCTTTAAATAGCTGGTTATGCTTGATGCTGGGAACGTATGTGCAGGTGAATTATAGTTTGTTTATAAATCACAACAAACCTTAAACACTGCAAAGTGCCTTGAGATGACATCTGTTGTGATTTGGCACTATACAAATAAGATGATTGAATTGAATTCAATTACAGTTTTTCTCGATTGCTAAGACACATTTCTTGAAAGCTGCTCTAACTGTGAACACAAAACCAAGGCTTCAAGCTACAGTCACAAAACCTCAGACTCTTCTTGCAAAACCAAACTTTCACCTCAAAACAGTTCATTCTGTACTCAAAACTGAACTATGTTGTCAAATCGTGCCCCGAGTCAATCAAAATTAAAAACACTAAAAAACAGTCACTAAACACTACATAGGAAAATATAAAACACAATGCTCAGGACGTGAAGCTGGAGAAATAAAAGTTTATTGTTCACTGTAGGCTAAATGCATGTTGCAAAACAAAAGAAATCTTGTGCATTTGCCAGATATAGAGCTAAAATAATTATTTTCTCACATTCACTTGCATTGACGGTTTTTCAATCTAGAGGTCCAGTGGGGTTTCACGGGTTTGGCGGGACTTACCAGCTCTATAGTATGTCATACAGTAATTGCGGTCAACATTTACATACTGTACTATAATGTCAAATAAAGGCATTTCCCTGTGCCCTTCTCTAAATCTTCTGATTATGGTGGACACAGTGAATCTACTGATGTTTGCTTGTACCCTTTGTCCAGCCTCCCTCATGATCATACCATGGACAAGAGCATGGTCAATCACAGTAGCTCTGATTTCATCAGATATTACTGTTCTTTGTCTTTGCTGACCACCTTGACCACCTCGACCTCCTCTCACACAAACACTTCCTCTCTGATTTCTATCCATTGTAAGGTCTGACAAACCAGCGCTCTCTGAACTGGCTTACTGTATATGTTCCCTCACATCATTACCCACAAGTGTGATCAGTTTTGGGTTGTTGTGTTCAAGTGGTGACACCTGTGCTTTAATGGTGTTTGACTTTTGTCACCTGTGCTCACCATTTTGCAGCACAGGTGCATCACAATGAAAAAGTGTTGGCAAGTTGTGTCTAAACAGGTGAAAAGTGCTTATGATTTTGCCAAAAGAGTGATTGATTCAATCAGTGGGTTCAGGCAATTGAGCATTTGGTTCAGACAACAGGGTGTAGTGTTTTAGCTATTGAGAAAAACTGTAAATTAAACAAAGGCAATAGTGGAGAGAAAAACTCCTGTTAAGAAACCTCCAGCAAAACCGGGCTCTGGGTGGGTGTTCATCTGCCTCAACCAGTTGAAGTAAGTAGAAGGAGAAAAGAGAAAAGAACAGCAGCCTACAAAAGAAAAACAACAAGAAGCAGCAAAAACACTGGGCAGGTTGGTAGGACCAGTACCTGCACTCAATATAGAGCTCCAAGGCCGAGCATACCTGTAGAGGAGAGCAGAGAGAGGGAGACAGAGAGGAGGAAGCACAACTGGGAGAGAGGGAGAGAGAAGACAAGATAAGTTAGACAGGTTAAGACATGCAATGGTGGCATATAAGTGGATAGAGGTGAGGGGAGGAGAAAGTTTAAAGCTTAAGAGAGCTTTAAGATACAATAGAGCTTGATTATCATGAACTTGATTACTAAGTGCTATATAAGTGAAGAGAAGTATTTTAAATTCTATTCTGGATTTTACAGTGAGCCATCTGAGAAAAGTTAATGTAGTATGATGTCTACTGCTAATTCCAGTCAGAACTCTGGCTGCAGCATATTGGATTAACTGGAGGCTTTTTAAAGAATTATTGGGACATCCTATTAATAGTGAATTACATTAGGCCAGTCTAGAGGTAGGAAATGCATGGACTAGTTTTTCAGGCATCACTTCGGGACAGGATGCCTCCTAATTTTAGCTATAGTCCTTAGGTGGAAGAAGGCAAAAATGTATTTCATGTACGAGGTAAAGGAGATATCCTGGTTAAAGATAACGCTGAGACTCCACACAGTTGTAGATGAGGCCAATACTATGTTATCTAGGGTAACACTATGATTAAAAATATAACTATGGGGTTTCTGGCACCAATAGAATAACCTCTGTAGAGGAGTAGAAAATGAAATGAACATTAAGCCCTTCTTGTCTTTTGAGCATGTTTAAAGATTGAATTGATTTGTTTTATTTGGTTCCATAGAAATATAAAACTCTGTGTCATCACTGTATCAATAGAAATGTACATAATTTCCTTACAATATTGCCTAAGGGGGGTTTTATATATGAAATATGTGAGTGAAAAGAATCGGTCCAAGCACAGAACCCTGTGGAGCTCCATAACTAACATTTGTGTGCATAAGCGACTTATCATAGACATGTACAAACTGCAAAATATCTGATAGATAGGATAGAACGTATTTTTGCATCCTGGCTGATAATGAAATGCCCAGGTATCAGTCTGACCAATATGATTTGTTTTAGAGTAATATCTACATCTAACTAGATCTAAAAATATAAGTTTAGAGATGAGTCCATTGTCTGACACTATGAGAAGATTTTCACCAGTGCTGTTTCTGCTCTATGATGTACTCTAAATCCTGAATAGAAATCTTCATACAGGTGAGAATGTGGTCACATAATGGCTTTGCAACAACCTTTTCAAGGATTTTAGAGATGAAGGGCAGATTGGAAATCAGTTCTATAATTGGCTAAAACCACTAAGTCAATAGTAGGCCTTTTGAGTAGAGGGTTGACTACAGTAATTGTAAAAGCCTGTGGTACGTAGCCTGTTAGTAAAGATAAATTGATCTGATCTAATATGGGCGTGCTAATCAAAAGTAAAACATCTAGAGTCTAGTATGTTTGGGGTCTAAGAGGTATACACTATAAAGATAAGTTTACAAATAAATTAAACAGCAATTTGCAAATATATAGATCATGTATGGCCTATTTTCCCATTATCTCAGTAATGCCTGAAAGGAATTTCATTACATCTGGCACAAACATCTATTTGGATCACGCATAAACTTATTCAAATATATATAAGTACAGACAGACCCTTAACTGTGTGTAAACTACATTCATATGTTGTATCAAGACATAATCAAAACAAGATTACGTTTGCAACAAAAACCTAATCACATCTGCAGTGTGCCTACACAGGAAGATGATTTTAGAAGGCAGAGTTGGTCGGTATCAACAAGTCCTAAGTTGGTTGCCGTTTTGAAATATGTTTAGAGAGAAGCTTCTTGCAGAATTTGAGGTTGTATTACACTTTACAATGGCACAACTGTATTTCAAAGTTGTATAATAAGTTGAATGGTTTTGGTTAATAAGACTTTAAGTTACATTCAGTGGTTATCATTACAAATAACTATATTTGCAGTAAGATTTGAACTTAGATGTGTGTGTATTTCATTAATACATCAAAGCCAGATTCAGTGAAATGTTTACTGTGTTAATCTTGAAGTGCATCAAGGATAAAATGCTCCCTCATGTTCTCCAAATCTGAACATCAACACAGCAGTGCAGGCTACTCATTTCCCTGCACTTAACATCTCTTGGGAGGAAAAAGAAACAAGCAGTACTCTAAATCCTTATCAGTGATTGTATGACTAAAGCAGGCAGTAAATAGGCACTGTGTGACACAAAAAACACCACACAAAGCAAAGACCTGGAGAGGTAGGTTACCCAAACCCATCTTAGACATTATTTGTTATTTGTTCATGCGGCTTTTGAATTCAATTATAAATAAAAATGAAATGTTATATGAAATAAATTAAAATACGTGTCACTGGCATGTTTTGGGTAATGACAAATAGGAAAAACAAATGGGTAAAACTACAGGTAGTTTTAATTTTGAGCCACCTGTCTGGAGCCAAACATGCTGCTGCTATCTGAGGTTCAGAAGCAACTCAGCTTTGCACAGACAATCAAAACCCTTATTAATCCTTCACTGACACACTGACACACTGACAATGATTTATTCCATTAAGTTTTGTGTAATTACTGCTTTTTCTTTTTAGTTTTAAGGTTCACTTCCTTGCATCCCATTTAGCTTTTTTCAACTACCCTACTTTCTGATTATTTTAATGCGTATATAAAGCATAAAACTATTACTGGACTAATTATTAACATTTAATGTAGCATTAATAAATACTCTAACATGGTAGTTGTGAGTTTTACAGTAGGTAAAATTCTACATAATAAGAAACATGTCTACCTTAGGCAATATTTTTAGAAAACGCTCCATAGATTTTAGCGATGAATTTGATGACCCAACTAGTTGAAGTTTTAAACTTCAAGCATGTTTAAAACACAAATGCCTGAATGTCCTGAAATGTTCTACTTCTCAATGTATTTAAGCATAAACATCTCAGACATTTAAAAACTAACCATATAGTCAAGATGGCTGACTATTGTTTTGGCCTTCTGTAAGGAGCCTTGGAGTTTGGACCAGACCAAATCACAACAGAAGTAATCTCAAGGAACTTTACAGTGGAAGGTTTAAGATATTACAGAGTAGAATTGTATAAAAAATTATATAGAAAACCCAACAATCCAATTTGAGAAAGCTATAAGCAACAGTGGAGAGGAAAAACTCCCTTTAGAGGAAGAAACCTCCAGCAGAACCAGGCTTATGGTGGGCAGCTATCTGCCTCGATCGGTTGGGGTGAGTGGAAAGAGAGAGAAAAGAACAGACGACAACAAGCAGCAAATATAAGCATATAAAAGAAATATATAACTGTCTTCTTTCACTTGCAGAATATTGCCAAAGTTAGGAATACTATTTCTCACCTTTTTTTACAAGTGTCATCATATCTTAAGACCTTATAGTACCATATTATCGCAACAGAACACTTTCCACAATGAGAGAAAACTGACTAAATGGACTCAATTAAAGGGCTGCATATAGTATAAAAATTAAAAATCACATAATGAAATAATACACTGTATCCATTATGACTAACCTTTATTTTGTCACTTCTGGTGATATAGTTGCTTATCATAGGTCCATATTGACGGTGTCATCAACAATAAGTAATCTTTGGACATGGCAACAGAACTCTATGCAATTCAATATCTTCTAACATTTTTTAGATTATTCTCTCTCTCTTTATCTCGCTGTCTCTATCACACACACATACAAACACACACACTCACACGAACACACCACACACACACACACACACACACACACACACACACACATAAGGCAGTCCCAGGTCTTCAAAGCTATAACACAGCAAAACAATTTATGTTTTACCTTGGGCAGTCAGCACTACAGCAGGTGTACAGACAGTTGGTTGGTTTACACTTTCCACATGGCACTTACAGAGTAAAAATAGCTGACTCATAACCAGCTAGAAGCGAGTAGTCAAATAGCTATTGTTGAAAATTGCCTAAAGCTGCCTCCACACAATTGTTACCAAGGAAACAGTGTATTATGCTTACTAGCTTCCTCTTGACTTGTTACTTTGACAACAGGAATGTCAATTAGCTGCACTTAAAAAGAAAAAGTTTGACCAGCCTTTGTTGGCCCATCTCATTTCTTGTAAGGGTTATTGGAACTGCAGTAACTAAAAGCAGTAACTGTTTCTATAAATCACCATGGCTTCTCATTAACACACTTCAACCAGCCCCTTTAGCCATGCATTCCTACCTGATGTTACAACATCTCTACCGGTCTGCGTATAACCTCTTTATTGCTTGGAAATACTGGTATCTGCAATCTGACATTCAAGGGTGTCCACATTTATTTGACTAGTTCACGATTCCTTCATAAATGCATTCTTTCTCCTTTTTCTCCAAGTATTTCCTGTCATAGTAATACATTTATTATATGTGTTATACATATGTAAAATTCCAGTGTGTGTGTGTGTGTGTGTGTGTGTGTGTGTGTGTGTGTGTGTGTGTGTGTGTGTGTGTGTTTGCAAAAGAAAATAATGAATATACAAAAGAAACCACAGTTATAGTGTGCTATTAACACATATGCATATATCTAATATGTACAGAACTCCAAGTGAAACCTAATGTTTGATTTTTTAACCTGTAAAACCACAATGAGAGGCTTCTCAGCAGACTTATAAAGCAGATAAGAGGCTAGCTGTCTGAATTCATGTGTGATTCATTCATGATTTATAGATACTCACTTACATCTAGAGGCTTTAAAAAACTTTAGTACTTCACGTGCTTTTGTCATCAATGAAATTACATTCCATTGTCAAATGATCTTTGCCCCACTATTGGTAGCAGCACCATAGAGCCCACAGCATGCTGAACCACAGGTGGGTGATCATATAAGCATGCTTCACTGTTTAGACAACTTGTCAGACGGCCAGCAGAGGCTAACACTTATGGTCTGAGTTGTCTGCTTTCTGCACTAGAAGCAGTGTGTAGTTTAGGTGAGGACTGAGCATGTAGTGCATTAATGAAGGGGATGGACTTTACTGTTAGACACCAACAATACATAGTCATTGTTGACAGAATAGCATAAGGGAAGATTAAAGACACTAATGCAGATTTCCAACCAAGGGTTATTGCACATTGCATTAATGTTAACGAAGCTCTGTCATTGTTGGAAAACTCAGCTAACCTACAGTTTCTCATGGTTAAGTGTAGGCCTTTTTATCTGACTTCATTTCCACTATTACATCAAAGGCCTGTGGTGCATCCAGAGCAAATCAGACGAGTGGCATCAAAAGGGTCAGTCAGTGTTACTCCGTCTGCAGACCACCAGCCCCACACACTCACCTCCACAGATATCTATGCTGCACTGAGCCAGATCAATGCATGCAAGGTTGCTGACCCAGACAGCTGCATGTGCTCTGGGAATGTGCTAGCCAACTTACTAAGGCTTTCACAGACATTTTCAACCTGCATCAGTTCTGGCTACATACTTCAAATCCACCTCCATTGTGCCAATGTGCCCTGATTTGCCTGAAAAAGTACAAGCAACAAGCAACTGGTCCTGGCACACCTGACAGACAATGTTAAAACTCCCTGTGGTCATAAGATTTTAGACTAAATCAGCTGTCTTAGTAGGTAGATAGAAAGAACCGGTAGTACAAAACTGCATTAGCCAAAGTGCACTTCACCTCGTTATTAAAGTTTTAGCTCAATCTCTGTTGTTGTTCAATGTACGTAAAGTATTTTTCAATTTTCAAAATACTTCATAAAGCCATTTATGATCTTAACGCTCCCTCTTGTGACAATATGGAGATGTCACAAGAGGGAGTGCATAAATTGGTTGAATTTGGTTATTCTTTAAATAACAAATACCATATACCATTTTGTTAATTTACTGTTATATTGTTTCAGATTCCATGTAACCACACACACCCAATTATATACAACCACAAACTCGCATCATGCATCATTTGTAGACTCTGGATACTGGATGTTGCACTTTGTTGAACTGCTATGGAGAAGAATAACTGGATATAACTTAACCTGGAGGTGTCTGCCAATTCCTTCTGACCAAGAAGGATTCAGCTGGTGTTACAGATCATCCAACAAACAGACTCCCACCCACCCTGCACCGAATCCCCACCTATTGGCATACCGCAGGAGGAGAATGGAGGATGCACACACTCCACAGTCTCCACAGCACTGCCCTCTGTGCTGACACATTTGGAAAGTAACAACACATATGCAGAAATGCTGTTTGTTGACTTCAGCTAAGCAGTCAACACAGTTACGCCCTCCAAGACTTGACTTGGAGAACTTACCTCCCTATGTAACTGGATACTGGACTTTCTGACCAGCAGACCTCAGCATGTCAGGTCAAGCCACACCTGCTCCACCACTGGTGTACCGCAGGACTGTGTACAGGGATAGGGAGGAGGTAGACCACCTGGCAGCGGGTGTGCCTTAACTCCACTAAGACTAAGGAGCTCATCATGGACTTTAGGCATGCATGACCCCATCCACATCAATGGATGGCTGTCGAACATGTTTTCAGCTTCAAGTTACTGGGGACCCACATCTCAGAGGAGACCAGCAACACCTCCAGCCTGGTCAATAAGGCTCACCAACGCCTCTTCTTTCTATGGACACTGAAGTTGAACCACCTGTCCTCAGCCATTATTGTGAACTTCTACCACAGTGCATCTCACTAGCAGTATCACTGTCTAGTAAGTAGTAACTGCACTGTCGCTGAGTGCAAGGTCTTGCGGCGGGTGGTGAAAATGCATGCCCTACGTGTCACACAAAGACTCCATTTATATTTTATGTTCTATAAACAAAACATGTAGTCTTTTAAAATGATGAGATGAATAAATGCATTTCTGAGGGTTGAACTGATGAAAATAAACTGGCATGAATGACTAAATGAATGAATGAATGCCTTTTTTATTGTCACTGTTCACACATACAATATGCATTATTTACATGTACAATAAGATTGAAAGCATCTCACTGTTGGTGCAGCATGCTTAAATATAACATAAATAAATAACAGTTTCAACAGTAGCAGCATGGGGTGCAGGTCAAATGAGGTAGGGTACACAAAAAAGGTAGCAGTCATATGTACACATATCAATATGAAGGTGGATAAAAAAAATTGCACAGCAATTTTAAGTATTCATAACATTCAGTGGTATATACGAGGTGTTTTTTTTTTTTAACATTCAGTGTTCAGATGATTCAGTAGGTAGTCAGTGCATATGTGAATTTATGGCAGTGATGGCTTTTGGGAAAAAGCTGTTCTTGAGTCTGTCCTCGTTCTGTGGCACCTGTAGCGCCTTCCTGAGGGTAACAGGTTGAACAGTCCAGAAGCTGGATGGGATCTGTCCTTAATGATGTTCTCCGCTCTGCTGAGGCAGCGGGAGGTGTAAATGTCCAACAGGGAGGGGAGAGGGCAGCCTATGATCTTTTGTGCTGATTTAACTACTCTCTGAAGCCTCCCTCTGTCTGCTATAGTGCAACTCCCGTACCATACAGTGTTGCAGTAAGTCAGCAGGCTCTCGATGGACGTGCGGTAGAAGGTCAACAGCAGGCTGGGAGCCAGGTTGTACTTCCTGAGGACTCTCAGGAAGTAGAGTCTCTGCTGGGCCTTCTTGATGACCGCTGTGCTGTTCTCTGTCCATGAGATGTCATCTGAGATGAGGACCTCGAGAAACCGGAAAGTGTGGACCCTCTCCACGCAAACGCCACTGATGTAGAGAGGGGCTAGCTCGGAGCTGTGCTTCCTGAAGTCGACAATGACCTCTTTGGTTTTCTTGGTGTTCAGGGCCAGGTTATTCTCTGAACACCAAGTTTCCAGCTTCAGGACCTCCTCTCTGTATGCTGCTTCATCACCCGCCGAGATGAGTCCGACCACTGTGGTGTCATCAGCAAACTTCACTATGAGGTTTCTGTCGTGGGACGGACTACAGTCATGGGTGTAGAGACAGTACAGGAAGGGGCTCAGCACACAGCCCTGTGGGGAGCCAATGCTCAGTGTGCGGGTGGAGGACAGGTGGGGGCCAAGTCTCACAGTCTGGGACCGGTTTGTGAGGAAGTCTTTCAACCAGGCACATGTAAGTGGGGGGAAGCCAAGAAGTTCCAGTTTCCTGATGAGTATGTCAGGAATGATTGTATTAAAGGCTGAGCTAAAGTCCACGAAGAGCATCCAAGCATACTAGTTGATTGCTCAGCATTCATTGTTTGAAAGTCATTGGCCTCCAAATGTCGTCATTTGTAGTTTGGAGTGAGGGGTCATGGTGGAAATTTGTTGTCCTACTTTTCCTTTTGGCTGTTCCCTTTCACGGGCCACCACAGCAAATCACCTGCCTCCCTTCAACCCTATCCTCTGCATCCTCACCACCCTCATCCACACCAACTAACTTCATGTCACTACATCCATACATTTCCTCTTTGGCCTTCCTCTTGACCTCCTGCCTTGTAGCTCCAACCTCAGCAAAGGTTTATCTATATATTTACAATCTCTCCTACATACAGCATTGCTGTCTTGCCACCACCTTGTGTTGAACACCTTTCCTGTCATTCTTGCTGATATTCTTTTGCCAGACACTTCCATTCTGCTTCGACACACTTCCTCACCTCCTTTCCATACTCTCTGTTGCTCTGGACCATGGACTCTAAGCACTTAAAGTCCTGCACCTTCTTAACTGTAGGTTAACTCTAATCTCACTATTCCACTTGATTCCCTCTCATTCACACACATATATTCTGTCTTGTTGCAGCTAACCTTCATTCCTCTGCTTTCCAAAGCACACCTCCACCTCTCTAGATTTTCCTCCACCTGCTCCCTGCTCTCACCACAGATCACAATATATACAGTATATCATCTTAAAACATCACAGCCAATGGAAATTCCCATCTAACCTAATCTATCAGCCTGTCCATCACCAGAGCAAACAGGAAGGGGCTCAAAGTCGATCATTGAAGCAGACCCACCTCCACCTTGAACTTTTTTCATCTTTCTTACCACCATAGTTATTTTATATGCCACCATCCTGTGTTGACTGGCTACAGTCTCCCCTACCAATACTTTGCAGTCACTGATCTCTTTTAGATTACAATGTCGGCACAAAATGTAGTCCACCTGAGTGCTTCTTTCTCCGCTCTTATATGTTCTATGTTCCTGCCTCTTCTGGACTTTTTGCAAAGTCTACCAAAATCTGTCCTTCTGCGTTCCTGTCCTGGAGGCCAAATCACAATCTCATCACCTCTGTTCACCTCTGTTGAGACACCTCTGTAGTTGTCTCAACCCCAGCATTGATGGTTCACTTCTCCCCGATTCCTGGCCACATGTCACAAGTGTCCCTGGACAAGACACACTTGGCGCCTCAAGTTGGCAGCCTGTCCACAAAGAATTTCCCCAAGGGATTAATAATAATTTATTTGTTATATTATTATTATTAACCTTGTTACCTTCCCACTTGGTCTCCTGGACACACAGTATGTCTACCTTCCTTTCCTGTCATAGTCCCAACATTCAAAGTCCCTGCTATCAGTCCTACACTCTTTCTTTTTCTCTCTCTGCCTACAAAGTCTTCTCCCTCTCATTCTTTGACCAACAGTAGCCCAGTTTCCACCCTACACTCATACACAGTGTAGGCATCCTTTTATCAGTCACTGGAAGCAGCCTAACGTGACATTTAACAAAACTAGCAAAAATGTTCAATAATCATGTTAAATCAAATAAATCAAACAAGACTGGTGTTTACACAACACATAATAATACTGTATCTATCATGCTGACATGGAAATGTAAATTCAAACAATGACCTAACTTGTTCAATAAATTAACACATTTAAATAAACCACAGACATAAGTTGACGAACATGTGCAATATTTAATCACATAATAACATCTAGTTGTGTTATAACTGTCATAAATCACCAATACATTCCCCTATTTACTGTTTAACAGTAGAAAATTGTTTATTATCCATCAGACAGACAGCAAGCAAGATTATTATTAATGAGATTGTCTTTTCCCTGTCTTATCCCACACCATGAGAAACCACACAAACAATTATACAGACTAAAAGGAGAGAATCTCAATAGTAAAACACATTTAACAAAAAGGTGATGTCTGTCACAACATTGTTACAGGTCTCACATGTTACATAAAGTAAAATTACAAACAAGTTTACATACCAAGGTGCATGACCGGGAAGGGACCTGTTAGCATCATATACTGTACATAAGGGCAAAAGCAGGTCTTGTGTTAAAGACTATTGTTAACAGTATTTTTAACAATTTATTTTAAATCTATAACTAAGCATATGTACTGTAATTGAGTAAAATGAGGGTCAATTGCATCAGTTTTGTGGAATATTGAATCAAATCGAGAAGGAGTAGAGCTTCTGTGTTGCACATCATTGACTGTACCTTCACTATTGTCCAGAAGAAAAAAAATTATTCTGATGACATTAATAATGATTAATATTGAAGTTCACACAGTGGGAGCAAGGAATGTGAGCCCTGTTTTCCTGCTATCCCTTCTGTGAGATTTTTCTCTCTTTTTTTTTTTAAATGTTTAGGAATTTGCTCTTGTGCTGAGGAAAAACAATTTTGAGTCTCCCTCATGTTTTGGAAATTCACTCCTTGAATTTCTGATATGTGCACCACAGCTCAGAGAAAATCCAAACATGATGCCCTTGGGAGATCCTGCACAGTAATGGAATGTGTGCTGTATATACGGTGGTTAAAAGGTTCAATAACAGTACATGTGAGCCCCTTGAAGGCAGCATTTTTACAATCAACAACAAAACAGTCGTGTGTAAAAGTTAGTTACCCTCTTTAAATTCTATGGTTGTGTGTGTGTGTGTGTGTGTGTGTGTGTGTGTGTGTGTGTGTGTGTGGCATTGTGAGGACCAGGTGAGGACCAGGTGAGGAATATTTAACCATTAGAGTGAGGACATTTTAGCTGGTCCTAACAATGAGAAGGGTGTTTAAGGAGCAATTTCAGGGTTAAGATGAGTTTAGGTTTAGGCAGTTAGTTGTGATGATGGTTAGGGTTAGGGTAAGGCAGTGATAAATTAAAAATTGAAAGAGTAGATTAGTATGGCCTATGTGGCTGCAGGGCCCTAGGAATGAATTATGTGATTATGTGTGTGTAAAAACAAAATAAAAGTCGTCTGATTGTTGTAAGTCTTAGTATTAGGAATTGATTATTTAGGAAAAAGTCAGCTAAAAAGATTAAAAACATGTCAGCATTACCAAGTAACCCCCATGATTTAGTAACAACAATAACTCCAAGTAATCTTTTCCTGTATGACTTTATTAGTCTTCCACATCATTGTGGTAGAATTCTGGCTCATCCTTCTTTACAACATTGCTTCAGTTCATTGAGTTTTTTGGTTATTCACTTATGTGGTCCCACCACATCATTTCATTTGGGTTGTGGTCTGGACTTTGATTAGGTCATTCCAAAACCTTGATTCTTTTACTTTTCAGCCATTCTGATGTAGATTTACTGGTGTTTGTTGGATCATTGTCACTGTTGAATGACAAATATCAACCAAGCTCCAGCTGTCAGACAAAAGTCTTTATATTTACCTGTAGAATACTTTGGTGTAGAAAGATGTTCATGGGCAACTCAATGACTGTAATTTGCCCAGGTCCTGAGGCTCCAGAACCAGCCTAAAATTATCACCCCTTTACCACTGCGCTTTATGGTTGGTATGACGTGTTTCTGCTGCGTTTGCTTTTCAACAAACATGGTGCTGGGCATTAAGGCCTAATAACTCCACACTGGTCCCATCTGCACATAGGACATTGTTCCAGAAGTCCAGAAAAATACTATTTTATGTAGAATGGCCTTTCTGATATTGTTGAAGTTGAACTATTGATGCATTATTATGATCATTACTCACTTCTCATCCAAGTAGCTTCTTCATTTAAAAAGAAGCATTAAGATAGTTAAGATGATAAAGTATGTTTTATTAGTGATCTGATTCAGGAAATAACTAAAGATTCAATAAATTTAGTGGCGATAAGTAAAAGTCATGATAAAAAAATGGATTTAAGGTGTGGTTGTATGCCTCCTCTAACCAGTGAAGATGTAGTTTAGATTCATATTCTAATATGTGTCTGCATCAGTCCAAGTTGAGGATTTCACCAAATAAAATTAAATTCCTTTCAGCCATTTCTCAAATATAGTATTGACAATAATCAGACTTACTTCCGTTGACCACCAAAATCTAATAATGTAATTCATTCCCCCCACATAACAATTTTCTTCCAAATTTTGAGAAATTCCCTCAAGGCTCCTGAGACAACACTTTCACAACATGATTTGGATGAACATGAGGTCACTGTGACTGTCATCTTTGACCTTTGGTTACCAATATCTAAACAGATTGTTATTAAGTGCAAGTGGACAATTGTACCAAATATGAAAAAATTCCCTCAAGGCATTCCTGAGATATTGCATTCTCAGGAATTGGGTGAGCATACGAACAGACAGACAACTGAATAAAGTAATGGCTCCTGCCCTGGCTATCGCCGGTGTAGAGGAACAAGAATATCATTGATGTTTATGTAAACTTCTGAGCACTATACTGTAATAAGTATAGTGGCAAGAAATAGTATGTGAACCGTTTTTTCCGAACCGAATTTCTACATTATTTTGTCATAAAACATTGTATTGTGGATTGTACTATAATTACTGTAAATATAAAATGTTACTGATAACTATTTGGTCTTGTGACAAGAAGTGTCCAGGCCACATTAAAATAATATCACAAAACACAGAGAAGGGAAGAGATTTACAAAGACGCACAAGAAGCACAGACAAGATGTCATCAAAAGCCACAGGATTCAGCTTACCACACATTAAATTTAAACAAAATAAAATTAATAATATTAAAATAATAATATAGAAAACGTAAGAAGAATTAAGACTTAATCAAACTTTTATATCCTCAATATGAATTTTATCTGCTGTAAAATGCTCAATGTGGCCTCATGACTTAATGCTGTATGTAATTATGACAGGTCTGTGCTGCTCTCTGCTGGACAGCACTGAAACATAACACAATCACCTTGTTCTAATGTTATTAAAGTGTGGTATGGAAACTAAAAATCAATAATTCAGTCACTTGAAGACAAAGAGCTAAGCATGGTTAGTTTTTGGTTTAATTGTTTGAGAACCAAGCTTGTGAGAAGACGGTTGCTGGTAAAATGCCCAAAGCAGGCAGGCTCTGGTTGAGACAAGTGATGAAAGCAAGTGGTTGGCCCTCCCTCATAAACACCACTGTGGTGCCTGTGAACAAGGCCCATAACTCTAACTGCTTCAGTGGAGCAGCTCAGTTACCACAAGTCAGACAGTGGTTGTGAATGGGATTCTGATAAAGAAAGGTAAAAGGTTATATAAATGTTAATAATTCTAACACGGTTATAAAAATGTTATCAAAAATCTACTTTATTTGTTTATGTTTTTTATTTCACTTTAAAATGAAAAATCTTATCTTAAAACACATTTGATTTAAAAGCTCAGGTGTAATCACTCCTGAAGTTCAGACTGGCCACTAACTGATTACTTTTCAAGCCCTTTCAACAGAAGTGATCCACAGTCCTTGCTCTGTGCAAAATTTGTACTCATATATGTATCGAAGGCTACAAAAAGGCTTCAGCAGAGTTTTTACATCATTTAGATGTCTTCCGATGCCTTTCACTGTCTTCAGATAAAGGTTTTAGTATGTTGTTACACTGACTGTGGGTTACATTACTTACACACGAAGCTTCTTTTAGTTTTAGAATCAAACTAAACAGGCCAATGTGATTTAGTTGTGGTTTCTGTTGAAACTCATGTCAGGTACATGAGCAGCCAGTGTCACAGAGCCTTGAAGCCTTGAAGGTTAACAGAGAAGCTGAAACACAACCAAATGATGTGCAAATATTAAGAACACATTGTCCATGTGTGATTTCATGTGTTTTTAATGGAGCACTGAAACGTCCTGCTCTCCGGTACTCTTGACTCATTTGTGCCGAAAGAGATAAGAGTGAACCACACCAGCAGGCCTGAGTTAACAGTGACAAGGAGCTGTAATGTCTGAAGAGCGTTTTTTTTTTTTTTTCAACCTCTCTTTGTTTTTGGATGTCAGTCCTTGTTAGAAACAGACGCTCACACAGCAGCAAGTGCCTGGGAAATGTCAACAATTACTCTGCTTCCTGTGACCAGCCACCAGTGAACAGTAAAAGTTGTTCAAACAGCTCCCATCATGCCTTTCTTCTCAGCAGCCATCAATGATGATGTGAACTTTACCTAAATTGGAGGACAGCCTAATGTTTCAGGGAAATGGTGCCTTTGCTGGCAATCCTGCGTCTGTTTGCCCATGACAAAGGCTGATGTGGATTCTAACACACAAGCGTGTACTAAGAACAAATGCACATCGGCAATATTAAGTGTTTGCTTGATTTACTGCTGGAATGTCTCTAGAGTTGCGTTACTATAAACTGATAAATAGCAGCTTTTTTATTTTACAGGACATCACTGGAATGCTTGTCTCCTTTCATGTTATTGATAGTATTGATTGATGAAATGTGCTGATTTTTGCTTCCTTTGTAATCAGCATTTACATCTTTGTGAAAAAATGCATTATTTTTTTCTTAGAACAGATGACCAGAGTGCCAACATAGCCCCTTTACTGGATGTTGGATAATCTGGGTGGTGTATTTTATACCTATTAGTGTGGATTTGGAGTGTAATGTCCAATTGTTTAATTAACCTGAGCATGGGTGAAGTTTGGGTTTAGGGTGACACCTCCTGGCAGTGCATGTCTATTTATGTTTGTTTCAATATTGCCAGTCTGGTGGTTGCAAACTCAGTTTTTTTTTTTTTTTTGGATTTGAATTTGGATAATTTGTTCTTTAATGAAGTGGTAAATAAAAAAAATTATTTATCATGCAACCTGGGTCACATAGGTACAAAATCTGTTATGTATCGTCTTCTTTTACAAAACAGGTGGCTCGTTGGATACTAGGTAGTCTCTGTTTTAATCAATTTGAGGCTGCACCTCAAGACTATGAAGACATTTTGGAGCAAAACATGCCGCCCACTGTCAGAAAGCTTAGTCTCAGTTACAGGTAATGGGTCTTCCAACAGGATAATAACCCAAAAAGCACAGCTAAAAAGATTCAGGAATTATTAAGAACAAATCATTGGACTATTCTGAAGTGGCCTTCTAAAAGTTCTTAAACATCTGTGGAAAGAGCTGAAACATGCAGTCTGGAGTAGGTACCATTCAAACCTGAGACAGCTGGAGCAGTTTGCTCATAAGCAGTGGGCAAAAATACCTGTCAAGAGATGCAGAAGTCTCATTGAGAGTTACAGGAATCACTTGATTGCCTCAACAGGTCGTGCAACTAAATATTATATTGAGGGTACCATCATTTTTGTCCAAGCCTGTTTCATTAGTTTGTTTTTAAAATGCTAACCACAACTCAAAATCAATGTCAGTTTCAAGTTATTACAGTGAACATTGTGGGTTTTTCTTTCCTTGTGGGTGCTCTACAAATAAAACTGCATTGAACTGAAGGTCCAGCATGGTCTGTCCACATAAACTTGGTGTACAGCTACAACATTGAACATGTTGTATCACTGGGAAGTGCTACAACAATAAATGCCACATTTATATGACACATCACCCTTTTTTAAACAGCCTGTTAAAATTCTCAACACAGCAAAGATTAACAGTGGGACACACACCAGAGCAGTCTGAATTCTTTCCCTCTCCTCAGCTGTGCTGTTCCTCAGTGGGTCTTTGCTGCCCCTGCTGTTGCTCTGCATTTAAAGCAGCAGCAAAATATTCTTTATTTCATATCATTATTTATATGGTTCTAATATTATTTTATATATGTTATATTTTATACTAAAATGAAATATTAAAACAGCTTATTTAAAAAAAAACGATTTTATAATAGCTACATTTTATACCACGTATTTCAGTCTTTAATTACCCTGTGTTTAAAGTAGTTTTATCTTAAGTTATGAATTTCCTTATTTAATTTTATTTTATTTTATTTTATTCATGTTAAGTTTACAAAACAAAACTAAAAGCTCCCCCCGGAAGATCGCTCAAGTTTCCGCTTCCTGTCAACAGCTCCGTTCTACTAGCTACATCGCATCATGTAAGTATTAACAGTTTATAAGGAACATGTCGGAACGTGTTGGTGCGATGAGTTTTTGGTTTTGGAAGACGATGTCTGTGTTTTACTGTATATCAGTTAAGTTTAAAGGAAGGTCATGTCGTCTACCTAATCCGGCAACATACGTGCTAACCTTAGCTACAGCGGTTAGCTTGCTAACAGCTATTTAACGTTCGTACCTGTACCAGCACAGTTTAATCACGATCTGCCGAGATCTCGCCGTGATCAAACATGGCAGAGTGTTAGTGAGGGTCCTGGGTGAGGAGTTATTCCAAGCTCAAACTGGCTCAAAACAAACATTGAACAATATGCGCGAAATGCACTTTGAAGCGCTAAAACTCATTGGCACGTTGCCAAGGATGTTAGGTTACGTTATCGAAGGAGATGTTTTTATGCATCAGCAAGACCAATGGTTAAAGCTAAACGACTTGAGCATCGTTACCTCCTAATGTCAGCTGTTTTGCACACGTAATTAACGTGAAAACACGTCCAACACACTAATAGCCTATAACTGTAAAGTCATTTAAGTAATTTGATAATGTCAGGCTGGTGTTTACCCAGCAGAGTATGATTGTTACAAAACCAGCTCATGCTATTGACAAAAAGCAACTATGTTTAATTTAAGGAATAGTCCAGATGTTGACCTTGCATTGACATTTCAATATCCATGCATCTATTACTGAACTCTGGTATTTGATCAGTGTCTCAGCAGAATGCCAAAATCAAAGGAAGTGCTGTCTTCCACGTCTGGAAGTGACTCCGACAGTGAAGTAGAGACCAAGGTTTGTTTTCACACTAACTCTGATTCATATACATGGATTTACTGTTCTTTACTGTCACACTCCGTGCATATTGGTTATATGTTATATAAATCAGATAGAATTACTGTCTTTGGTATAGACATGATGAGGGCTAAGAATATGAGAAGTATTTGTATCTGTTTTCTAGGCAAAGAGAAAGAAGCCAAGCACACCAGAGAAACCTGCCAAGAAACCAAAGAGTGGAGAAAGTTCCAAGGTTGGTGGTTCGTCCAAGAGCAGCAGTAAAGGCGACGACAACATGTTCCAGGTGGGTTTAGGGTTCACTGGCGTTTCAAACCGTTTAGATAGTACTGCTAATGCAATAGATACATCATATATTGGGTACACAATGCATATATTAAAAAAAAAAAAAAAAGGCTAAAAATGCTCATAGACCTCCACAAACTTAAATTCAAAAATTCTAACAACACAGTATAAACAATTTTAAATTCTCAAGATAAATGTTAAGATTATCTTTTAAATCATTAATGATTAATTACGAATTTTCTTAATTTCTGCATGAATATCTAAAACGTCATCATGAAGTCCTCAAACGAAGTAAATGAAGCACAATTTAACAAATTGGACAATGTTATTACACATATGTATTGACTTACTTGTTGTGGGAAATTATTTAATTTTTCTGTACAGCTTAGATTGTTTGTTGGCTTCCTGCATTTTTACTCATAAATGGAGGTCCCAATCATAATAATCAATCAGATTGGTCACATCTGTAATAAAAGGATTTTTGTAGAGGTGCAACAGTTTGTTTTTAAATTTAAATGTATAAAAAATAGAAATGATAAAACAGTTGTTCAAGGTAGAAATGTTGAAGTTGTTACCTGGGAACAGTGTTGGATGATATCATGAGATTCAGAGACTACACAGATATTACTGTGACTCCATTGTTTACATACAGAAGTCAACTGATTATGTTTGTGTTTGCAATCTTGCCTTGAGGGGTGAATAAAGGAAATGAATTAAAGAAAGTTGCCACCACAGTGTGAACTGCCAACTGCAATGCAATGTTTAGTCATCCCCAAATAATGCCTAAAAAGGCTCTAAACATTGAAGAGAAGTCAGAAAAAGTTCACAGTTAGTTTGCTTCTTACAGATTGGAAAGATGAGGTACGTCAGCGTCAGGGACTTCAAGGGTAAGGTCCTGATTGACATCAGAGAGTACTGGATGAACCAAGATGGGGAGATGAAGCCAGGGAAAAAAGGTAATCACTTCATGATGCCCTGCATGCCATAGAGAGGGGATAAGGAGCTCCAGTGAAATACTGTACACAGTACACATCTATCTGAAACTACACCGGGACCTGGAAACCTGCTCTGACAATTTAACATTTCTTGTAGGTATCTCCCTGAATCCTGAACAGTGGAACCAACTGAAGGACCAGATTTCAGAAATCGATGATGCCATTAAGAGAATATAAGCATTCCTGTTACTGTTTGAACCTGTTGGCTAATCGGTTCTGAAAAAGAAAAGGCTGGGATGTTTTCTAAAGGACTTGTTTAACTTTTAGTTGTATAGGTGTAGAGTCATCTGCATACTCCCGTTTTCTGTGTGACACTTGTTTTTGGAGCAGCTGTAGTACAGGTGTGGGCGAACGAGTAGGTGGCTGATAATGTGCTGGGTAGGGGGCATCTTTACAGTGATGTTTTTGTATTGGATAATAAAAAGTAAGCACTAGCTTAATATCATTGTTTAGTTAATGTGTAAGTTCATGTTCACAGTCTCAGCACCCTGCACCTCTTACGATTGGCTGCAATTGGCTCCAGCACTGCAGCAACCCATCCTACCCCATATAGGAAAAGCAGGTAGGATGGATGGATGGTTGGATGTTCACAGTTTGACAACCACTTAAATGTAATTGTGACCTTTGGAATATGTAGTGGCCTAATATCAGCGCGCTTTGTTGCTGGAAGCTGAGCCCAGTCAGCAGGTGATAAAGAAGCTTTTTAAACTGGCATATTGTTACTTAAAACAATTGCAGTAAGTCCCACTGGAAAGTATTGAGAATTTACTGCACTGTAAATGTATTTCAGTTGAGAGCACCACATCTTATAAGCTACACACAATAACCCATAATAAACAGTGGAAACATCTTTAATGCAAATGGTTAAAAAAAATCAAATAAAAATCCTTCTTAGTATACAGACCCTTTGCTGGGCTGTAAATTGTGATTACATGTGTCCTGCGTGCTTTAAATCTTGAGATGAGTCTGGTAAACTGTAGTCCACCTGTGGCCAACTGAACTGATGGGATAAATTCACACAAGCTCTCCAGAAGATCCACAGAAAGAATCAATGGAACACATCTTGATATCTGACTATACTGCAAACATGAAGGGACTGTTAAGAATGGATTCAAAAGCTGTGCAGGCAGCAGGACTTAAATAGTTAAAAAGAAAGAATTGAAGTTTGACAACTTCACATCGTTTCATAGAACATGGTCATTTATAACTGTAAACACTTAGTTATTATTATTATTAGTTAGTCAGCATATTTAAAACTAATTGTGTTTAAAAAAATGCCCAGCCTAGTCATGAGTAATTTAATTTAAATAAATAGGCTGTCGGCTTTCATTTAAAGATTTGGTCAAAAATATTGGATGAACTGTGCAGGAATTACAGACTTTTTTTTTTTTTACAGAGCCCTGATGTTAGGAGGTCAGAAATATGTGGACAGATTAATTTGCCTGTGGCCTAATGATAAGCTTTACATCCTGCCATGCTGTCATAGACTTCTGAAAATATTCTCACAGGTCCTCCGATTGTGTCTAGTGGGCTGAAACAGAACCTGTAGAATCTCAGAGTACCATGTGCAAGTCTTGTATTTCCATCTTTGACTGAATTTGACCATGTCTGTAGGATCCGAGCATCCACAAAAGAAAACCTGGTGGTCCAGCTTTTAGACCTGGCCGAGCAGGCCTTCCTGTCAAAAATCTGCTTAGAAAAAGTACTGAATAATAAATGTGTGGTTGTTTTGGATCATTTGATTTCAATGGTGAATTCTTTTCCCATTACTCCAGCACATTAAAACAGCAACCAAGCAATAATATAATGTCAGTCTTTATTTGATAATGTTGTGGCCCTGCAAGCCAGAAACATTCAACATATGACAATTTTGCAAACAAGTTCCAGATCTTGGTCTATTTCACCGGTCCTCCCATGTCTCTTGCAATATTGTCTTTGCTTTGAGCAGCCTCCTTGAGCACCTGCATCATCAGAGCGTTCCTTTTCCTCATCTCTTCCATCTTCGCTGGGTTGGACTCGGGCATATTCTGATGAGAAACAAGATGCAGATGGATCGTTAAACCCAGCACGATTACAAGAACTGTCTTTGTGCATTTATAACCAATTTGTACCAGAGATTTTCCTGAAGACATCCTACAGTGATACGTTGCCTAAACTAAATGACAGTGTATCATGTCCAAGTCCAATAAGTCTGTGTCAGCATGTTTGGGGTTGAGGTTCAATTTAACCAGATTGGTGTGGACAGGATTTTCTTAACTTTAAAAGAACAGATCATTATTATCATAAGCAGTTGTGGTAGGAGCAAAAGACCACACTTCTGAAATATCAGATGCAGCTATACTATACCCAGCTGTGAACATCAGTGCTACAAAACACAAAGCAGCATTAGGTGCAGTTAAACTAGCACTAACACGTTACAGTGCACTGACACAACTGATGAGTTACCAGTGCCCTTCTCCTGTAGTCACCTCCTACCCTAGCTGCAGCTTCAACCAAGCAAAATTTCAGAAAGAAGGATTTGTTTGTGTGATGCAGTCCAGCTCAACACAACACATCCTGCAGACAGCTGAATCAAAACTGAGCATTATCACGTTTACAAAGAAGAATTTATTGTACATAGATGGATGTACCTAATAAAAACACAACGGAGCTGAGCGGGTTTCAAGTCTTTTCACAGTCAGATGTGATTTCAGTCAGAACTCCCCGGATCAACTTGGGGTTCGGTGTCTGGCCTAAGAACACTAGTACGACAGGAGGGGCCAGAAACCTACTGAACATGGGTTCAGAATGTTTTCACTGGAAACAGGACATGTAAGGTCCAGTACATAATCAAACAAATCAAAACAATGTCAGCTGGTGAGTTTCTGTCTGTGTGAAACATTATAGTGTGTCTGGACACATATCTGCTGTGTGCCACATCCTGACCACTTCAACATCAGCAGCCAATAACAATGAACCATGAACCATGAGACGTGAAACTGCTTTACCAGAGAAAAAGAACCAGATCTGGAAGAGAATGGTTCAAAACCAATAAATTAGCTCCTATTACAAACTGCAAATCCAACTCAAACACTAGGATTGTTTTCATTTAGGATTTAGGTTTCCTTACTTGAAGTTTGTCTTGTATGTGCGAACATTTTATGTATAATGTAAAACATTTACACATTTTATTAAATGCAAATTAAATCATAATCATAAGTGTCATCTACCATGCACAGATAACAAAGATCAATGATCATTTTCTCAGTGATGTAATAAGGTCTTTTCACCTTGACGAGCACCTTCCGTTCCTCTTCTCTTGGAGTCATCACAAACCACGACCCGAAGCCGAACGCCAGCACGGCCACTATGGCCGTGGAGCTCACGACGGTTCGCAGGCGGCTCATGCTGGACAGCGTTAAGAGCACAGACGCAGCATGATACCCTGAGACAGTGTCTGTGTCCGCGTCAGTACCCGAACCCTCACCTACAGATGTACATTTAGTCTGCTGAGGAACCGCCGGAGCGGACGGAGCAGCGTGCGGAGTCACGAGTTTCCTCTACTCTGTTTATTAACAGCAGGTAGCGGCCAACGTTAGGGCGCGTTAGCGCCACCTGCTGCTGTGGAGTGAAAACTTGTTATCATTTCATTCAGATTTATTTTATTTAGAAAGAAAGAAAGGAAACCTTTCATGTGAAGAGAAAACAGATCTCTACAAAATAATATCAATTCATTCAAATATAAAAATCGGTATTACATTAATATTCATTTAAGTTAATATTAATATACACCCCCTTTAAAGTATCTCACCTAAATCAAAGAAGAACCACCTGCAGAGAATAATACACCTGGAAGCTACAGTGAATCAGTGTCACAAAGGTGACTGAAAAAGCACAAGTTAGGAGATGGATAGAAGAATTTTTTAAAGTCACTGAATATCTCTTGGAATTGTTAAATCCACCTTTAAGAAATAGCAGAATGTGTGGCACATGTATAAATCTGGCCCTCTGCCACAGACACCTTTTTTTTTTTTACATTGTTATGCAGTCTGTTCCAAGAAAGTCTTGTGTCACAGATGCGGTATTGATAATGTCCTGCCATGCATAAATTAAGAAGTGGGGACCAAATCATTTCTACAACTTAATTACTCCAAATCAAAATAATTTCACGCTATTCCCTTGGGTAACACCTAGACAAACAAGTCTCTTCTGAACAGTCTCTTCTCTAGATGCTTCACGTAACAGTGGCTCTAAACCCAGGTGTCGTATGTCATTCAGAGCTATCTCTCTCTTTTTTCAAGCAACTAAAGTTGTCCCTTCCTGCATTGTCCCACTCAGACAGCTAAACAAGATCATGTAATTCCTTTCATCTGCACATCTAGAGAGGGTCCAGCCATGTGTTTATCTGCTCTAGACTTGACAACTGCAATGCTCTTTATTCTGGTATCACCAGTCAAACATCTAACATCTAATGACTGCAGCTGATACAGCACACTGCTGACAGACATATAAAGAATAATCTGGGGCTCAGGAGGTAGAGCAGTCGTCTGCCAATCATACGATCGGTGGTTCAATTCCTGGCTCCTCCTGTCACATGCCGAAGTGTCCGTGGGCAACATACTGGTTTCCCCTGGTGAGTCAGATCAGCTACATAGCAGCTTTGCCATCGGTGTGTGAGTGTGTGTGTGTGTGAATGGGTGAATGAGACGCAGTGTAAAGCACTTTGAGTACCAGTTAAGTAGAAAAGCGCTATATAAGTGCAGAACATTTACCATTTTAAACGGCAGGTAGCTCAGTTGGTAAAGCAGTCGTAACCCCAGCGTTACTGGTTTGATTCCTGGTTCCTCCTGGCTATATGTCGAGGTGTCCCTGAACAAGACACTGGAACCACATTGTAGTGCCCTCATCTACTGCAGCTGTCCAAACGACAATTGCCCCAAGGGGATCAATAAAGTATATTATCATTTTTAATGTCTAGGGGCCCAGTAAGGCCAGGACCAACTACTGCCTGAAAGCAGTCTTCTTCCTCATCTCCTTCCCTAAAGCCACGTAGTAAGTAGCTGCACAGTGTTCAGGTGGTCATGCATGATGGATGAGGATGAGTTGGACTACAGAGTCAAGTAAAAGCAGCCAACGGCAGCTCAGCAAAGTGGGAACTCCATCAAGATCGTTTAACAGGTGAGGACCTCTTGAAGCTGGTGAATGTTCGAGCCAACTAAAATTACAATGAAGTTCGTCCAAATGTTTTATTGTTTTGAGTTCGCCCCATGTTTACATTTGCTACACGGACTGCGACGACAGACGTAAGAGACCGAACCGCGCCCTGCCTCCCCATCGCACTCTTCCGCGCAGGCGCCAGGACGGCCTTTCCGGGTACGACATGTAATATAAAGGCTGGTGAACTACTCGGCCGTCAGTAGAACATACAAAACCAATGATTCCTATATGCCCAGTAGTCTCCTTCACCTATGGTGAGTATTGTTTATAATGTGGCTATTCATTGACACTCAGAAAGCTAGGAAACGTTACAAACGGAAAATAATATTTAGAGCGTGACGTTGGTGAATAGTCCTTGGAACTCTGTCTTTAGCCTGCTGCTAGCGGTTAGCTTAGCGTTATCCTGGAGCCTAACTGTTATGTCTGTCCTCCGCAGTGCCCAGCCGGGTTGGTGAAGATGCCAAAATGGCTACCGGCAATTACTTTGGATTCACCCACGGTGCTGCCGCACAGTACAGGTAAGCAGACCGTAGATGCTCAATTCTTTGGCTGCATCGTGCCTCAGAAAGGTTTCTGTGCATCTGAATACAGCAATTGTATGTAGTCTGTGCGGGTACAGGCTGTTTGCGTCCCTCTGCTTCCATTGTTAAAGCTGGGGGAGGGGACGGTGATCCCTCTGCTGCTGCAGCAGTTGGGTTATGTTGTTAGGTGGGAGTTGAGACTGAAAATGGCACCACGCTAATAAACACAACAGGCTGCGTTGGTTCGACTTATTCGGTAGAAACCCCGGTGATGAAAGAGGAGGCATTGTGTGTCTTTAGTGTCATTGTAGGTCAGAACTTTGGCTTAGGACTCAGTGACTGTGTTCACAACATCCATCCATCCGAAGCTGCTGTCACACCAAAACCTGCTCGGCGAAAATGTTCTGTGTTGTTGGAGTGTGTTGCTTTATGCACCATGGGACAGTGAAATATGATCCTGAAAGTCTAGTTGGAAAAGGGGATTTATCTGCTCCAAGTTTTTTAGACACCAAAACGCAGCACAGACAGGATTATTTAATGTTACTATGGCCACGCAGCTAAAACTAAAGCTGTCAAATATCTTCACAAGTACAGTACAAAGTACATCCTCTAGAGCAGGCATGTGGGAGATTTCAATATTTTCTGGGAATTTGTTGATAATGATAAGTACATAGTATTTTGCTTCCTTGCGTGTCTCCTCGCAGGCTCATTACTACTCATTACTAAAGCATTCAGGTATAATGGTAATTGGTGACAGCTTTTGTTTTTACTCATCTCCAGCTTTTTCTGTTGGAACTTTATTCTTTTCTGAAATATTCTGCTGAAGTTTGTGTTTTTGTGCTGATGCCTCCAGGCTTGTCTTGGACAGCCAATTCTCAGAACTTTACATATTTGTAGTACATGCGGTGGTTTAGCTTGGGCATGGTTAAACCGTTTATTTGCTGTCTTCAGAGACACATCCATGTTCCCTTGTTCATTTGTGAGTGAGCATGATCTCTAGATGTTGAATTTGATGACATTCATTGCAAGGCTGGTGGTGTCTGTGATTTAAAAAAATAAGTCCTGGTGCTGTTTTAACATGTAACATTTTTTACTTCAGTAATGCATTTGTAGACAACTAAAGTAGCTTAACTTGTGGTGTGATGTGCTAGCATTGTAATAATGATAATAAATGATACTTTAGCAATTCCCTTGGGGAGGTACTTGTGGACATAAAGTTGCATTCATTGCAGTTCAGTGTCTTGAATAGGGAGACCAGGAGTTGTCATGTAAATGGGAAACCTGATTTCTGTAATTGAGGTAGGGGATAGACATTAGCTGTGTTCTTGTTTTTTTTTTTTTTTTTTAATAATGTAGATTTGTCCCAAAGAACACGGTTCTCTGCCAGGTTCCTAATGAACCTCTTACAAGAATGCATGTGTTATTAGACATCTCATAAGTCACTTTTCATTGTGTATTTCTTTTAGACAACTACTGATTAACTACAATGTGAGGAATCACAGTATTGTTAAATGCAATATATATATATATATATATATATATATATATATATACACAGTGCCTATAAAAAGTATTCACCCCCTTGGATGTTTCATCCTTTTATTGACATTATAAATCATTCATAGTCAATAAAAGTTGGTGACTTTGACAAAACAATTTTAGAAAAATACTTAATAATTAATGTCAAAGTGAAAACAGGTTTCTACAAAGTAATGTCAATTAAATAAAAATATGTAAGATGAAATCAGTGTTTGAATTAATATTCACCCCCTTTAAAATGACTGACCTAATCCAACAGATAAAGATCCAGATATTTGGTGCTAGTAGTCCCACAGTTAGTGAAATGAGGATCACCTGATCTGAGAATAATTTCTTAATAGAATGATGGTGACAAGATTTCGAGGCCAATCATTAGCCTGAGATTCCTACTCCTACTTGATTTATAGTTGTTTGCTACAGGGCTAGCAGTATGTTAAGAGTGGATGCCCATGCCTGCTGTTAGTAAAATTTTGTATTATGCCATTGTTGCCACACACAACACACACTGAAATAGAACAAATGCCCTTAGGTTGTGACTGACCAGCTAATCTTTGACATTTATTTTGTTTTGCCCAACCAGTCAGCAGCCAGCTGCTGGGTTAGCATACACACACCCTACCACAGTGGCCAGTTACACAGTTCATCAAGCGCCTGTGGCAGCACACACTGTGGCGGCAGCGTACGCTCCTACTGCAGCTACAGTTGCTGTTGCTAGGCCTGCGCCAGTTGCAGTGGCAGCTGCTACTGCTGCAGCTTATGGAGGATATCAGCCAACCCATGCTACCACTGACTATGGCTACCCTCAACGTCAGCCTGAAGTTCCTCCTCCTCCACCACCAGTCACCTCCCAGAACTACCAGGTACATTTTGTCACTCTAAGCTACAGCAGATGACAGAAAATGTAGTTTTGTTCAAGGTGTATTTGTGCTGTTCATTAACTGATATTAACACCCTAAACTTTATACATCCATCCTTGCTGATTAAAATGAGTAAATACATACATAGATAAATTACTTTATCTTCTCATTATGACAATCCAGTCTTAATTACATTGTAAAGCCAGACTCGAAACAACCTGTGAGGCAAGCAGTTTGTCCAATCCTCATATCTGTGTATTTTATAATGTAAAATTCTATCATCAGCTGAGTCATATGAAATGAGAGACTGTGAACACCTTTGAGATCGATCACAATATAACATCAAGTTACCTGACTGTCGATTTTAAATGTCTTCCTTTACAGGACTCCTACTCCTATGTTAGGTCCTCAGCTCCTGCTGTAGCTTATGACAGTAAGCAGTACTACCAGCAGCCCACTGCTACTGCAGCTGTTGCTGCTGCACAGCCACAACCCACCGTGGCAGATTCCTACTATCAGACAGGTACGCTAAATGCATACATCCATATTTTGTAGTGTGCAGGTGTTGAATGTATCCATGCAACACTTGCAGTGGATAGCATTAGGGTAAGTAGAAAGTAATATTTGATCAAATCAAGTGTCATCTTAAAGTACTCCCCTCGGTGACTTAAACTCCAGTGTGTTATACAAAAAAAGGGTTAGATTTCTGCCTATAAACCTGACGAGACTTGAGGCTCCCCGTGTGCCTAGTAGGAAACATTACTAAAGTTATTTAACTAGACATGATTCTGGAAATTGATGACAACTATTGAGAGGTTTAAATCCACTTTTGTGTTTTCCAGCCCCTAAACCAGGATATAGCCAGGGGGTAACATCCTACACTCAGAGCCAGCAGACTCGTCAGGTGACTGTGATAAAGCCAGCTGCTCCCAGTCCTGCCTCATCCACTTTCTCCATCTACCCAGTGACCTCTACTGTCCAGCCTGTGGCAGCTGCTGCCTCTGTGGTCCCATCTTACTCCCAAAGCCCAACATATAGCACAAATGCCGTCACCTACTCTGGTAAATTTTAATAGTTGGTGTGAGATTTTGTCTTTTATTTTAAGAAAAAAAATAATAATAATTGAAGCATTCCTGTCTTTCATTGAGGGGAAAAAAAGGGTAAGATCTGTGTCAAAAGTTTTTTTTTTTTTTGATTGTATTCTCCTTTGGTGAGGAATGTATATTGTCACCATATTTCTTTTGAGGTCACTTATACATGTCATATACCAATATCCAATTAATCTCATCTTATTTACAAGAGTGTGGGGTAAATTTCTCATTTTCTTTGTATAGTACTAGCCACAAACACTAAAATAAATTATTTAATTTAATTATTTATATATAATGTGAAAATAATTGATTGCATTGTCAAAATCAACTGACTTCAAGTGTAAATTCACTCGTTACATGGCTTACAATTTGTTGCCCATAAGTCACATTCATTAAAATTTAAGTAAGTCCTGCCGAATGTCTTATAAATCTAAATGTAACATTTACTGACTAATCTAAAACAAATTGCAGAAAGGCACAAAGATGAAAGCTGCAGTTCATTACAGATACACATAAGTATCATCAGTGCATTGTACTTTTGTCCCCTAGCACTCTTCTGTGGCTCACCTATACCTGATTTTTAATGTTCTTTGTTACCGTGTTTATGTGCTACATTAAGATGGTGAATGGGTTAACCTCTACATTTTTACCTTTTGCATTTTCATACACCCTTTCAACAGAATATAATGTTTGACTGTGGTATACTGTGGTCTTGGTGCCTCTTTTCAGGAACCTCATACTCGGGCTATGAAGCAGCAGTTTACTCTGCAGCCTCTAGCTACTACCAGCAGCAACAGCAGCAGAAGCAGGCAGTGGCAGCTGTAGCAGCAACTGCAGCATGGACAGGGAACACTTTTACCAAGAAACCACCCTTTCAGAGCAAGCAGCTTCGGCCTAAGCAGCCACCCAAACCTCCTCAGATCCACTATTGCGATGTCTGTAAGATCAGCTGTGCCGGCCCTCAGGTAAGTTCTAAAATGTAGTGAGCATTATACACACACAGTAAGCAGCAGTTTTCAAATAGTGAATTTAGATTTTGAACATGTTCATGCTGCATATTTTAGAGGTTCAGTATAAAATACATACAGCTTGACTGACTTGTAATCATTCTACATCAGTGGCATAAAAAAGCCTCTTTGTGCTCTGTTTCTCTCTCTCCTAACGTGTGGGCAGTGTATGACCTGTAAATGATTGACCTTTTAGATAGTTTTAAAGATTTGAAAAGTTATGTAACAGAGCCTTTTTTTTTCTTTTTTTCTGCAGATGAAACTCTTTGAATGTAGATAAACTGATGTTTTTAGATTTGTAGATTAAATATCACAAAGAAACAACCTCATTGAAGTCTTCACAAATATTAATTACAATAAATAGTAAAAGTAATTATTGTCCCTCTCCCTCCCACCATGGACTGCATAAGACTTACAAGGAGCACCTGGAAGGCCAGAAACACAAAAAGAAGGAAGCGGCACTGAAGGTTTCCCAGAATAGCAGCAGCAGTTCTAGTGGTGGAGGTGTGTTGGCACGCAATGCTCAGAACCAGCTCCGGTGTGAACTTTGTGATGTTTCCTGCACTGGAGCCGATGCTTATGCTGCCCATATCCGTGGAGCCAAGCACCAGAAGGTATGAGTAGGGGTTAAGCATTACATATTAACCTTGAATCAGTTATAACTTAACTTTTACATTTACTCATTCGGCAGATGGAAAAAAAAAAAAAAACTTAAAGTGCTCTAGGAAGAGCCGTTACTGCTTTATGAGTTGTAATTGCGAGATCTTTTTTTTGTTTGTTTGTTTGTTTGTTTGTTTTAAATATTAAAGTGTAGCAAAAGTTGTGGAAGAGTTCTGTTTTCAACAGCGTTTTCATGTTGTTCGCTAGCAGAGCTCAGTGGATGGATGGAATTGTAGACCTGGATGAGGATGATTGGTTCAGGAAAGCAGGTGCCATTGAGTTGACCACTTTGTAGGCAAGGGTCAGGGCTTTGAACATGATACAGGCAGCTACAGAAAGCCAGTGCAGATATCTAAAGAGTGGTCTAATATATGTAATTTTTGGCTGATCAGAAATTAGACATGTTGCTGCATTTCCGATCATCTTGAGGGATTTGATAATGCATGCTGGTAACCCCATCAGTAAAACATTGCAGTCGTCAAGATGAACTATGACCAGAGCCTGCACAATGAGTTTTGTTGCATAATCCAAAAGGTAGGATCTAGTCTTTCTGATGTTGAAAAGGGCAAATCTGCATGCCCTTGAGACAGAGGAGATGTGGTCGGTAAAGCTTAGTTGATTTGATCATCAATGATCACCTGCAGGTTTTTGGAAGACTTAGTGGGGACAGTCTCTGAAGACCCTGTGGTGATGCTGATGTTGCATTGTATTGAAGGTCTAGCTAGGAAAAAGAGAACAGGAACTTAAAGGTGGTGTAAGCCCCTGTTAGATGGTAGTAAGATAAAACACTGTTGCAGCTTCTGCTCTCTTTGAATTTTAGATGTGCTTTATCAGAGCTCTCTTGAATGGTCTGCAGTGCCAAGTTCAGAATTTAAGTTTGTTTTTGTTTTTTTGTTTTTTTTTGTTTTTGTTTTTTTTTTTTTTGTTCTTTTTGCTATGCAGTCAATATGGTGATTGCAAAACACAAGTCCCACAGCACCCATTTCCTAGAACACTTTGTCCATTGGGGGCTCAAGCACAGCTTACATATCATGAGATAAAGGCAACTTTTCACATTCACACTTAGAATTAAAGGTTAATAATTAACTGAGCATCTTCAGTCTTTAATATAACATTGAAGCATTTATAGAAAATCCACATATTTCACATATACAGACCATTTAGATGAGGGGAACTAATAAAACTGAAGGTCAAATCAAAAAATCTTTTAGTAAATCATTGAATCTGTGGATATAATCTGTGGAATTAAATGAAAATCTGCTAAAACGCTCGTTCTGCATTCACTTTTTCAGGTTGTGAAGCTCCATACCAAACTTGGTAAGCCCATTCCTTCAACTGAGCCCAGTATGGTCACTCAGACATCGTCCTCCACCACAGCTGCCCCCAGCAAGACCACGACCACACTAAGCAGCTCCAGCTCCACCAGCTCCCCATGTGTGGCTTCCTCCTCCTCTCCTGCCACCAGTTCCAGCCCCCCCTACCTAAAACCCGTCAACATAGTTGGCAGTACTGTGGCAGGCGTCAAGAACCCATTAACAACCGGCCTCTCTGTTGGGAGTTCAGCCTCAGCTGGGAAGAAAGTTAATGCCCCCAAGATCAATTTTGTTGGTTAGTAAGCACAGATTAAGTTGCCGCACTTCTTGAGGTGTTTCACTTGATCCTTTTTATGAAATTATATGTTTGGAACAACCATTTAGCAAAAGCATTATTCTACCACTTTTATTATTCAGAAACAACACCACCACTCATCAGAAACCAGTAGATATTAATAGGCCTGCTGCTAGTGTTCAAGAAAGATTTGTTGTTACAATTATTTTGTCAGAACACATTATACCTTCACTGTGCTTTCAAAATGAACATACATGCAAATCTGATAAATATTTGAGAAGAAGCCGGAGATGCAATCATTATTCTGATTGATTGATTGAACCTTTAAATATTTGTATACTGCGGTTCTGTACATCTAACTAGAATCTGGTCCTTTGGAATCATCTTTT